>NW_006399777.1:13972606-14012032 GCF_000299155.1 Elephantulus edwardii | reverse complement strand
TCTGTGGAAAGATTTGTTGGAGAAGTTCAGTATTAGCTGTGAGAAGTAGGCCAGGTGTGGATAAATAGATATAGATAGATATAAGTATAGGTACAGGTATAGATAGATAGATAGATGATAGATAGATGATAGAGATAGAGATAGAGATATAGAGATAGATACAGATATAAAGATACAGATACAGACATAGACATATAGATAAATCTACAAGAACCAAAATGAGACCTTAAGTCTATTCCACCTGAATTTGAAAACCATTGTTAATTGTTGTAAGTGCTTATTAAGAAGTACAGGTTTCTTTGTAAAGTCACCTAACTGAAGCACTTGATTGTTTGCAAATTATCAGAATGCACCTTCAAAGAACGGTGCTTCAAGCTGATACTGGAAGAGGGTTGTGTTTTGGGAGAGTGAGGAAGACCACATGGAGTTGGGAATTCAAAGAATTGAGATAAGGCCAATGAGGATAGAAGCTCAAATGCCGTAGAAGGAGGCACAGAACAGTCTTGAGTCCACTCTGGCGCTTCTCCAACTGCCCTTCTTGTCATGTCATCAGGAAAATACACAGTAAAGGGGATACAGTCACCTCTTGCTTTCTTTAGCAAACTGCGAGTACTCTAAAATTCCCTGTACGCACACTTACACATACGCACGTATGAGGAGGGCCAGGCCTGGGGGCACCACTGCCTCTGGGCCAGCACATCTCAGAGTCTTCATGCTTAAGAATTCTAAAGGCCGGCCTTCTAGGGAATCATGGAAATGTATTTCTTAGATAGAAGGATGTTTTCTTTCACTTACTTATCAGCTTTTATTTTAATCTTTAAATATTTAAAAATACAATGTGAGCCCCTGTTTTCATTCTTGTCCTGGTCTAGCAGATGTTAGGCATGAGCCTGGCCACATCTATAGGCCTCATTTTGATCTTTATTCTAAGAACAGTGGGAAGCAAGTAAAAGATTTGAGATAGCAGAGCGATTTAATTAGATTGGCTGTTTACAAAAAAACACTGGCTGTTGTGTGAATAATGAATTAGGCACGAGATCATATCAGAAGATAAATCTCTTGAAACTGTTCAGGCTAGAATGTGAGACAGCTTGAACTGAGATGGTGGAGGAAATGGCTTCATGACACGATTTGGTGATGAAGTCACATTCAAGTTACAAGGTGGTTGGTTGAATATGAATTACTACTCTAGGATTTCTGGGTGGTGCAACATAACAGATGCCATAAATTGCGGTGAAGAACACGGGAAGAAAATAATATTTTGCTTTCTTTTTTAAAATGTTCGTCTCATTTCTTTTTCTTCCTCTTCTCTTCTCCTCTCTTCTCCCCTCCCCTCCCCTCCTCTCTTCTCTTCTCTTCTCTTCTCTTCTCTTCTCTTCTCTTCTCTTCTCTTCTCTTCTCTTCTCTTCTCTTCTCTTCTCTTCTCTTCTCTTCTCTTCTCTTCTCTTCTCTTCTCTTCTCTTCTCTTCTCTTCATCTGTGGGCCATGAACAAAGCTAGTACAGCTTAGCAGGCAAAGACCTTGTTTCTGAAGTAGGAGTGAGGTCTGTGCTGTGGGAGGAATGGAGTAGACAGGCTCCTCTGAAGGAATTGACAGGTAAGTGATCTGTTAGCTACCCTGTGAGTTGATAGGCTTATTGTCCGTGGAAACCCCAAGATCACTCCTTCTTGTGGTGTCAAGAATGATGTAGATGCTCAGCCAGGAGGAGCTAAGGGAGAAAGGAAAGAACAGTCCCCCGTTTAAGAACGGGCTGATGTTGGCTCCTCTGGTCGAGGCTCCACTGATACTGAGCGAGGAGAAAGGAATCTACAAACCCTCTATTGGGTTTCTAGGCTGAACCAGATACCAAACCAACAGGAAGGAGGAATAGAATTTCACTGCACAATACTTTGCCATCATTATTCTTCTTCTTGTCAGTATTCTCTCTTCCTATATGGTCTAGTGGCAAAAAGCTGTGCTGCAATCCCAAAGGCACGCTGTTCAAATCCCACCAGAAGCTCCGTGGAAGAAGGATGGGCAATCTCCTCCTGAGTGATTAACTGCCTCTGAAAACCCACCAGAAGGTCAGTTATGGGTTGGATTTGACTGGATGGTACATAACAACAGCAACAGCAACAAAAACCAAAACATTATGAACACCCATGTTTATTGTGCCTTTGTTCGCAATAGCAAAGAGTGGGAACAACCCAAGTGCCCATCAACAAATGAATGGATAGAGAAGCTCTGGTATATTCACACAATGGAATAGTATGTTGCATTGAAAAACAAGGAACTCATGAAATATTATACAAAATGGGTGACACTGGAGGACAGTATGCTGAGTGAAATATCTCAGTCATGAAAGGACAAATATTGCATAGAACCACTATTGTAAAACAGGACTGACATAGGGGTTGAGGGATAACAGAGAAAGAGGGGAGGAACGATGCATACTGCATTGAAACAGATGAGGGAAAGAACTGTTTAAAAGGGATATATGATTGGGTATTACTGTCATGACAGGAGTCCAGAGTAAAGGCTGCACAGTGGAGTGGACTTGGGGGGAGGGGCTGCATAACAATGAGAGAGTTTTTCTTTTACTTTTCAAGGAGAGGAGTGAGTTGGGGGAGCGGGGGGGCAGGGAGAAAAATGCAACAATGAGTGACTGGAAACTCTAAGTCTATAAACTTTCATTAAAAGTAATAAAAATATTGATATACTAAAAAAAGTAAAAAAACTACTATAAAGGAACACCAACAAACTATATATATATATATGCACTATATGTATATATTGTACCAAACAGTTGAATTTTAAGGTGAAAAAGTTGCTAAATCAAAATTTGTACAATAAATTTAAGTGTAGGAGCTAGAGGTGCCCATTCATATTAAAAAGAAAATAATTAATAAAGAAGAAATCTCATTGAGAGTCTTCCCCTCTTTCACTGACCCTCCACTTTTCCTATCATGATGCTGCTTTCCAATGACTGGCCTTTCCTAGGAACATGCCCAAAGTATGTGAGATGAAGCTTTACCACCCTTGCCTCCAAGAACCACCCTGACTCTACTTTTTCCAAGACATAACTGTTTATTCTTTTGGTGGTCCATGGGATATTCGGTGCACTTCTCCAATACCTCAATTCAAAGGCATCAATTCTTCTTTATGTCATCCTGATTCCTTGTCCCACTCTCAAATGAGTAACAAGTGATTGAAAAGACCATGGCCTGAATCAAACTAACATCATTACTCCTTAGTAATTTAGAGAACTCCCTGACAGTAGATTTGCCCAATGCAATACGTCTCCTGCTCTCCTGACTGCAGGTACCACAAGTGTTGATTACGGATTCAAGTAAGAAGAAACGGTTGACAATTATAATCTTCTCTACGGAATCATGTTGCTTATCGTCCAGTGGTGAGGAATTTTGTCTTTTTGATATTGAGGTGCAATTAATATTGAAGACTGTAGTCTTTGAACTTTTTTTTAAAAATAATTTTTTTATTTTAATTGTCATTTTAACAAAAGTTTACAGAAAAGTTAGATTTTCATTCATTCATTGTTGCACATTTAACCCCTCCCGTCCTTCCCCCTCCCCAAGTTGACTTTTTTCATTAGTTTATTTACAAAATTCTAGTACAGATTTGAACAAATTCTTTCCATTTCCCTCACACCTCACACCCCCCCCATCAAATTTTACAACCCAATGATTAATCCCCTCTTCCCCCTGCACATCCACATCCCTCTGCTTCCAGCCTCTCCCACCCCTCCTGGATCCTTATACTCATTCTACAATAACAGTCTTATACAATATTTATCCTTGTGGGACCAAGTTAGTTTGTAGTCTTTGAACATTTGCAGAAGTCCTCCTCCCTTTCAGCAAGCAAGCTTGCATCATCTGTTAACTCTTTGTTGATAAGTCTTCCTCCTGTTCTGACGCCACATTCTTCTTCATAAGAGTCCAGCTTCGTGAATGATTTGCTCATCATCCAGATGGAATAAGTACGAAGAAAGGATATAACCCTGACACACACCTTGCCTCATTTCCCTCATGAGGGATGAGGAAAACTGAATTTTGAGAGATGGTCAGGTTCAGCACTACATTTCATAACATCAGATGTTATATTAGAGAAGTGCACTGGAACTGGCTCTCACCAGTTTATACTAGTCATATCTCTTTATAACTTTGCATTCTGTGACACCTTGTTGGAAGCTTAAATCAATTATTTACAACACAGATACTAGAAAATGTTGCAAATCAGTCCTACTCTCTGCCTCTGTCCTCCACGAGCAAGTTGTGAACTATTTACCGTCACACACAAGGTGACCTGGATTTAGTCACAAAACAGTAGATACTGCCCTTTCTATGAAGATGGCCCCGGAAGCAAGGAGGAAGCCCTGCCTCTTCCAAAACTGAAGCCAAAGCAAAGGCATTAAAGGCCAAGAAGGCGTCCTGAAAGGCGTCCACAGCCAAAAAAAAGATGATCCACACGTCACCCACCTTCCAGCGGCCTAAGACCCTGAGACACCGAAGGCAGCCCAAATAACCCCGGAAGAGTGGCCCCAGGAGAAACAAGCTTGACCACTATGCCATCATCAAATTTCCCCTGACCACTGAGTCAGCCATGAAGGAGATAGAAGATAACAACACACTTGTGTTCATTGTGGATGTCAAAGCCAACAAGCACCAAATCAAACAAGCTGTAAAGAAGCTCTATGACATTGATGTGGCCAAGGTCAACACCTTGATCAGGCCTGATGGAGAGAAGAAGGCCTATGTTTGACTTGCTCCTGACCATGATGCTTTGGATGTTGCCAAGAAAATTGGGATCATGTAAACTGAGTCCAGTGGGCTAATTCTAAATGCAAATTTTTCTCACCAAAACAACAACAACAAAAAACAAACAAACAAAATCTCCAGTAGATTCTGAGAAGTACCTGAGAGAGATAGAGTGTATGAGTGTACACTGGTTGTTGTTGTTACGTGCTGTCGAGTCAACCCTATGAACAATAGCTCTGAACCTTGTCCTATCCTGAGCCAATCCCACTGTCAGACACACCTGACTCTGTTGCCACAGTCACTGTGTTGTTTCATCATATCCAGGGCCTTTCTCTCACGTGCTAACCCTCCACCCTTCCAAGAATGATGCCCTTCTCCAAGGCACTGATCCGTTCTGGCAACATGCTTTAAGTATTAATGAATTCACTGATTACTGAGAGCTATGTTACTCTTCTCAATGGCTGCAGATAACTCCATTATAGAATGCAGCATAATAGCATAAGTAAACTTTGTAGTAATTGTCTCCTTCTACCTTGTGCCTCTCCCCTGTCACTTCTTTCTCCGTTCTTCTTACCCCTCGCTTATTCATGAGGACTCCTCTACCTTTCCATCTGGTTTTTTCCCCCCACTTCCAGGATTATCACAGTGGCCAAAATTGTACCTGTATCATTACCTGCTTAGGCTTTAGTATTGACAATGAAGCAAAGGAGAAGCTAAAAGCTTCTCTTGCTGTTTCTTAGACGTGCCTGAGGTTTGGAAGATGAGGATTCCTGGAATTACCGCAGAACCTCATCTCTCGTATAACTAACTCCATTGTCTCCTTCAGGGAGCTCTGGAGTCCAGTGCTGAGGAGTTGCTCTGCCAACGTGAGGGCTACTCTTCAAATTCAAATCCGCAGGTGAATAATGGGCAGTCTCCTCCTGTGTGATTTACTACTTCTTTTCAGAGACCCTCGATGGACAGTCAGGCAAGTGTTGGTTCTGACTCTATGGCACCTAAGAACAACTATTACCTTTCACATTTTTACTGATATTATAAGAACGTGGGCAATGGGATGAGCCGATGTTCTTTTCTTGCTGGTGTGAGATCACCTTGAGGACTCAGCGGGACCCTCCCTGGACTGCACAGCCGTGCACTGACTGGGGTATATACTGAGGGGGTAATGAAAAGTCACTTTAAAAGACCAAGGAACTAAACCTTTTCCCTAGCTTGAGAATGGGGTCTTAATATACAAACTCATCTCCCCCAAACTGTCTTACCCCTGTGTACTCTTCTTCCATTAATATCCCCACTGTCTATCTGGCAGCCCAAGCAGACTCTGCTCCTTTATCTCCTCCCATGCAGTTACTCATTAAGTCCCGTGGGTTTTCCTCTTAAACATTACTATCTCTCTTCCCTCTTTCACTGCCTGGTTCAACTGTCACTTTCCCAGACTGGTTTCTCTGCACTTCTGGATATTGAAGATCTGAGATGTGTCTGAGACTTAGGATTGGGAAGTCAGAGAGTGTATTAGATACCTATTGTTGTGTAACAAGTCCTTCTAAATGCTTGACTCAAAACAACCTGCATTTATCATGTCACAATTTCAGAGGGTCAAGAATCCATGCAGAATTGAATGATGTCTTCTGTTTTACAATCTCTCACAGGGCTGCAATCAAGGGTCTGGTACAGGCTATATGATGTCCTCTGTAGACTCAATTGAGGAAGGGCCCAAGTTCGAGCTTGCTCAATGGTTTTGACAGCTGTTTAGCTCCTTGGGGACTGTTGACTTGAAGGATTTAGTTCCTTATTAATGATTGGTCAGAAATCACCATCAGTTTTTTTTACCTGATAGGCTCCTCCTAGGAGTCCTTGGGTTGGTGGAAATGATTAATGTGCTCACTGAAAAGTTGGAGGTTCAAGTTCAGTCAGATGTTCCTCAGGAAAAAATAGGAGTGAACTTCTGAAAAATCAGCCACTGAAGACTCTGTGGAGCCATTGAAAGGTCAGCTGTTGAAAGCCTCATGGAGCCACTGAAAAGTATGGTGGCCTACTTCTGAAAAATCAGCCATGGAAAACCTTGGGAGGCATAGCTGTCCTCAGTCATGGGCTCCCCATGAGTTAGAACATAGTCAACAGCATCTGGTTACATGGTTGGTTGCAAATCTACAGTGGCAATCTTTAACAGCTTTATCGTAGAAGTTACATCTCTTCATCTTGGTGTGAAGTACCACCAGGTTGATTATGACTCCCGGAAACCCTACGGACAGCAGATCCGATGTCCTGCACTGTGCTCACATTCTGTGCCATGATCAAGCCCATTACGGCAGTCATGGTGTCCAAGGGTCTTAAAAGGACCGTCCTGTCTTTAATGGACCCTCTTCTTTTCTAAGAACTAGCTCGTCCTAAAAACATGCCTAAAGTAGGTGAGATGACATTTCATCATCCTTGCCTCCAAGAAACTTCCTAGTTACACTTCTGCCAAGACAAATTTATGTTCTCTTTTGGCAATCCAAGGGATATTCAGTGCTCTTTAACAATACCATATGCCAAAGGCAGCAATTTGATCTTTCTTTCTCATTGTCCCAACTTTCAGATACATATGAGGCAACTGAAAGTATCGTAGCTTTGGTTAGACTCCCCTTTCTCTGTCTATCTGTCTGTCTGTGTGAGAGAGAGAGAGAGTGTGTGTGTGTGTGTATGTCTGTGTGTCTGTGTGTGTCTCTGTGTGTACTGTCAAATTGGATCTGACTGGTACAGGAGGAGATTGCCCCTCCTTCTCCAGCAGAGCATCTGGTGGATTTGAACTGCGTGTCTTTGGGATTACAGTGCAGCTTCTTGCCACTAGGCCACCAGAGCTCCCTAAACTCACCTTATTCTTAAAATTGACTTCCTGTTAACACTTTGACAGTAGATTTGCCCAACACAACATACCTTTTCATTTATTAATCCTAACCACATGATGTTGGCTCAAACAGTTGGTCCAATCAAGTGCTGTTTTCAAGGGTGGAAAATTACACCATGTAACCACAGGAAGTTAATGGTCACTGGGAGCCGTCTTAGAAGTAAGTCTGCCTACACACGATAGTTTAGAAGGGAGATTTTCATGATGTCCAGAGAGAAGACCTGAAAAAAATTAGAGGCATGGGGAAAATTGGCAGTCACCACAGGTCCCCAGTAGACAAAATGCCCAAAGTCCAGCATATAGAAACTCAAATTTGGAGACTAGAAAGCAAGAACACGCTGCAGAATGCCTTACCGTGAGGTACAGCACAGTTTATATCACTATTTGCAGTACCTTTTCTTGTTTGTGGGAACATTGGCTGGGAAAGATGCGTATTTCCCTTTATTTCAGTAAGTGTGCATGTTACCTGCAGTTGAGAACCCTACTTTGTTTTTATTGTTGGCTTCCCTGAAGTCCCCTTCCTTTCCCTCACAGCTGCCCACTCTAACCTTATTCACAAAGCAAAATAAAAACCAAAACAAAGCAACCCAGATCTGCCTCATTGCTTCTCACTTCGCAGTTGCTCATTTAAAACATCCAGCTGTTTTGTGGAACGTCACCATCGGAATGTCTCATCATGATTCCCAACGCGCCACAAGCCAGAATCATCATCTCTCCCTGAAAAACAGTCTTTCAAACACAAACCCAGAGAACATCACTAACCACATTTACTGATGACTGGTTGTAAAGAATTAGGTCTTTGGAGAGGGGGTTATTCTTTTCACATTAAGCTATACTTCCCCCAGTAGTTTATACAGTGTATTTTTCCATTTTACAAGGAGTATATTTAATATAAAATGAAGATAAATAAAATCACAGCCTATTTTAAAACTTCACCAACTCTTCCTCTCACCTTCAACTTTTATGTTTCTGGTCATGATTCCCATTTTCATTCACACTTCATGATTCTTCCTTCTCAAGATCCTTCCAGGTGTCTGATGTGGGGAGTAAGGATGGCATTTTCTCTTTTAAGGGTAGTGACAGAGGACCAGAATGCAAAGTAGAGACATCCAACAGGGAGACCATGGGAAATCGAATCAGAACCAACTTACAGAAAAAATGTTGTTGTTGCTGTTGTTGTGTGCTGTCAAGTCAGAACCCACCCATTGCTGCCTCTCCATGGGCTTTCACACAGGAGGAGATTGTCCATCGGAAGTAGAAATTCTTAAAGCATCTATTCATTTTAGTTGCTCTTATGGTGGGATTTTGCAATGATGTGAGATGGAAAAGAGTAGCAAATGAGGTGGGGAGAAGGAGCAAATTGGTCAAACAACCAACCCCACGGTGATTTCCTGGTTGACATCGGGGATGAGGTCCTTACAATGGAACAAGAAGATTGATAATGAAATCATTAAAGCTTAAGCTTCAGAAAAGGAATTTAAATACTTCATATTTTAAAACCCAACCAGCTCTTCCTCTTGCCTTTAACTTTCCCGTTTCTGGTCATGGTTCGTACCCTCATTCACATGGAATCTGCGTCAGTCATGATTCTTCCTCTCCCAGGGTCCTTTCCACAGGCCTCTTCCCGAGCTGAGGAAGGGCCCCCAGGAGTGTGTTTCCATAGTTACATATTTTTGCAACTCTTGTAAAAGTAGGGAGCTGCTGTTTTTTTTCCTATGTTACATTTCTGGAATTGTGTAGAATTGGAGTAGCCACAGACATTTTGGGGGTGTTAGTTAAGGAAATGTTGAGCTGAGGATACATTTAGTTTGGATTTAACCTAGTGTCTCACTGGTTAAAGTGCTAGACAGCTAACCAAATAAATGGCAATCAGAATCCAACAGCTGCTCCATGGGAGAAGGCGGGCTGCCTGTTTTCATAAACACTTGCAATCTTGGAAACATTATGGGACAGTTTTACTTTACCTTATTGGGTTGCTATGAACTGAAATTGACTCCATGACAATGGGATGCTTTTCTTTCTTTCTTTCTTTCTTTCTTTCTTTCTTTCTTTCTTTCTTTCTTTCTTTCTTTTTGTTTGTTTGGTTGGTTTTGTAAAAAGAGCAAGGGCCACGTGGGACAGCCATATCTCACCTTTACCAGCTTCACAAAGGGGAATTGTCTCTGTCAACAAAATCAACAACACGAAATTAATTCCCATGAATTCAGACATGTCTCCCACACACTCACGTCTCTTTCTACTCACCCCAACACCACTCTTCCTGCTTTAATGGGTCCCAAATTCAATGTGTCAGCTCACAGACCAGACAGAAACACATTGTTGTTGTTGTTATGTGCCATGGAGTCACCTGCAACTCATAGCGACTCTATAGACATTAGCTCTGGACCCTGCCCTATCCTGAACCAATCTCCTTGTCTCTGACAGACCAAATCCCGTCTCTCCAGTCACTGTGTCAATCCATTTCATCCGGAGTCTTCTTCTGCTCTGTCCCTCCACCCTTCCAAGCATGACGTCTTTCTCTAAGGACTGGTCCCTCCTGGCCACATACCCAAAGTATGTGAGATGGAACTTCAAAATCCTTGCCTCCAAGGAGCAGCTTGGTTTCACCCTCTCCTGGACAGATCTATTTGGTGTGCCTGATACAGGTTATTGTCTTAGCAATTATCAGAGAGCTGGAAAATAACTAAGGATAATAGAAGAAGGATCAATGCCTTTGAGTTTTGGTGCTGGAGAAGAATATTGAACATACCATGGACTGCCAGGAGAAAAACAGTTCTGTCCTGGAGAACCGTATTGGTGGTGGTATGCATCGTAGAGTGGGAACCGATCCATAGCTGACCCTCCGGTGGGTTTTCAGAGGCAGTTAATCTCACAGAAGGAGATTGTCCAGCTGGTGGATTAGAACTGTGTGCCTTCGAGATTGCAGTTTAGCTTCTTGCCATGAGGCTACCAGAGCTCCCTGGAGAACCATATCAGGGAAGTTGAAAAGCTTTAATTCAGGTTGGTGGTAGAATACAGTCAGGACAGCTTTTGAAATGTGCACACAGGTGCCTCAGTCTTGAGCCTTGCATTTTAAGTTAGTGTTACAAAGCTCACAGTCCTGCCAATCATGGATCTCCTCTCCCCAACCCTCAAAAATCTTGGGCAAAGGCCCTTAGCTCTGGTTCAGTGGGGTAGTAATCCCAGGGCTTGCTCCATTTCATGTCAGATTTCTGATCCTCTGCTGTGGCTGCTATGGCTAGTGCTTCTGTAAGCCCTTGTCTGGCTGGTTCAGGAATCTCTGAGCCTAAAGGATGCATTACATTCTCATGCTGCCTCTTTGTGGGTGGTAACGTTTCTCCAGTTCTGCTACTGGATCTGCTCAATTTAATGGCAACACTAGCCAATCCTTTGTGGATTGGTGAGACCAGCCAGCCCACTTGTGGATAGGTTAACACACCCTATTTGCATATTCCCACCCATCCACAGGGCAAAGTCAGTCAATAGATAGGGAAGTAATTTTGAGCAATAAACTCTTAACACCACAGGTTTGAGTTTGTATTTCAGTTTCATGTCTATTAAATTATTCAAAGTATTCCTTATGTATTAAATTATTACATGCTGTGCTGGGTTAGAAATACTTTACAGGAAAACTGTTGTCCACTGTCCACTGTTTGCATTTACCTAGAATCATGACATGAGGATGTGGAATTAGAGGATGAGTCTTAGTGTGAGTTCTAAAAACTCGACCATGGGAGTGTGTGAATTGTGGAAATATAATTTGAAATGTGGAGATCTAAAACTTAGCTTGTAGAGTATTTTGCAAATCATTGGTTATGAAAAACTGTAAATTAGAAAGTAATTAATTTTATTGTTACCTAGGCCTGCTGACAATATACTTTAAACTGCAAAATTTAAAATGACAAATTTTAATGTTTGGTTTTTTAAAAATTTTATTTTCTTTTTATCGTGTGTGTGTTTGTGTGTGTGTGCCATCAAATCAGATCTGACTGGTACAGGAGGAGATTGTTCCTTCTTCTCCAGCAAAGCATCTGGTGGATTTGAACCTCACACCTCTGGGATTGCAGTGTAGCTTCTTGCTACTAGGCCACCAGAGCTCAGCGACAAATTTTAGTGTTTAATACACTCTGTAGCACCTTAAAATACAATAACATTTTCATTTTTCTGCTCTTTTTAAAATTTTACATTGGTTTGCTCACAAAATTTGTATACATTTTGTTTCACCCTGTTCTTCATTCACATTGTGTTTCATACAATCATTCTCATGCATTATGTTTTATAAAATTAATCATTACTGGGCATTGTCCATCATCACCCTGTCTTTTCAGCTCCCTTCTGGATCTTCCCCATTTCCTTCACCCCCTTCCTCCACCTACCAACTTTGTAGCATTTTTATATAAAATAAATAAAACTTGTACAAGCTAGAATTTTGGTAACTAAATTTCTTGCAGATTTTGTGCCAGAAATTAACATAGAAAAACAACATAAAACTCAACTAGAACAACATAATATATCAATAAACTAATGTAATCTGTTAAAAAAATTTACATTTACACTAGGCAGACACACGAAAATGTAATATCTGAAAGAAATTTAATAGTTCCCTCTACCTTTAACAACAATAAGAAATCTATGAGTTTAACAGTAATGAGTTATGAATCTGAATGAAACTTTTCAAAAGTACTAGTATTTCTTTTAAAGGAGATTTTTAAAATTACTTTGATAGCAAAGAAAAGAGATCTTCTATCTTCTGTCTATCAAACATTGTATAACAAATTGATAAATTCAGTGCAGCACTATAAAAAAAAATAGCAAAATGTTTTCCAAAATGCTTGGACCATTTGATAGTCCCACCAGTAATATGTGAAATTTCCAGTTGCTTCCCATTCATCTGCTTCACTTAGTTACGATCAACCTTCATTTCAGCCATCCTGATAAGATGCGCTTTTAATTTGCATATCCCTCTTGATACAGCTCTGGGACCTATTTCCGTGTACATATGCGATATCTCTATCCCTTCATTAGTGGTAAGAAGCTGTGCTGCAATCCTGAAAGTATGTGGTTCACCTGCACCAGATGCTCCTCGGGAGAAAGATGAGCAATCTCTTACCATGCACTTTACTGCCTTTAAAAAACCACTAGAGGTTATGGGTCGACGATACCCAACAACAACAACAACAAAAACCAACTCTATATATGTATCTCATCAACCCATAGCGAACCTCTAGTGGTTTGTTTTTTTCTTTTTTTAAAAAAAAAAAGCCCACTAGAGGGAAGGATAGAAGGAGAATTGATGCCTTTGTGTTGTGGTGCTGGAGAAGAGTATTGAATGTTCCATGGACTGCCAAGAAAACAAACAAATTTATCCTGGAGAGGGTTAAACGAGGCTGCTCCCTGGAGGCAAGGATTCTGGGGCTTCATCTGACATACTTTGAACATGTTGTAAGGAGGGACTGGTCCTTGGAGAGGGATATCATGCTTGGGAAGGTAGAGGGACAGTGCAGGAGGGGAAGGCCCTCTATGAGGTGGATTGATTCAGTGACTGGGGTAATCGGGATTATTGGGGTAATTGGCACAGGATAGAGCAGCAGAATTTAGGGCTGTTGTACATAGGGTCGCTATAAGTCGCAAACGACTCGATGGCACATCATAAAAACAACAACAATAACAACAACCACCTATGTTAAGGAACTCTGGTGGCCTAGCCATATGAAGTGGCACTACAATCCCAAAGACATGTGATCAAATTCACTAGTTGCTCTGTCAGAGAAGGATAGACATTTTCTTCCTGTGTGATTTACTACCTCTGAAAACCCACTAGAGGGTCAGCTATGAGTCAGTTTCACCTCAGTGCTACTAAACAACAACAGTGGCATTGTAGGTTAAGTGTTGGGCTACTAGCCAAAAGGTTAGCAGTTTGAACCCACCCTCTGTGGGTCACCACCTTGTGAGAAAAAAATGAGGTCGTCTTTTCCACAGAATGTGTCTAAGTTTTTAATTACATCTTTAGTGAAACACTCATTCAGACATTTTGTCCAGTTAATATTTGTTTGTGACTGTTGAATTTTGAGAGTCTTTTGGAACTAAGCAGAGTTCTTTGATTTAACTCCAAAAGCCTAATTCATAAAAAAAAAAAAATAAAGACACTGCTATTTGGAGGATATATTCCAGAAATTTTCATTCTTTGGGTTAAAGAAAAGGAAGTGAGAAGTGACTGCAAGGCAAAAATATCCCAGAAATTTTCATACTTTGGGATAAAGAGAAGGAAGTAGGAAGTGACTCCAAGGCAAGAGCTTAAAACATCACATTCTTTTCAAATTTGAATTTTCTCTCTCTTTCTAATATATATATTGTAGGTTTCGCTTTGCACACTTGATCCTGATATTATCCCTAGCCAGTTCCAGAAATTTATTAATTGTTCATTCTTTAGTCTTCTTGACAGCAACAGAGAGGTCAGAGGGCATAAGTTTCATAACCTTAATGAGATCTTCTTCTGGCCTTTAGCCTGCTGGCTCCTCAGAACAAGGAAAGCCAGAGCCAAATGGGGCCATAAACAAGTGCAGCTGCAGCTTGTGGGGAAGGGTTGCTCTTGGGCTGTGCGTAGCCAGAAGGCAGAGCTGACAGGTGGACTTGGAATCAGGCCTTTATCGTATCCTGCTTCTGAGTTGGTTTTTTCCTTGGTTTTTTTTTTTTTTTCCTCCTCTTGTTATTTTAGTAAAAGTTTACAGAAAGGAGGGGTTTCCATTCATTCACAGATAAACATTTTCCTCCCTCTCCATCCCCCAATTCACTCTGTAATGCATTGTCTTGTTCAAAATTGTCAATTGTCATAAGTATAATGTTTAATCAGAAAATCCTGGCCTTCAGGGGCAGTTTTTGAGGGTAAATCTCACTATCCTTCCAGATCTGCAATAAAGTGCTATGAATATTGTTGTTGTTTTGTGCCATTGAGTCACTTGCCACTCATAAGAGACCCTATGTACAAGAGCCCTAAATCCTGCTCTATCCTGTGCCAACCTCAATGCCTCTGACACACTTACTCCCACCTCACCAATCACTGAATCGATCCGTCTCATCAAGGGTCTTCCTCTTCTGTACTGTCCCTCCACTCTCCCAAACATGATGTCCCTCTCCAAGGACTGGTCTCTCCTTGCAACATGCCCAAAATATGTCAGACAAAGCCTCAGAATCCTTGACTCCAAGGGAGCAGGCCGGCTTCAACCTCTCCTCTCCTAGCAGTCCATGGTATATTCAACACTCTTCTCCAGCACCACAGCTCAAAAGCATCAATTCTCTTTCTATCATCCTTAGTCACTGTTGAGCTGTCCACATGCAATTGTGAAGACTATAGCCAGGATCAGGCACACCTAAAAAAAAAAAAGAAATAAAGTCCTGGCCTTCAGGCATTTCATTGCTGTATTCATTATCCATCCACTCTTCCCTTGCCTCCCCTTCCTTCTCCTTTCCTCTCCTTTGTCTTCCATCTGTGAGATTGTATTTCTGTTTTGAATGAAGAGTCTGAACACTCTTAAACTTCAAGGAGAAGTAGCAGAGAGCACTGAACTAGGGACCTTCAGGATTAAACAGGAACACCAAAAGGGCTATCAGCGAAAGGATATTGCACTGCAAGCTGGGAGGCACTGCCCAATCCTAGGTAGGTTTCTGTTTGTGAGACACACAAATAGCTCCTCTCACAGGAGAGCTGACTTTAAAAAATGCTTGGCTTTTTTTGTCTCTCCTGAGCAAAAGGATTTTAGTCACTCCCAAGAGTTGAGAGGACTTGCTATGAGTCAGAATCAATTTCACGGCAACGGGCCTTATATTTCGGTCACATTACGACAGCCTGGTGCCTGGAACATGTCCTTGATTTGAATCACAAGATTTGGATTTTAAGACTTGCCCTTTGGCAACTTTAATAATTTCTAATCTTTTAACTGAAGTAAACAAACTGTGCTCTGTCACTGGAGTTTCCCCTGAGGAGCTGGGCTGTACTGATGTGTGCTGGAGAACACGGAATCTATGAAGTTGAAGGAGACACTGGTATGCAGAAGAATGACCCCTCCTCTCCCCACCCCCCCAACTAATTAGATTATTAGAATTAGGGAGCTCTGGTTGCCTAGTGGCAAGGAACTGCACTGCAATCCTGAAGACACACAGTTTGAGGCCACCAGTTGCTCTGTAGGAGAAAGATGGGCAATCTCTTCTTGTGCAGTTGAAAACACGTCAAAGGGTCAGTCAACTATGGGTCGGTTCCAACTCTATGGTACACAACAACCATGAGACAATTACAAAGTTGTGAAATAAAAAAAAATGTGGATGCAAGCAGAGTGAAGCATTGGGGACAGTATTTCAATCTATAATATGTCCAAATATATGGACACACTCTCTCTTGAGCAAGATAAACTTTCACTTTAATGGGCCCAATAGCTGTCTATGATTGGTATTTGTCCTGTATTTCAGATAACCCATTGTTGGTAAAAGGCTAGAAGACACTCGAGTTAGTTTATGTGAAGGGAGCCTCATTTTAAGAGATGATAGGGCAATTTGCAAGCATCTGAGGGCATGAAATGAAACTATGCTGGTTATACAGGATTGAAGCCAGAGAGTCAGAACATAAAGTTATTCCTCCAGTTCTCGTGAGATTGAATGACATTTGGTTTCTGCTTCTCTTTTTTCATTTGTTCCATTATCCTGTTTCTCTCCATGAGACTCAGTTTCTTCTGCTTTATCAAAGCGCCTCTTGTCCCACACTTTAGCTTCCTAGAGGCTATGCTCAAGACCCTTCACAAGAGGGCAAGGTTTTGTGGTTTTTTAAAAAATTATATCTTATAAATTTTAATGAACATTTTCAGAGATTTTGGATTTCCATTCATTCACTGTTGCACTAGGGCAAGATTTTAAATCTGTTGTTCATAGATCCCTGTGAGTAATCATGGACTTAATGACACCTAATAACAGTCACTACTGTATTGATGGATCATTTTATTATGATTTTTAAATTCAAATTGTCAGCAGAGACTGGTCCTGGACCTCTTTGCTCAAATTATCAGTAAAGAATTTATCATTGGATTGGTTTTCAAAGGTTCTAATCAACTGTGGCCTTGGGATGTGGGATCACATGGTACAACAAGACAACAGTAGCTTCCCAAGAAAACATCCAAAAAATGAAATATTAGATTAAAGATAGAGTGGAAATGTCTATTTCACAGTCCCAGAAGTCTAGGAAATATTCAACTGACTTGAACACATGGACCTCATCTGACGGACTACCAGGAATCAGATTGACTATATCTGTGGAAGAAGTCATTGAAGAAACACATTACCAGAAGTCAAACTAAGGCCAGCAGCAGTTTGTAGAACAGATGATCGACTACTTAAATGAAAGTTCAAACTGAAGGCAAAGAAAATGAAAATAAATACATGAGAGCAAAAATACAAGTTTGAGTTTATCCTGACTGAATTGAAAAACCATTTCAATAAGAGATTTGATTCACTGAACACTAATGATTGAAGATCAGATGAGTTACAGCATAACACTGAGGACATCATACCTGCAGAAAGCAAAATTTCATTTACATTATAGGAAAGATAAGAAAGAAATGTGTATCAGAAGAGACTCTGCAAGTTTCTCTAGCATGCAGATAAACAAAAGCAATACAATGATAAATTAAGAGTTGAACAGAAAATTTAAAAAAAAATGAACTGAGAAAAGTTAGAAGATCAAAAGAGAAAAGCATGCTTGGTGCTCTCAGACTGAAAGAACTAAAGAAAATATTCAAGCCTCAAATTGTACAGTAATGGATTCTATGGGGAAAAATATTGACTGATACAAGGAGCACCAAAAGAAGATGGAAGGAATACAGATATAATGTACTAAAAGTTGTACTAAAAAGAATTGGATTGTGTCCAACATTTTGTTGCTGTTGTTATGTGACCTCAAGTTGGAACTGATTCATAACTGACCCTCCTGTGGATTTTCAGAGCATTGAGTTGCAAGGCAGACGATTGCCCATCTTTCTCCCATGGAGCAGCTGGGGTGCCTTTACGTTTAAAAGATCCAAGCCATCATCTTCTCAATTGCTTGCTATTCATCTGGAAGTTGGATAATGACTAAGGTTGACAGAAGAAGAATCAATGCCTTTGAGGTCTGGTGTTGGAAAAGAGTACCGAAAAATCCCGTGGACGGCCAAGAGAACAAACAGGTGTGTCCCTGAGAGAGTGAAACCAGGTGCTCCTTGGAGGCGAAGATTGTGAAACTCTGTCTTACATACTTTTGCATGTTCTTAGGATGAGTCAGTCTCTGGAGAGGGATATCATACTTGGAAAGGTGGGGGTCAGTGTAAGAGAGGAAGCCCCTCATTGACACAGTAACTGTAACAATGCCTCCAGTGTGTAGGAGACGGTGAGGATGGTACAGGATAGGGCAGAATTCAGATCTGTTGTTCAACGTGTCACTGTGAGTTTACTTGACAGCACAAAGCAACAGAACGAGCTCCAGTTGCTTCAGGCGTACATCTACTACTTTCACAAGGAGCAAGCGCAGTTTGTTTTTTCCAGTAGTTTCAACACAAGATCTAGAAATTAATTTCAGATGGTGAAGAGATTGAGATTGTTAAGCAGCTTCAATTTGCTTGGCTCCACAATCAACACTCTTGATACCAGCAGCCAGGAAATCAAAAGATGAATTGCTTTGGGAAAGTCTGCTGTCAGAGACCTCTCCAAGGTACTGAGGAGCAACGATGTCAGTCTGGAGACTAAGGTGTGCCTGATACAGGCACCATAATCTTTGAAATTACTTGATATGTATCAGAAAGCTGGGCAATGACTAGGGATGATAGAAGGAGAGTTGATTCCTTTGAGCTGTGGTGCTGGAGAAGAGTGTTGAATATACCATGGACTGCTAGGAGAACAAACAAGTTTGGCCTGGAGAGGGTGAAGCCAGGCTGCTCGTTGGAGGCAAGGATTCTGCAGCTACGTTTGGCATACTTTGGACATGTTATAAGACAGGATCAGTCCTTGGAGAGAGACGTCATGTTTGGGAGGGTAGAGGGACAGTGCAAGAGAAGACCCTGGATGAGACAGACTGATTCAGTGACTGAGGTAATGGGCGGTAAATGTGCCTGAGACAATAAGACTGGCACGGGATAGAGCAGGGTTTAGGGCTGTTTTACATAGGGATGCTATTAATTGCAGATGACATGACAGCATATAACAACAACAATAACAACAATAACAAGAAGATTAGTGGGAGCTCTGGTGGCCTAGTGGTAAGAAGCTACACTGCAGTTTCAAAGGCACACACACAGTTCAAATCTGACAGCAGCTGCTCTGTGGGAGAAGGATGGGCAATCTTCTCCCATGTGGTTTATTGTCTCTGAACAATCACTGGAGGGTCAGCAATGAGTCAGTGCCAACTTGATGGCAGACACTGGCAACAAGATGATTAATCTGAGGCTCTTGCTAACATTTGCTTCATGAACTGATGCAACTGTCTCCCCCTGTTCTTCATGGCTGTTTCCAGCTGTAACTAGCAATTTAATCCTGTAACCTTGCCAGAGAATCGCTCTTGGAGGATGAAAGTGCAACCCATGGGGGCAAAAAAAAAAAAAATAGAAAAGAAAAGAAAATGCAACCAACGAATAAAATAATAAAAAATTAACCTTTTATAGGGCTGCTGTGAGACATAGTCTTAGTCGACTAAAGGTCATATAATAACAATAACAACCTTTTGTTACATGATACAATAATATGAAACTAGTATTTTTTAATATCTTAGCCCTAAAGTTATAACTTAAGCAGAAATAATGTTGGTCTTCTTATGAAAATGAAACTCACTCTTGACATCCCTTTTGTTACTCTTCTTTGTTTGCTCCTGTAATGTATGGCCAAACCTATTTTGTTGAGCTTTCTTCTTTGCTTCCACAATTTAAGGCCAGGAACTAAGGTTCTTCCTAATAGCTTTTTTCCCTGGTTGTTGTTGCTCCAGGCAAGAGTTTGCTCCAGCAATTTCCTTCAGAAATTGAGTAATAGGAAGTGCACAGCCCCAAACCAATGTACATCAAATTTTCCATGACATATGGTTGCCATCAACTACCTCTGAAATAGTGATAAGATTAGATCAACTGGTCTGGGACATGAGGGAGCTCTGGTGGCTTAGTGGTAAGAAATTGTGCTGCAATCTCAGAGGCACACAGTTCTAACCCACTACCAGATGCTCCGAGGGTGAAGGATGGGTAATATCCTCCCGAGTCAGCTATGGGTTGCTTCTGACTTGACGTACACACCAACACCAACAAGAACAACAACAACAATAGTCTGGGACATGATTACTGACCAAACTGCCTGGACAGAAGAAAATTCTGTAAAAATTTCTCATCTTCCACCATCTATGTCCTTCTCCCATAGAAGCCAATTCCTATCTCAAAGACAGAGAGACAGATTTAGAAAGCTCCTGCCCCCTGTCTTCTAAATATTGATATTGTTGTTATTGATTGCCTTTGAATTGAGCATGACTCATAGCGACCCTATGAACGAAAGGCCTGAAGCCCCTCTACAACTATCGACACTTATCAAAGTTCATAGAGTTTCTGGAGGCATATAATAATATTTTGGCTGTTCCATTTCTTTCTGTCTCTGAGACTGGGTTGCATGTGGTGGACCTGCCCCTTTACAGTAACAAAAGCCTTCTAGCTTAGTGACACCAGGGAGCTCACACTGTCTCTGTCTCCAGCTCAATGACTAACTAAGAAGCTGTTGCAAAAGGCCTGCCTGCTTCCCTCAAGGTAAGATGACTCTGTCCTACGATACGTGTTCCAAAAGAAAGCTTCTCCCTCTACATACAAAATCAGGCCGAATCTAAATTTGACTTGGTCTGGTCTTTGCTTGACTCCTTCCCTCTCTTTGCTTTCCTCGTTCTTGTACACATTTCTCCTTGAGATCTCTCTCTTATTCCTGTGTTTGAATTCTTATCTCAGGTACACTCATTTCAGGCCTAGTTCCTGGATGAGTCATTAAGAGAAAAAGACTGTTCTGTGATCCAGGTCACATGCCCATCCACATGCTAGTTCCTGAATAGGCTTCCTTAAGAACTGGTTTGTTCACTATTACAGGCCCAGAAAAGGTCTCGTGGTGATGATAATGGTTTGTACTATGCTATTACCTGAAAAGGCTGAAGGTCATCAGACAGTTGCTCCAAAAAAAAAGCAATTGTTGCTAGGTGTGGTCAAGCTGGTTCCTGCTCACAGGATAGCTGACAAGATGACATACTGTCTGGTCCTGCACCATACTCTCCTGCTTTGTTTGAGATCATTCTGCAGGCAATTCATATTGTGGAGGAATTGAAAAGCTTTCTGCATTTCCAGTTACCATCTGCTTTACTCGTGGGAGCAGGTCACAGAGCCAGGAAAATGCTACGGAGTAGTTTTACTCTGTAACAAACAAGTTGGTCATGAACTAGAGTGGCCTGAGTTTTTTAATCCTTTGGTAACACCAATGTCCAAAATAGCAAAGGTTAAGGAAAGAATGAAAGAGAGAGAGAGAGAGAGAGAGAGAGATTTCTCAGGAAAATGGGGTGGGAGGCTGTTAGGTATAGAATTACCAGAAGAAAGGGAATTGGTTACACGCATGTAAAATAGTACATAGGGTTTTCAGAGGCCTGCTATTTCAACAGTTCCTTGGAGAAGGACATCATGCTTGAGAGGGTGGAGGGACAGCGCAGGAGGGGAAGATCCTCTATGAGGTGGATTGATTCAGTGACTGGGGTAATTGGGATGGGAGTGTCAGAGACAGTGCCATTGGCACAGAACAGAGCAGAGTTTAGGGCTGTTGTGTATAGGGTCGCTATGAGTCTCAAGCGACTCGACAGCACATAACAACATGTAAAACAGTAACTATGCACTAAAACAGGGAAAAAACCAAAACAACAAACTGAACAAACTGTTAAGAGTCAGAGAGAATGAAAAAATCACGGCAATGACATTCTGGGGAAGAAACAGGAGATGCAATCAAAGCAGTAGAAAACAGAGCAAATCTGTGAATGCCAACAGCAGACCCACAGAGTTACACCACAGCCTGTCTCCGCGTAGAGCCTGGGCGTTCAGATGAACTCAGGAGGCTCCTGGCTGTATCACTAGAAAGTGTTTATATCACTAGAAAGCAAAGTGGAGGCTCTTTTCCCTCTCCTGAGAATAGATCCCACTCTTGTCTCTGAGGATGCTTCTTTCTCAGAATGTCTTTACTGATTCTTCTGCCCTAGTTGTATGTTCTTTCATCTCTTTCACTCCATGCACCTTTGGGAAGGAATCTGGATGGCGTCCAGCTTGGGAACCAGGCCGAGGAAAATTCCTGGTTCTCTTACATTGTCATTTTTACATGCTGTCAAGTCCACTATGACTCATAGTTACCCTGTGAACAACAGGTCTGAGAAACTCCTGGTACTCTAACACAAACCGAACCAAATATAGAACTGATCTAAGGACTAAACTGTCTCCCTCTTGCAAAGGTAGTTTGTCTCAGGGATTATAGAAATCAAGTGTCTGTGACCTTGGGTAGCACTTTTAAAAAAACCCCCACAACTATTTGAAGTAACTTCTTTGTTGCTCCTGGTAATTAATGAAATAAATTCAAGTTGATAATGAAAATCTGCTTTTGTTTTGTTTAATACAGAAATTGTGGTGAGCAGGAATTAGAATCCCAGAAACAGATTTCTTGCTGAGTCATTCACTCTTGGTCGAGACAAGCCTTCAGTTTGTATTGAATTTTAATGTGATGTTTCCTCAATGTTCTTCCCCTCCCCTCCTCCAAGAGCCCAGTGGCTATAGTCACCTGGTTAGTTATTTCCCTGTGACTAGAGGGAAAGTGTCCTCCTCGAAGGGTGGGGCAAGCTCTGCAGAGATGCTTCTGGGAAACCTCACCCATGGTTTTTTTTTTTAAAATTTTCTTTTGTTTATTTATTTATTTATTTATTCACCCATCTTCACTTTCCAGAATCTTACTCATGGCCTCTCTCCCAAAGGAATATGCGTGACAGACTGCTGTAACATCCACCTTGTAAGTGAAGAATGATCAGCTTGTCATCCAAACTTCAGTAATTATACTAAGTATGCTATGATAAATCCAGTCTCAAGTAAAGCAACTTTTAGTTTAAGAAGCATCTTGGGGATTTTTTAAAAATTAATTGTAATGAAAGTTTACAGATACACAGGGTTCCCATTCATTCATTTTTTCACTTTTCTCCCTGTCCACCTTTCCCCCCAAATTCTCTCTACTCTTTGAAAAGTAAAAGAAAAATTCTTTCATTGTTATACAATCCCTCCCCCCCCAATCCACTCCACTGTGCAGCCTTCATTCTGGACTTCAGTCATGACAATAATATCTAATCATATAGCCCTTTTAAACAGTTCTCTCTCTCTCAACTGTTTCAGTACAGTATACATTACTTATCCCCTCTTTCTCAGTCTTCCCTCAACCCCGATGTCAGTACTGTTTTACAGCAATAGCTCTATGCAATATTTGTCCTTTTGTGACTGAGATATTTCACTCAGCATTGTTTTAGGTGCAAATGAGATTTCTATCAAACTTTCTGAAATAATGACAATACTAGCAGCTGCTAAGTAATATTATTCCAGATGTTAAATCGATGTTTAAGAATTTAATTCTGGATTTAAAACTTTCATTGTTGTGAATTTGACCCACAGCTGACCCTCCATTGGATTTCTGACAGTCAATCTCATGGGAGGAGATTGCCTCTCTTTCTCCTCAAGATGTGCTGGTTGTTTCTAACCATCAGAGGGGTAAGGCCTTCAGTCGCCAATGTTCCCTCATTTCAGACTGTTGTTGTTCTGTGCTGTTGAGTCAGAATGGACTAAAAGTCCACCCCTAGTGAGCTTTCAGAAGATGTAAAATCACACAGGAGGTGACTTCCCAGCTCTCTCTTGATGAGCAGCTGGTGGTCTTGAACGACATACCTTCAAGTTAGCAGCACAGTGCCTTACCAATAGGCTACTAGAGCTTCCTCAATCTGTCCTTGGTGTTGTTGTTAAGTACCATTGGGTCTCTTGCGACTCACCATGACCCTATGTATAACAACTTTGAACCCTGCTCTATGCTAAGCCAACCTTATTGTCTCTGACACACCTGTGCCCATTACCCCAGTCACTGAGTCAGTGCATCTCATCCAGGGTCTTCCTCTCTTACCGTATCCTTCCACCCTTCTATGCACGATGTCCCTCTCCAAGGACTGGTTCCTCCTTGCAATACACCCAAAGTATGTCAGATGGAGCCTCAAAAAATCCTTGCCTCCAAGGAGCAGCCTGGTTTCAGTCTCTCCAGGTTGGACCTGTTTGTTCTCTTAGCAGTCCAGGGTATATTCAATACTATTGTCCAGCACCACAACACAAAGACATTGATTCTTCTTCTGTTATCCTTAGTCATTGTCCAGCTCTCTGATGAATAACAAAATTTTTTTAAAAAGGAAAAAAGTAATAAAAATGTAAAAATTTCTTGTGAATCTTTGCAATCTTATGGGCCCTAGACACTTTGTTTCCATGCCTAGTGGATAAGAAGGCCTTGACAATTATGAGGAATATGAGAGAAGAATTGGTGCCTTTGACTTGTGAGTGAGGAATACACAAAGGACTGTCAAAAGAGCAAACAAAGCTATTTTGGCTTAAGTGCAATCAGGTTTTTTCTTTCTTTTTTCTTCATTTTAACATCTGTTCATTTAGTTCTTTACATTGCCTTTTTTTTTTTAACCTTTTTTTTGGGTTTGTGTGTGTGTGTGTTTTACATTACCTTTTTGACCTCTGAAGGTTTCTGGCTAAATGGTTGATGGGAGTGTAGTAGGGGAACTGGTAACAAAACAAAAGGGAGAGGTTTCTCTTCTGTCTCTAGTGAGTTGGCTGCATGAAATGACCTAGGGCACTCTGGTGGCTAAATGATAAGGAGTTGCATTGGCAACCTAAAGGTGTGCGGTTCAAATCCACTAGTCACTCTATGGAAGAAAGTTGGGCACTCACCTTCAGCATGATTAACTGCCTCTGAAAACCTGCTGGAGAGTCAGCTATGGGTCTGCCTGACTCCATGATACACAACAACAATATATGGAATGACCTAACTGTGAGGATGTCTATCTCTCTCTCATATCTCTCTCTCTCTCTCTCTCTCTATCTCTATCTAATATCTATCTATCTATCTATGTTATTAGTATCATCTTTATTTTGTCAATGAGGATATAAAAACACAGAGAGGTTAAAGAATCCACTAAGCCCCACTCCCCATGAGGGTCTGAGATTTTAGTCTCTTGTGACTTCAGAGTCCGTGTTCTCGCCCTTGTACTGTCTTTCATCCTTACTATAAATTAGTTCGGACCACATGGGGAGTCCAGGAGCTCCTTTGACTTTGATGATATCTTGCCACACTGAGAGAATGGAGCATCAAGTTGTTGTTGTTGTTGGGTGTTGGTGAGTCAACTACAACTCACAGCAACCCTGTGAACAACAGATCTGACTGAACCGCACCCTATTCTGTGACACCTCATCCTGTCTGCTGTACTCCACCCCATTATTCAGTCACTGTGTCAATCCGTTTTGTTGACAGCCATTCTTTCCCTGACCCTCTATCTTTCTGAGCATTATGTCTTTCATCACGTTGAACAGATTACATAAATTAACTATGTAAGATTCGTAAACAGTGCAAGTATGACTTTAGAGTAAATTGGCATTCATAGAGACCCTACTGAACAAGGTGAACTGCCCACAGGGTATCTAAGACTAAATTTTTAACATTTTTTTTCATTCATATACATTGTATTTCACACATATGTTCATTCACATTGTGTTTCATATGATCATTCCCATACATTGTATCTGAGACTGTACTTCCTTATGGAAGTAGATTGGAAGAACCTTTCTCCCATGGAAAGGCTGATGGGTTGGAACTGCTGACCTTTTGGTTAGCTTCCATGTACTTTAGGATGGGCTACATAAGAATGTGGCCCTCTGGTTACCAGCCAGAACTAGCCCTCAAATCTACAAGAAGAAATGCAGTGCTGACATTTCGTGGTCTGTAGTAAAGGAAGCTTCCTGTCCCCAACTCTACTGTTTCTGAGTGTATTCAACCCAATTTTCTTTTTGAAAATTGTGATTTTAATGAAAGTTTACAGAAAAGTTGTATTCTCATTAATTAATTGTTACACATTTTCTTCCCTACTTCTTTGCCCAGTTCACTTAAAAAAAAATTATTGTTGTACAGTTTCACTGCCTCCCAGGCCACTTTGCAATACACCACTTAACTCTGGACAGTTGCATGCAAATAATAATATATTCCTAATCATATATTCCTTTTAAACACTTCATTATCTGTTCCAGTGCAGTGATCACTATCTGACCCCTCTTTTCCTAGTTTCCCTCCGACCCCTCCCCATGTCAGTCCTGTTTTATAACAGGGGTGTTATGCAGTATCAGAGCTGCCACCCAAACAGATACATGCACACTCGTATTTATTGCTATCTTATTCACAATAGCAGATAGAAGCAACCCAAGGGCCCATCAACAAACAAATGGATAGAAAAACTATGGTACATTCACATAATGGAATACGACACAGCACTGAAAAAAAATAAGGGACTTGTAAAATATTACAGAACATGGGAGACCCTGGAGGATATTATGGTGAGTAAAATATCTTACTTGGAAGCAGGAGTGGCATAACTTCCATAATAGCTTACCTCAGGAAACACTATGAATCTGGAGAAAGGACGAAAGTTGTAGAGGAGGTGTCCAGGACTTTCGTTCATAGGGTCTCTATGAGTCGCCTGCGACTTGACGGCATTTAACAATTTAACAACACAACACAAAATATCTCAATCAAATTTTCAACTAAAAACAGCCCATTGTGACAGAGTAGAAGTCCTCCCTCTGGTTTTCTGGGCTGTCATGTTTTGTTTTTTTTAAAGGGAAAAAGTAAAGATAGACATATTAGAAAGTTATGTCCCAGAGGACAGGACGGATCTTCCTTCTTGGAAAGGAAGGAATGGAGGAGGCCATGTGTCTGTGAGGCAAGGCTGTATTCATGGCGTCCTTATCTGGACATGCCGTGGGCTTAGGTCTGGGCAAATGAGACAATGTCATGAAGACTACAAAGTTTAGTGGGTGCTTCTCATTCCAGTTCCTGATCTCTGACATTATTCATGCATCTAACTCACTAATTATGTTATATCCAGGGGTGGGCAGCCTTTACTACGTGTGTTCTGATGATTTGTGTAACTTCTGCCTCCCCTATCTTGTTGGTTCTAATCCTAACATTCCCCCCCTTGAAGAGAGTAAGCCCCTAAAATATTTTAGGGTTTTGTTTGTTGTTGGTTTTTTTTTTTTTTTTTTTTTTTTGTTTTTTTTTGTTTCCCCCCACTCCCACCCCCTGGTTGTGTACCATCAAATTGGCTGACTTCCACATGGTCTGGAGCAGCCTGATTCTACAGAGGTTTGATCTTGTTTTCAGGTGAGACATAGGTGCAATGTTTATTAGCCATTGAGATGGAAGTTATTGTGTTCAGCCTCCTAACTGTGGTTGCTGTGATGCTAAACACTGTGACACTGATGTGTCAAATGTGATAATGGTTACCTATAATGGACAGTGGTGGCGCTACCTGATTAAAACAAGCTTGGAAGCAGGAGCAGCATCCACTTCCAAAATAGCTTGCCTCCGGAAAACCTATGAACCTGGAGAAACGATGAAAGTTATACAAGTGTTCAGGTCTTTCGTTCATAGGGTCACTATGAGTTGTCTACGACTGGATGGCACTTAACAACAACAACAACAACAATAACCGTCACCCTGGATCCAACTGGCACAGGAGGAGATTGCCCCGCCTTCTCCAGCAAAGTATCTGGTGGATTCACACCAAGCACTTTCAGGACTGCAGCACAACTTCTTGCCATTAGGCCACCAGAGCTCCCTTATTTTAGGGTTCTTAAGGAGATGACCACTCTACATACTTCATGCTGAACTTGGCTGTTGTCTTGCCAACAGGGTTATGAATCTCTCCATGGCCATATTTCTACAGGTCCCTAAATGTTCTGGCTATGTCAGATCTGTTAAAAGGCATATGATTAGGAGACAGGGTTGAATAAGATGGTATTCTTGTGCAACAACCTCCTTAACGTGAAACGTTCGGAGCCCGGAAGACACAAGTATCATTCATTAGTAGATTAAACAATCAGAGTTCAGAAAGCAGTAGCAGGCAAATTAGGACTGGCCACATAAAGAGGAAAACCACTAGGCTTAACTTCAGATCCGTGACCAAGAGCCCAAGAATCGAATGGCTGCTGACAGAAATTGAGAAGCTCTGTTTGTAAGTGATTTAAAAGTCAAAGCACCCACTTATGACCACTTACTGAAATAGCATCGTAGTCGCTATGAGTTGTGCGCCACTCAATGGCAATAAACAACAAACAACAATATTGAAGTAAGGTGGCAACGTGGGAGAAGAAGGGGCAATCAGTCTCCTCCCATGCCGTCAACTGCCTCTGAAAACCCACTGGGGGGTCAACTATGGGCCAGTTTCCACTCGATGGTACACAACAACAACAAGGTAAAAGGAGACGTCTAGTGAAGAGATGTACCATTAAAATGTAGCAAAAAAGATTATTACAAGAAGAAAGCTAAGGAGTACGGCAAGAGGGCATTTACCCAGCTGGCTTGTCTCGAGAGTGGGCTTTCTTTCCCAGTAATTGTAACATGTAATTTTTGCAAATTTTGTCGGTTAACATTCTTTTCTGGCAGCAGGACAAGGGGATATGGGCTGCCCATCTGTTCTGACTTTGAGACACGACGCTGGAGACAAGGAGCTTTCCAAGGCCTTAAGTGAGTGGTTCCTGGATTAGTTAAAATTAAACATCTTAGGGAGCTCTGGTGGCCTAGTTGCAAGGAGCTGCACTACAATCCCAGAGAGATACAGTTAGAATCCAGCAGATGCTTTGCTGGAGAAGGAAGGGCAATCTTCTCCTGTACCAGTCAGATCCAATTTGATGGTACACACACAAAACCCAAAAATTAAAATTACACAACTTTACTGGCCATATGTAGTCACCCAAGCATGGCTCCGAGTGTAGGATAGTGAAGGCCTCAATATAATTTAATATAATTTGTAATTTAATAAATTTATATAACAAATTTTATAAATTTATAATTTAATAGAATTTAGTGTGGGCATTGAGCAGATGATTACCCTGCATTCTTTTTTCTTTTTGGTGTGCCCAATTTTATTGAAAATATTACAGCCCAGCAGACAGACTCAAACGGCTACCCGTGGTGTTTTGAAATTCATCCCGACTGTGGGCTGAGTGAACTACAGGTTGGACAGACTGCCAAAGTCCAAGAGTTTCAGCATTTCCTTAGTATCAGGATCTACTTCAATGATCTCCTGATCCAGGGCTGAACCCTCCGGTACATAACGATCTCTCCTTTCTCTCTCCTCCTCATGCAGTTTAACGGAGATTCCTTTCACATGCCCTCTCTGAATCCACTTTGTCAGCTGTGTGACACAGCCTGCTATCTTGTTCTGGAGCTTCTTGCTGGGAATAATGGTGATCTCCTTGCATACGTGCTTGTTCGTGTGGAAGTCACTTCCCAGGCGCGTGTAGTATTTCTCAATGATGACCCGGGCCGCCTTCGTCACGGTTTTGGTGCGAACGCAGCTCATGTTGGCGGGTCCTTGGTGAAAGACCTACCCTAAGTTCTTAAGGGAGCGCAGAGGAAGCCACCAAGCTCTCTGGTGGGAGAGGCAGAAGGGTAACAAGGGCTAAGCCTGGCTCTCATCTTAATACAAGCAGATTGCCAGGAGCAGCTGGGTGGCTTCAAACCACTAGCCCTTCAATTACCAGCCAAGTGTTTAATGTTGGCTGTTTGCTCCAACTGTAGGATTGCATTTTAATTTAGCTAGAAGTGCTTCAGGATGGATGGTGAAGAGATTGAGATTGTTAACAAATTTAGTCTGCTTGGCTCCACAGTGAACACTCTTGGCACCAGCAGCCAGGAAATTAGAAGACATACTGAGATGGGAAAGTCTGCTGTTAGGGACCTCGCCAAAGTACTGAAGAGCAATGGTGTCACTCTGGAGACTAAGGTGCGTCTGATACAGGCCATGGTCTTTGCAATCACCATCAGAGAGTTATTATCAGAGAGTTGGACAATGACTAGGACGGAGGATAGGAGAATCGATGCCTTTGAGCTGTGGTGCTGGAGAAGAGTATTGAGTGTACGACGGACTGCTAAGGAAACAAATAGATTCATCCTGGAGAGGGTTAAACGGGGCTACTGCTTGGAGGCAAAGATTCTGGGGCTTCATCTGACATACTTTGGACATGTTGTAAGGAAGGACCAGTTCTTGGAGAGGGACATCATGCTTGGGAGGGTGGAGGGACAGCACAGGAGGGGAAGGTCCTCTGTGAGGTGGATTGGTTCAATGACTGGGGTAATCGGGATGGGTGTGTTAGAGACAATGCGATTGGCACAGGACAGAGCAGGGTTTAGGGCTGTTGTACATAGGGTCCCTATAAGTCGCAAACGACTCTACGGCACATAACAACAACAGAAGTGCTTCTAAGATAGGCATGCCTTACTTGGCTAGAAAACAGAGCCATCTCTTCAGGGATTTGTCCCTGAGGCTTAGTGCCAAAGGCTATTATTAGGCGAGCCTCTTGCCGTCACATCCTTTTTCTGTTGCTGCCTGCCAATTGTATGTCACAGGTGAGTTTGAAGAAACTGGTTTACTTAATTAAACACAGATAGAGGAATAATTGGATTTACATCCTGTTTGTTGATAGAGTCCTGCATATTTTTCTGCACACAAATAATTCAGAGCCAAGACAAAAGCTTGCAAAAATCTTCAGTATGGAAGCTACCCCCCACCTCCCCCCAGGCTACTTCTTGGTTCCAACTATTCCTGGTAAATGCTTCTTTGATAACACATGGCATACTAGCTCAAATTTCTTAAATCCTAAACAACAAAATTACAGATAGTAAGATATGTTTTTAATCTATTAACTTAATGACCAATATCTGAGTGGGGACCCATAATGGTGGATTAATTCATCCACTGATACATCTGGTTTCAGGAACTTTAAAGTGTTAAAAAAAAATTTACATTTTCAAATCAAGCAAGTAGGGTAATAATTATTTGGGGTTTTGTTTTGCTTTCTTTTTAAAAAAAATAATGTTTGTTTATCACATCTAATCCCTCCATTTATTTGCAATAATTTATATCAAATGACTCCTGATATCATATCTTATTTCTTTTTTTCCTTTAATATTTTTAAAATAGCTATGGTTTCTACTTTCTCAAAGAGTATCAAGTATTTATTTTATTTTAGATACTAGGGATGTTGATTTAGGTCTTGATTTATACACTGATGTTTTTAAAAATTGAGAACAAATTACCCAGGTATAAGGAATATCTTCTTAAATAAAACTTTGAATGGTGACATATTTTTAAATTAAATAAGAAAGTTTGTCTCTCCAATGGACGTTTTGGTGGAGTAAGGGACAGTGGACATTTATGCTGACATTTTGGTGCAGTAAGGGACACTGGACATTTCTGCCCCTTCCTGTGACTCAGGCCACACTTGTTGAAACTCTGAACAAATGTTTCCATGCAAACATTTTCTGGAAGACTTTTTTGCTTTCCATGTTTTGTTGTTGTTAGGGGCCATCAAGCCAACTAAAACCCGTAGCGACCCTAGAGACAACAGATCTGAACCCCGCCCTGTCCCACACCGTCTCCTTCACTACCTTTGCCCAAGTTCAAGTCCATTGTTAAAGCGACTGTGTCAATGTATCTTGTTGAAGGTCTTTCCTCTGTTGCTCTGACCTTCTACCCCTCAGAACTTGATGTCTTTTTCTAAGGACTAACCTCTCCTGACAACATGCTCAAAGTAAGTGGGACAAAGTTTCACTATCCTTGCCTTTAAGGAGCACCCTGTTCTTACTTCCCCCAAGACAGACGTGTTTGTTCTTTTGGCAATCCATGAGATGTTCTGAACTTTTCTCCCACACTACAATTCAAAAGCATTAACTCTTAGTCTGTCCTCCTTATTCATTGTGCAATTTTCAGATGAATAGTAACGAATTGAAAAGACTATGTCTTGGATCAGGTGCACCATAGTCTTTACACTGACATCCTTGCTCTATAGCACTTTGGAGATGTGCTTTACAGAAAATTTTCCCAATGCAGTAGGTCTTTTGATTTCTTGGTGGCTCTTGCCTTGAGTCTTGATTGTTGCTCTGAGTAAAGTAAAATCATTGACAACTTTAATCTTTTCTCCATCTATCATGATATTGCCTGTTGGGTCCAGTGGTGAGGATTTTTATTTTCCTGGTTTTAAGATGTAACCCATACTGAAGGCTGTAGTCTTTGATATTCTGCAGCAGCTTCTTCAAGTCCTCTTCATTCTCTGCATACAAGGTTTTGTCATATGTATAATGAAGGTTGCTGATAAGCCTGCCGCCAAACTGGATATCACATTCTTCTTCATATAGTTCAGCTTCTTTTTTTAACATTTTTTAAATTATTGTTATTATTTGTGTGTACATCGTCAAATCTGATCCAACTGGTACAGGGGGAGATTGTCCCTCTTTCTCCAGCAGAGCCCTGGTGGATTCGAACTGCGTACCTCTGGGATTGCAGTGCAGCTTCTTGCCACTAAGCCACCAGAGTTCCCTTATATCCAGCTTCTTAAATGATTTGTTTAGCATAGGTGTGGAAAAAAGTTACAGCCCTAAAACACACTTTTCCTGATTTTAAACCATGTACTGTTCCCTTGTTCTGTTTCAACAGTTGCTTTTTGATCTATGTATAGGTTTTGCATGAGCACAATTAAGTGTTCTGTAATTCCTGTTCTTCTCATTGGCATCCATAGTCTGTTATGATCCACATAGCTAAAGGCCTTTGCATAACCAAAAAAAATGTAAGTAAACATCTTGCCATATGTTGTGGTTGTTATATGCCATCATGTCGCTTGCAACCCTATATACAACAGCCCTAAACCCTGCTCTATCCTATTCCAATCTCACTGTCTCCAACACACTTACTCCCATTACGCCATTCACTGAATTAATCCATCTCATCTAGGGTCTTCATCTCTTTTTTTATATACTTATTAAATTTTATTAATTTTAATGAACAGTTACAGAGATTTGGGGTTTTCATTCATTCATTGTTGCACTATTTTCTCTACCCTCCTCCCCAGTTCATTCTTCTTTTTTTCCCCCCTTGAAAGTCTGTTTTAATTGTCCAATTGCCACAGTACTTGTCAAAGCCAGTTCTGATTAATCTCCTTTGTCAGTGTGTCCTTTGTCATTCCCTATCACTCCTCCCTGAGAGAGACTTCACCCTGATTCATAAGGAAAAGGGGATGGCATATTCTCTTAGCTACTTCCTGCTGAAAAGGGACGCTGTGGGTTTCAGGGTGAAGATCTTCTCTCACTACTCTAAAGGGCCCCTTTGCCAATAAGGTCTTTCTCTCTTGCACTGTCCCTCCACACTCCCAAGCATGATGTCCCTCTCCAAGGACCGGCCCCTCCTTGCAACATGTCCAAAGTATGTCAGATGGAGCTTCAGAATCCTGGCCGCCAAGTGGTAGATTGGTCTCACTCTCTTTAGGATTAACATGTTTGTTTTCCTAGCAGTCCAGGGTATACAGTAACTAAAAATTGTTTTTACAATTACCGTGTACCAAAAGGCATCCTACTGCTGACCTGGACTCTGATCCCTGCTGAAATGTGCTGACTTCCTTTCCTGGACAGGTCGAGCAGTGATGAAAGCCTTTCATGTGGAATCAGCACTGGGTGATACTGCTGTGAATATTTCTTTAAAATAATTCTGCTGTCAATTGTCAGGCTATCTTATCAACCTCTCTCCAAGTTTTTTCTTCAGGGAGCCCTAAATAATTTGAGCAAAAGATTCTTGACAGATAGTCAGGAAGTCTATTCTTATGGTTCAGTAATTCTGTTAAATCTAGGTTTTTCTCTGAGAGTTTAGGTATCTCAGCTAAAAAAGAATGTCTATAAATACAATAGCTTTTATTTGCTAGGTATCTATGTATGTTCTAGAACTTTTTATGTATTTGTTTGACAGATTTTTACTTATTATTTACTATATGCTAGACACTATTCAAGCATGCTCTGGTGGCCTAGCGGCAAGAAGCTGCACTGCAATCCTGAAGGCCTGCAGTTCAAACTCACCAGCTGCTCTGTGGGAGAAGGATGGGCAATCTCCTTCTGTGTGATTAGCTGCCTCTGAAAACCTGCTGGAGGGTCAGCTGTGGGTCGGTTCTGAATCGATGATACACAGTAACAATGACAACAGACACAGACACTATTCAAATAACTTTACCCACATTAGCTCACTTAATCCTTTCAAGAAGCCTTTGAAATAGCTTCTATAATTATTCCCATTTTACACTGGTAGAAGTGAAGCTATGGCACAAAGAGGTTACATAGTTTGCCCAAAGTCACATACCTGGTAACCTATGGAGCCAACGTTCAAACCCAGGTTGTCTGGAACCAGAATCCCCACTTCTGAACACATTACTATTCCTCCCTTTTAATCTTTCCAGTTCATTCAATTAAACAGGTGTTACTACCATGCCCGTTGTACAGACTGGATCCTGAAGTTCAGCTCGATCAAGTTCAATAGCGTATATTTTAAAGAATACAGTAAAATACTTACTATTATGTTTAATGTAGGGAGCTCTGGTGGCTTAGTGATAAAGCATTGTACTGCCAATGCAAAGGTACATGGTTCGAATCCACTAGCTGTTACAAATGAGCAAGATGGGCAGTCTTTTGCTGTGCAATTTACCGCCTTTGAACCAGCTGGAAGGTCAGTTATAAGTCGGTTGCTACTTGATGATATACAACAACACCACATTCATTTTAGGAGAGCCCTGGTGGCATAGTCTACAGGGAATTGCACTGCTTACCCAGGGCTGCACATCTCTGGTGGTTCAAATCCACCAACAGCTCCTTGGGAGAAGGATGGGGCAGCCTTCTCCTGTTGAGATTCACAGTCTTGGATAACCCGGTGGAAAATGGCCATGAGTTAGATGGTAGCAAGCGGCGTGAATGAGCCATGTTCACCGCACAGCTTAAAACTGGGGGTTAAGCTCAGTCACACGTAGCAAGTGTTCCTGACCTCGTTTTGATCTGAGGGAATTCTAGAAACTCTCCTAAGGAGTTAGATTTAACCGTCCACCTCCCCAAACACACATACATGTACACTCAAGGAGAATTTAGAAAGCTCTCTCAATACCATTTTGCTGCTATTAGCAGCCTTGATCTTCACAGACAAGTTGTTTAGAAGTGACGATCTAACGCGGGCACTGGCTTGACCTGAGTATGCATAATGAGTTTCATTCGTCTGAAGAGATTGTTTCTTTTAAGATCATAAAATAACTGCTGTTTGATGCGTGAGCTGATGAGTGAGAATACTGTCATTGAAATGCTTACGGAATCTGAATCATGCTGTCCTAAGAAAGTGCTCCTGGAATATGGAAGGTTGATTTTCCCACAGGTGAAAGAGCTGCGGTGGAGAGAAGGCAGTGGATACTGTAAAGCCGGGGTCACTTTCTGCAGGCCAGTGCTGGAGTCCCCTGAACTCCAGGAGTCCTAACGGGCTCTGGTGGTGCCACATATATTGGACTGCTAACCAGTAGCTCTCAGAAGCAGGAGAGGCATCTGCTTCCTAAACAACATGTCTCTGGAAATTCTGTGAACTTGGAGAAATGACAATAATTATAGAAAGGCTTCAGCTCATTTGTTCATGGGGTCACTATGAGTCGTGCTCAACTTGATGGCAATCAACAACCACCACCATCAGTAGTTTCGTGGTGTGAATAGACCACCTGCTCCTTTCCAGAAAGATAAGACACTTTCCTCCCATAAAAATGACAACTTAGGAAACCTAGTGGAGTAATGGGCTCAACAGAGGTGGGGTGTTTGGTGTTAAACATACATAGAGAAGGAGATTTGGTGCAGTGCTTAAAGAATTCAGCTGCAATTCCACTACTAGGCATATACCCCAAAGAAACTATAACAAAGCAGATACATGCACATCCATGTTCATCGCAGCTTTGGTCACAATAGCAAAGAGTAGAAAACAACCGAAGTGCCCATTAACAAATAAATGGATAGAGAAGCTGTGGTATATTCACAGAATGGAATATTATGCCGCCCTGAAAAACAAGGAACTAATGAAATACTATTCAAAATGGGTGACCCTGGAGGACATTATGCTGAGTGAAATATCTCAGTCACAGAAGGACAAATACTGCATAGTGCCACTGTTGTAGAACAGGACTGATATTGGGGTTGGGGGCAGACTGAGAAAGATAGGATAAATAATGCATACTGCATTGAAACATATGAGGGAGAGAACAGTTTAAAAGGGATATATGATTAGGTATTATTGTTATGACAGGAGTCCAGAATGAAGGCTGCACAGTGGAGTGGACTTGGGGGGAGGGACTGTATAACAATGAAAGAATTTTTCTTTTACTTTTCAAAACAAAGGCTGCATAGAGGAGTGGACTTGGGGGCAGGAATTGTATAACAATAAAATATTTTTTTCTTTTACTTTTCAAAGAGAAGAGCAAACTGGGGGGGAGGAGGTTGGGCAGTGAGAAAAATGCAACAATGAATGAATAGAAACCCTAAGTCTCTGTAAACTCTCATTAAAATGAATAATAATTTAAAAAAAGGAAAAAAACAACACCCATTTCTCCAAAAGAATAAAAAGAGGACTTACAGACTGGGAAGAGATATTTGGCAATGACATATCTGACAAGAGGCTTATCTCTAAAAAGTATAGAAAACCCTCAGCATCTCAACAAATAAAAGACAAACAACATTTTGGACATGAAGTGAGGGAAGCACCACTGGATATGTGGTATAATGAGAAAGAAAAGGGACAGAGTCTAATGGTGCCATATCAAATCATTTATTAGTGTGGGTAACTGAAGTTTAATCCTCAGAAACTGTAGAAGTCAGAGTGCAGACGCAGCACTGCTGTTCAATACCGTCAAGTTTACTTTTTATTATTATTATGATGATGATGATGATGATGTGTGTGTGTGTGTATACACCGTTGAATCGGAGAAAATTGTCTCTCCTTCTCCAGCAGACCATCAGGTGGATTCAAACTGTGTGCCTCTGGGATTGCATTGCAGCTTCTTGCCACTAGGCCACCAGAGCTCCCTAAATTCAGGTCTTTTTTATTATTATTATTTTTTGTGTGTACCGTCAAATCAGATCCGACTGGTAAAGGAGGAGATTGCCCCTCCTTCTCCAGCAGAGCATCTGGTGGATTCGAACCACATACCTCTGGGGTTGCAGTGGCCATCAAGTTAACTTCTACTCATTGTGACCCTGTGAACAACAGATCTGAACCTTGTCTGTCTGGCCCCATTGTCTTGGTCTCTGTCATGATCAAGTCCATTGTAGAAGTCACTCCATCAATCCATCTTCTTGAAAAAATCTTCCTCTTTTCATTGAGGTTTTCCCTTTCCCAGCAAGACATCTCTCTCCAAGGCCTAATTCCTCCAGAAAATATGCCCAAAGTAAGAGAGACAAAGTTTCACCCTCTTTTCCTCTAACGAGCACTCTGGTTGCTCTTCCTTCAAGGCAGATATTTACTCATCTTTTTGGCAGTTCATCTAGGATATTTGTGTAGTAACGCTATTCAGTCATTGGGAATCTCTGGCGGTATAATCTGCAGAAAGTCATGATGTTGACCCGAATCTCCCAAGTTCAAATCCACCCAGTGGCTCCATGGAAAACATAGATGGGCAGACTCCTCTTGGTTCTAATTTACAGCCTCAGAACCTGCTGGACAGTCACTAAGTGTCAGAACCAGCTCAAAAGCAGGCAGATAGATGAGGTTCTGTCCTTGGCTCAGGACTGCTACATTGATGTGAAGATATTGCTATTGTTAGTTGTTGTCAAATCGCGTACAACTCACAGTGACCCTATGAATTGCTGACCTGAACCCTGCCCTCTCCTGTGCCATCCTCACCATCTCTGAGACACTAGAGCCCATTGCTGAAGTCTCAGTGTCAACCCATCTCATCAGGGGTCTTCTTCTCCTTCGGTGACCCTCCATCTTTCCTAGCAGGATATCCCTTTCCAAGGAGTAGCCTCACCCAGCTACATGTCCAAAGTATGAGAGATGAGGCTTTTCCATCTTTACCTCCAAGGAGCACTCTGGCTGCACCCTTTTCAGGCCATAGCTATTGATTCTTTTGGAAGTCCACTATAGACCCTCAGGAGCCCTGCCCTAAAATTACAGCACCTGAGATCCTATGGACACACCATTGACTGATTCTACCATGTTTCTACTTCTTGCTCTCCCCAGCATTTTTTCCTTCAGTTTCTCTCTCTCTCTCTCTCTCTCTCTCTCTCTCTCTCATCAAATCGGATCTGACTGGTACAGGAGGAGATTGTCCCTCCTTCTCCAGCAGAGTATCTGGTGGATTCGAACTGTGCGCCCCTGGGATTGCAGTGCAGCTTCTTGCCACTAGGCCACCAGCGCTCCTTCAGACCACTCTTTCTTACCATATTCTTTCTTTGACTTCTACCCTGATGCTCTCACCTTGTCCTTATTCCCAATTTTGTTTTTCTCCACTTCCTTGAATAGCTCATATTCTTTCTTTTACCTCTTAACCCATCTGTTTCAGAAGAAGTACAACCAGAATGCTCCCTAGAAATGAGGGTGGCAAGGCTTCATCTCACCTGCTTTGGGCTTGTGACAGGAGAGGCCAGTTCCTAAAGAAAGAAAATTGTGCTTGGTAAAAGTTTGAGGATCAGTTAAAAAGAAGAAGACCCTCAGTGAGGTGAAGACCCTCAGTGAACGTCTAGACCTTCAGTGAGATGAACTAAACACATCACCTGCCAACAACAGGCTTAAACACAAGAACAACAATAACAAAAAGCAACATTCCTGTCTTTTGTACATGGGGTCACTGTGTGTTAGAAGCGACTGGACAGCAGCTAACAAGAGCCACTTAGAAAGGGGCAAAAGTGAAGGTAGAGTTTGCGTCCTCTGTCCTCTGGTCTGTTTCTTTACACACTCACTTGATGTTTCTCGTTCATCTTTATCATCTCAATTCTTGCTTCTCTGCACATCATCCTGAGTGTGTTCTTAATTACATTCAATGACTTAGCTGTTAAGAACAAGATTTATTTAAAGTTCTTCAAGGAACAAAAAAGACTTTGGGTATCTTTAATAACTCAACAGATTGAAAAATCTATAAATGTCTGCTGGGAGCCATTCAGGAATTAGAATTCCTGCTGACAGCATGAGAAGGAGGCTCGATATATGACTCAGCTTGCAATCAATGGAGCATTATGCTTCAAGGGAATGGGAGTCTCATGCCGATTTAGAACTTGCACTACGTCCAGGCTGACTGTCCAGAAATAACTGCAGCTCTGTACTGTCAAAGCCTGAGCTCTTGGGATCTTTGCCTAGTTCCTGGGCAGAGCTGTAATTAGCAATGTTTGCTCTTGGCAAAAGCTGCTCACTTGCCCTCAAATCACATCAAGGGAGGGTGTGGATGTGTGTATGAGAGAGAGAGAAAATGGCAAGGAACGAGAGAGAGAGAGAGAGAGAGAGAGAGAGAGAGAGAGAGAGAGAGAGGCTGATGCTTGATAGAGCTGACGATGAACAGGATAGGGGAGACGGTGGAGGTGTAGTTTGCTATTATTGCTGAATGCTGGAAACCTTACAGAACAGAACAGAAC
>NW_006399777.1:13969814-13971356 GCF_000299155.1 Elephantulus edwardii | reverse complement strand
GGTATTTGTCCTTTTGTGACTGAGGTATTTCACTCAGCATAGTGTCCTCCAGAGACACCCATTTTGTATAATATTTCTTGAGTTCCTGTTTTTCAACGCAGCATAGTATTCCATTGTGTGAATATATCACAACTTCTCTATCCATTCGTTTATTGATGGGCACTTGTGTCGTTTACAACTTTGCTATTGTGAACAAAGTCTCAATCAACATGGGTGTGCATAAGGGTCTTCCCCGCCTGTGCTGTCCCTCTGCCCTCCCAAGCATGATGTCCCTGTCTAAGGACTGCTCCCTCCTTGCAACATGTCCAAAGTATGTCAGATGGAGCTTCAAGATCCTTGCCTCCAAGGAGCAGCCTGATTTCACCCTCTCTATGATGTACCTGTTTGTTCTCCTAGCGGTCCACGGTATATTCAATACTCTTCTTCAGCACCACAGATCAAAGGCATCAATCCACTATCATCCTCGGTATTAAATATCTTGGAGAACTCAATACTTCAAACAGTTATCAGTAATGTTTGAGGGTCTGGCTCTTCTCCTTTAAAAATAGCTTTACCGTTTATTCCATTCTCTATCTCTGTATATATAATGAATGTATCCTTTTAAAGTCCTTTTCAGTGTTCACCATTCTTATAGTAATGGTTGCTGTGTCACCGTTATTATAAGAAATTTTAGAAAATTTTCATCACCTTGAAAGAAATTCTGTACTTCAATGGTTACATCCCAATGTACTCTTTAGCCCTGAGCAACCACAAATCTACTTTTTATTTACATAGATTTGCCTGTTTTGAACATTTCATACAAATGTAATTCTATTGATTATACAGTCTGTGGTCTTTTGGGACAGGATCCTTCTACTCAGCACAATGGCTCCAGATCTAGCCCTTCTGCAGTGTATTTCCATATTCCCTTTCATTGCAGAAAAGTACCCCGTTGCATGGACGCACCACATTTTAAAAACGGTACTCAACCTTTATACATTTAAGAGTGAATCCCTAATATCTGTTTCCTTTGATATTCAAACTGCCAATCTAATGGTTAGCAAGCGAGCACTTAACTCTTGCACTGTGTCCTTACAGGATCCTGCTGGACACAAATGCAGGAATTTTCCCCTCGCTGCAGGAATTGGAGCAAGGGAACTTGGAACCTGAGTACTTTTTTAAAATTATTAATTTTAATGAAAGTTTACAGAGACTTAGGGTTTCCAGTCATTCATTGTTGCACTTTTCTCCCTACCTTCCCCTCAATTAACTCTTCTCCTTGAAAAATAAAAGAAAAACTCTTTCATTGTTATGCAATCCCTCCCCCCAAGTCCACTCCACTGTGCAGCCTTCGTTCTGGAAAACCTGAGTACTTTTTTAAAAACAAAACAAAACAACAACAAAAAACCCCCAACATAATGCAACATTCAATGGATTCCTTTTTTTTTTTTTGAGAAATTGACAATTTATTTCGTTTAATGATTTTATATGTAATTGTTGTTTGATGCCATTGAGTGTAGTACAGCTTTAAATGACCCTACGAACATCAGATCTGAACCCTTT
>NW_006399777.1:13962186-13969254 GCF_000299155.1 Elephantulus edwardii | reverse complement strand
ATCTTGTAGTGGGGTGGATTCTGCATAGTGGTGATCACACGCTCCACCTCCTCTTCTGTAAGCTCTCCTGCCCTCTTGGTGAGGTCAGTGTCTGCTTTCCTCAACACCACATGAGCGTATCTTCGCCCTGCACCCTTCATGGCAGTGATGGCAAAGGCTCTTTCCTGCCGCCCATCGATGTTAGTGTTGAGTACTCACAAAATGTGCTGCAACTCCTCTGGGATCACTAGAGACAGCGGCAGCAGCAACGGCGGCGTGTAGGCCTCCGGTGGAAGAGCAGGTAATTTATTTTTTAGGCTGGAGCAATGGGCAGAGCCTTGGATGTTCCACCTTAGATGCGGTCTTCTTTTCAGATATGGAAAGAACATCTGAAGAAGTCAAACTCAGCCCAGAAGTGAAACTCAGTCCAGAAGTCAAACTCAATCACAAAGTCAAACTCAGCCAAGAGGTTGGGGATTCCTGCAACTCCTTCCCCACTGCCGCCTGAGGCTGTGAACCCACCGCCTGAAGCTCAGCAGACTTTAGAGGAAGGGCAGGACCCACATCTGGATCTCGTCCTGCCTGATCGCGATTCCTCTCCATCTCCCCGCTGGCACCACAGTTCTTCCCAAGTCCGGTCAGCTGAAACGCCCGGCTCCTAGCCTTCAAAAGAAAAGAAGAATTCTCTATGGATAACTCCTCATTTATGAACTGTTAAAAAAAAAAAGAAATAGTTTTCTTCGAAAAGCTTCGAATCCAACCCTGCTGTTTCAGAGTTGAGAAACTGGTAGGTCCTGATGGGTTAATTGGATCGCTCAGGGTCACACAGCTGCGGCAGAGCTAACAATAGAAACTCCAGCTTTCCATGCCTGATGAAGCCTGTGCCCAGCATCACCTGCCACGGTGGCAGCCTGCCAGCCTGCACTCTGCATCTCCTTAAAGACCATCAAGGCAATTCCTGAACAACCAAGTGGCTGGAGACGTTTGCTCTAATTTTTATCACATTGGTAATTATGATACATCATATTAAATACCCAGTGTAGGCAATCACATTTGTTGTTGTTGTTGTTATGTGCCATCGAGTCACCTGTGACTCATACCGACCCTATGTACAACAGCCCTAAACTCTGTCCTGTGCCAATCACACAGTCTCTAACACACCTATCCTGATTACCCCTGTCACTGAATCAATCCACCTCATAGAGGGCCTTCCCCTCCTGTGCTGTCCCTCCACCCTCCCAAGCCTGATGTCCCTCTCCAAGGACCGGTCCCCCATTGCAGCGTGCCCAAAGTATGTTAGATGAAGCCTCAGAAACCTTGCCTCCAAGGAGCAGCCTGGTTTAACCCTCTCTAGGATAAATCTGTTTATTTTCTTGGCAGTCCATCGTAGAGTCAATACTCTTCTCCAGCACCATAGCTCAAAGGCATCAATTCTCCTTCTATCCTCCCTAGTCATTGTTCAACTCTCTGATGATAGCAAGTGATTGCAAAGACCATGGCCTGCATCAGACACACCTTAGTGTCCAGAGTGACACCATTGCTCTTCAATACTTTGGAGAGGTCCCTAAAAGCCGACTTTCCCATCGCAATACATCTTTCAATTTCCTGGATGCTGGTGCCAAGAGTGTTGACTGTGGAGCCAAGCAAATTAAGCTGTGAACAAACTCAATCTCTTCACCATCCATCCTGGTTCTGCCAATTGGTAGAGTTATTGTTTTATTTTTTTTCCCTCCTTTTTCTTGGTGTGTACCGTAGAATAGGATCTGACTGGCACAGAAAGAGATCGCCCCTTCTTCTCCAGTGGAGCATCTGGTGGATTCGAACCGCACTACTTTGGGATTGTAGCACAGCATCTTGCCACTAGGCCCATATTAGAGTTTTTAAAAAGAAAAGAAAAAAAATCCTTAAGGCATGCTTCAAGGAGAAAACAGAGGATGTATTGAGTTTACGACATTTAGTTGCAGGCTGGCTGTTACTCCTGGTATTTAAAGAGAGTGCTTAAGGAGTTCTAGTGGCCTAGTGGCAAGATGCTGCACTGCAATCCCAAACGTATACGGTTCAAATCCACTGGATGCTCTGCTGGAGAAGGAGGGGCAATCTCTTCCTGTGCCAGTCAGATCCGACTACACACACACACACACACACACACACACACACACACTGCTTGTTGTTGTTAGTTGTCATTTAACTGACTAGGACTCATAGGAACCTATGATCTTAATAATGAATCTGAACCCTGCCTTTTCATGCGCGATTCTCACCATCCCTGACATACTTGGAGACCGTTGCTACATGCACTGTGTCAATCCATCTTGTTGAGGGTCTTCCTCTCTTGCACTGACTCTCCACCTTTCCAAGTGTGATGTCTTTTTCTCCTGCTCCCTTTGAACAATCTTAATCTTTTCATCTATCATAATGTTGCCTATTGGCCCAGTGGCGATAATTTTTGTTTTCTTGATGTTGAGATGCAATCCACACTGAAGGTTGTAGTCCTTGATCCTCTGTGGCAAGTGTTTCAAATCCTCTTCACTTTACCAAGCAAGCGTCTGTCATCTGCTTTATGCAGGTTGTTGCTGAGTCCTCCTCCAATCCTGATCCCACATTCTTCTTCAGTTGCTAAAAATCAAATCACCGGGAGGAGTGGACAGGGAGAAAAGTGCAACAATGGATGAATGGAAATGCAAAATCTCTGTAAATGTTCATTAAAATTAATATTTTTAAAAAATCAAATCAGCACAATGATTGGATCTGGGAAGAGCAAGTCCTGAGCTCATGGTTTTGACATACATTCCCCCCTAGCATGTGTACAAGGAAGCATGTCCTTCCAGAAGCTTCTGTCTGTCAACATGGAACTACAAGGGCCGACCAGAAAGCAGAAATGAGGAAAAAGAAACTGGGTTCTGATTTCATCTTTTAAGCATCAAGAGAAAATCTGGCCTGAAAGTCTGGAGTGTTCAATTACATGAAGCAAATATAGGTTCTTTTGCCCAAATCTATTCATTTTACTATTTTAAAAGATTACACTTAAAAGTTATACCAAAATATAATTTCTTTGAATTTCTATGTGCATGTAGGCAAAGGGAACGGAAGAAAAACAACCCTTATCTTTTTTTTTTTTCTGCTATGGAGTGATTCTTTTTTTAAATGTAAAAAAAATATTCTATTTAAAAAAAAACTTTTGCTTTTTTCCCCATTCATATTGTTTCATATAAATATTCCCATACCTTGTGTCTTACAAAATTAATCATCATTGATTTATGCCCACTATCACCCCATCTTTTCAGATCCCCACTGAATCTTTCCTAATTTCTTCACCTCTTTCTTCTACCCACCAAACTCTGTGACCCCCTTACCACCCTTAACTCTCCCGCTCCCTCCCCTTTCCTCTTCAGACTTTTATCCAATCTTTCTACTTTTGCAATAATGGTCTTATGCAATATTTGTCCTTATGAGCCTGAGTTAGTTCACTCAGCTTAATGCTATCTAGCTTTTTATGGAGTGGATTCTAATTCATAGGAACCTTACAAGATAGAGTAGAATTGGAATCCCATGGCTGCAGTTTTATTTAAAATTTTTTTATTGATTTGGATACAATAATTTCTATCCATCATGTTTTCTACATTTATTTTGTGCCTTATACAACCATTCATATACATTATACTTTGTATAATTACCATTGTTCTGTGCCTAATTTTTTTTTGCTCAATATTATTTATTAAGAAGACTATTTCCAAGGCTGTAATTTGTATGGAAACAGACTCCCATGTCTCAAGAAGCAGCTGATGAGTTCAAGACATCTAGCCTGGGTTAGCCGTTAAACACGGAGCCCACAGGGAATTACTCCTCTACTACTTAATTAGATCCAGTAGAAACGGACTCATCCTTGTGTTCCATTGGGTTCCTGAGGGTGTAATCACACTGGCTAGCGATGACAGAAGAAGAATCAATGATGAAGGATGACAGAAGAAGAATCGATGCCTTTGATCTGTGCTGTTGGAGAAGAGTATTGAACATGCCATGGACTGCTAAGAGAACAAACAGATCAACAAAACCAAGGCGCTCCTTAGAGGCAAGGATTTTGGAGCTCCATCTCTCGTTCCCAAAGTGTGTCCCCCAGGAGGGACTGGTCCTTGGAGAAGGACATCATGCTCGGAAGGGTGGAGGAACAGCGCAGGAGAGAAAGACCTTCAATGAGATGGATTGACACAGTGACTGGGGTGTTGGGGATAGGTGTGTCAGAGTCAGTGAGACTGGCTCAGGACAGGGCAGGGTTCGGTCAGAGCTGTTGGACATAGGGTCGATGGCACATAATAATAACAATTGTATTAGAGGAAAGGTCCCATCTTTCCCTGGAGGTTTCTGGTGGATTTGAACCGCCAGAAAGGCGTGGTCTCAGGTTCCAGGTTAATTCCCTACAGACCACGGCTCCCTCTAGGGGACACAAAAAGCCATTGCTGTCAGGTGGAAACCCATCCACAGGCGACCCTCTAGCGAGTTTCTCAAGCTGTCAATTCAATGACAGGAGATTGTCCCTCTTTCTCCTGCAGATCCTCTGGTGGATTCGAACCACCCAACAGGTGTGGCCTTTGGACTAACAGTGCAATTCCCTATGGACTGTACCACCAGAGCTCCCTTCTAGAGGGCTGGGGGAAATCCAGAACAGAACCAACCCCAAATTAAAAAACCCCAAACCCATAGCTGATTCTCCAGAATATTGTGCACAGGAGGAGATAACCCATCTCTCTCCCGTGAAGCAGTTGGTAGATTTGCGTTCCCTTTGGTTTGACAGCTCACCCCATAATCTTTAGGCCACAGGAGCTCCCTCTAAGGGTCTCATCTGTCATCATTGGGTAGCTTTGAGTTGGAATACACTCATAACTGACTTTCCAGCAGGTTTTCAGAGAAAATAAACTCACTAGAAGAGATTTCCCATCCTTCTCTGGAAGAGCACCAGTGGATTGGAACCAGGTGCCTTTAAAATTGCAACATAGCTTTTTACCACTAGGCCAGGGGACTAAGGCTTCTGTTGTTGTTATGCACCATCGAGTCACTTGCGACTCATAGCGACCCTATGTACAAGAGCCCTAAACACCGTTCTATTCTGTGCCAACCTCGCGGTCTCAAACACACTCATTCCCATCACTCCAATCACAAAATCGATCCATTTCATCGAGGGTCTTTCTTACCTGCACTGTCCCTCCACTTTCCCAAATATGACCCTCTCCTAGGACCAGTTCCTCCTTGCAACATGCCCAAAGCATGTCAGACGAAGCTTCAGAATCCTTGACTCCAGGGAACATTCTGGCTTCACCCTCTCCAGGACAAACCTGTTTGTTCTCCTTGCAGTCCGTGGTATATTCAACACTCTTCTCCAGCACCACAACTCAAAGGCATCAATTCTCTTTCTATCATCCCTATTCACTGTCCAACTCTGATGCATAGCCTGGATCAGGCGCACCTTAGTCTCCAGCCTGATGTCATTGCTGTTCAGTACCCTTGAGCGGTCCCTCACAGCTGACTTCCCATCGCAATTCGTCTCTTGATTTCCTGGCTGCTCTCTCCAAGAGTGTTGACTGTGCAACCAAGTAAACGAAAACTGTTAACTATCTCCATCTCTTCACCATCCATACTGATGCTGCCATTTGGCCTAGTGGTGAGAACCTTTGTTTTCTTGATGTTGAGCTTCAATCCAAATTAAAGGCTTCTGAAAAATGAACTTAATAAGAAAGAAAAAAAGTCAAATTTGAAGATTCATTTTGATTGCAGAAAGGAGAAGAAAAAGAGTGGGCGTATACAGGCAGATTCTTGTACTGTGACATTAACCTTCGAGCGAGAAATTGTATTACAGCTGGAGCCAAGCTGAAGAGAAATCTGAAAGTGGAGGGGTCATGAACTTGACTTTTTGTTTGAAAATGTTCAAGGACATAGCTCTGAACACTGGCTCTGCATCTACATAGGATGACTAATGCCGCGTGAAAGCTCGGGTGAGCAAAGAGAGGCAGGAAGCGGTCACATCCCTCACCCCACTGCTGCTCCTGTTTGGCGAGGACGACATGAGAGGGCTCCGGAGGTTCCTGTATGCCCTGTGGAGAATCTAGAAAGAAGTGGATGCTGGAGGGTCTGGCCTGAAGGTTGCCGTGGTGGCAGCAACGTGACCTGGTAGCCAAGAATTGCAGGCAGTATCTCTGGCTGGAAATATGCTGAGAGTCACAACCAGTCCTGAGGGGAATCGTAGTGCCAAGAAAAATCTAGGATAATTGTAGATACTCTTGCTTGTTATAGACACTAATTGTCTCTACTGATAATTCCCCATATGATTTCTAGTATTTTGATGGTAAGCTAATGTTTGTCTCTGGAAAAATGTCTCCTGAAGGCTCTGGATGTGCATTACCCAGTATTTTCTATATTCCTAGTTCAATTATCAATCATTTTCCCAGAAGGAACTGGATTCCTATGTTCCCATCCAGCTGATTCTAATTCACAGTGACCTCACGTAAACTTGATCTAATCCTTACCCAAGGCTGTACCATCCCTGTAATCTCTGGCATGTTCAAATCCATTGTTGTAGTCACTGTATCAATAACCGAGAATCTTCCTGAATGGACGCTTTCACTTTCCAAGCAAGAGGTCTTTCTCCAGGGAGAACCTATCCCTCCCTGTAAAACGCCCAAAGTATGTGAGACGGGGTGTTACCATCATTGCCTCTGAGAAGCATCCTGGCTTACACTTCAGCTAAGACAGATTTATTTGTTCTTTTGACAGTCAATGGTATAGTCAATACTCTTTTCCCAACGCCATGATTCAAATGCATTAATTGTTTTTCAGTCTTCCTTAGTTATGGTCCAACTTTCACACGCACCAAATCATTGGGTCCAATGTTCGCTGCAACTTGACTCACAGACTCTACTCATAGCCATGGGACAATATATCTCAACTTCACATATCCCTCATATTCAGAAGAGCCCAATAAACTTTCTTTTAAAAAATTTTATATTGAAAAACTGGATAAATTATGTCTATTATAGTGAAACAGATGAAGGAAAGAACAGATTATAAGTGATATATGATTATTATGGTTAGCACAGGAAT
>NW_006399777.1:13957077-13960953 GCF_000299155.1 Elephantulus edwardii | reverse complement strand
AAATATAGATGGAAACCTTGCCCTGTTGTGCACCATTGTCTTGTTCTCCACCATGCTCACTTGTGCCGTTAACCCAAAGACCTTGCCTTCTGATGGTCTGGATCCGCTAGCAGGAGAAAGATGACTCATCTCCTATCATGTGCGTTACAACCTCAGAAACCCAACAGCGGGCCGTGGAGTCAATGGCAGTGAATGTGAATATTTTACCATAATATGCTAAACCAAAGTCTTCCGTTACATTTATTCAGATTCATAGAGCACAGTGTGACTATACCATCAACAATAGAGTTCTGTTGGCTTAATGGTAAGAAGCTAAGCTGCAATCCCAAAGGCATGTGGCTCCAGTCCACCACCTCTGAAAACCTGCTGAGGGTCAGCTATGAGTCAGTTCCAACTCAATGGCACACAACAGCAACAACAATAATGTTTCCATGTTTGAATCTTTCTGAACACTGACACATCCTTCTTCCTTGGGTAACTGGTAGGTACAAATGCCAACATTATTTTTTTCTGATTATTATTTTTTTTGTGTGTGTGTGTGCATGTACCATCAAATCAGATCTGACTGGTACAGGAGGAGATTGTCTCTCCTTCCTCGGCAGAGCATCTGGTGGATTTGAACCATGCACCTCTGGGATTGCAGTGCAGCTTCTTGCCACTAGGCTACCAGAGCTCCTTTTCACATTAATTTTTTTAAAAAATTATACTAATTTATTTACAAAGTTAGACTATATTGTTTTTCACACAAGATCTTTCTCACATACGACCCTATGATTAATACTTCCTCCCCGCCCATCCTCACCCCTCTGTTCCCCCTCTTCCCTCCTTGGGTCCTCATACTCATGCTACAATAATGGTTTTACACAGTATTTGTCTTATGAGACTGAGTTAGTTCACTCAGCATAATGCTCTCCAGTCCCTCTCAAGTAAGGTAGTAATTTACAAAGTCATTGCTCCTGCGTGCTGCGTAGTATTCCACTGTGTGAATATACCACAACTCCTCAATCCATTAGTTTGTGGTTGGATATCTAGGTTGTTTCCATGTTTTTGAAAAGCCAACATTTTATCGAGTAGTAAAGCACTTAGCCACTTCAACAAGGTTCCACAAAGCTAATAAGCTACCAACAAACACATTGCCACTGAGTCAATTCTGACCCTTAGTTACCTTTCACTGGCTTTCTGAGGCTGTAAACTTTTATGAGAAGGAATTGCCCCTATTTATTTCATGCAGTCGGTGATGGATTCAAACCACTGATCTGGATAACAACATAATAGCAAGCTATCCACCAGTGTTCTCTACGTTACTTGTACTTTTTTTTTTTTTTACTGGATATCTGACACTGTTCTAAGACCTTTTAAAATATTAATGAATTCAAGCTTCACAACATTCCTGTGCAGTAGATATCCTTATTCCTTTTTCAGAAAAAAAGAGTCTGAAGTGCTGAGCTTGTAAGGTGTAATGGAAAAAGAACTATCGATTTATTGAAGGAAAACGGCTGTGCTTATTATTGGTGCCCTTCATTTTATACATAATTTGGACGTAAAGCAAATGCTTGGATTTTGCACTTTTCTTCACTTACTTTAAGACTGGTGATTTTGAGCCAGGTGTTTGAGACCGATAACTGTCTGGTTGTCTTCAAAACAGGATATTATGGTATATCTTCCACTGTGGATAAACAAACACATTCTTAGTTGCTCAGCATAGAATGTTTTATACTGTGATTGCAGGAGTTCCTGGACTTTGAGGGTCCTGAGTTTCTTCCCAGTGATCAGAATTAGGTCCCATTTACTTGCATAAAGGCCATAGATACACAGCAAGGTATTTTTTAGACTGAAAGAACATTTTGGCTGATTTGCTGCTCATACCAACATGATCTCATTTTCAAGAGATAAATTAACTTGTCTGGCATAAAAAAATAACATGAAAAAGGAATATAAATCATAAATTAAGTTTCTTAGAAAGGTACTAGGGTTTGCTTTTTTTCACCTTCTCATCACAATATAGGGTTTCGGTGTGGGTTTGTTTGTTTGTTTTTTCTGTTAAAAGGGCTTTGATTTTCCTTTGGAGAATGACCTCTCCCCCATTCTTTATCCCCAGGCTAAGGTATAGTGGCAAGATATGATCTAGAATTTGCCAGTAGGATATCATTCTGATAGTTTAACACAACTTTGGAATACAAGCTGTCTATTTCTAGTGGAATGGCTAACTACCAATATTATGTAAATTAAATACTGGAAAAAAGATGGCGTCATCGGAACAATTTAGTCATGAGAATAGACATTACGATGCCAACAGAGAAGGGAGGCCGTGTCTTTATGGATGGCATTATTTGTACCTCCATATCCAGCTATGCTCAAAGCCATATGTTTATGGACTTTTCCATTAGGAAGCTGAATATATTCCCTTTCATTTTAAAATTATTTTTCATTTGAATTTTGACACATCTTCATATCTGCTCCCAAAAGAAAGAAAATGTCCTCAATAAACAGAGAAGGATTTGAAGATCTCATTCCAATTGTACCTTAACATCCACAGAAGCCACACTAAAGATTCAAATGGTATATTCAAACGGTAATTGACTGCAAAAAATCTCTGCATACATTCGAGAAACTTGACTATATGAAGAAGGTAGCATCAAGATTGGGTAAGACTCATCAAAAACCTACATTGTGTTTGCTGAAAGGAAGAGGTCTTGAGACACTTGGTGCAAAAGATTAAAAACTAGAGCCTTCAGCATGGATTATATTTCAACATCAAGGAAATAAAAATCTTCACTCCTACATTATGCTGAGTGAAATCTATCAGTCACAAAAAAGACAAATACTGCATAGTGCCACTGTTGTAGAACTGACATCAGGGTTGGGGTAAGACTGAGAAAAACGGAATAAATTATGCAAACTTCGTTGAAACAGATGAGGGAGAGAACTGTTTAAAAGCGATATATAATAGGGTATTATTTTTGTCACAAGAGTCCAGAATGAAGGTTGCATAGTGGAGTGTACTCAGGTTGGGGGGAATGTATACCAATGAAGGAATTTTTCTTTTACTTTTCAAAGAGAGGAGTGAACTGGGGGGTGGGGGGTGGTATGGAGAAAAATGCATCAGTGAATGAATGGAAATCCAAAATCTCTGTAAATGTTCATGAAAAGTAATAAACTAAAATAGAAAAAAAAATTCTCTCCTGGGACAATTGGCAGCATCATGATGATGGAGAAAAAAACCTGGAGTTGTCGAAGATTTTGTTTTACTTGGATCCACAATTAACATGCAGTAGTCAAGAAATCAAAAGATGTGTTGCATTGGGAAAACAAACATACAAACAAATAAACACTACTGTCAAGGGTCTCTCCAAAGTGTGAAGGAGCAGAGATGTCACTTTAAAGCCTGAAGTATGCCTGAGCAACCCACAGTCTTTTTAACTACTTCTTAAGCTTCTGAAATTTGGACGATGCATAAGGATGACTCAGACAAATCAATGCTTTTGAGGTGTGTTGTTGGAGACGGTTAGTGAATATCCCCTGGACTGCCCAAAGAACAAACAGGTCTATCTGGGAGGGAGTACAACTAGGGTACTTTTTAGAGGTAATATGATGAAATTCCGTCTCACGTATGTTGGGCGTGTGGTCAAGAGGGGCCAGTCCTTGAAAAGCACATCATGCTGGGAAAGGTGGAGAGGCAGGGAAAGAAAGGGAGATCCTTAACAAGACATACTGACACTGTAACCCCAGCATCTCAGCCATTATTAATTAGGGCAGCTCAGTCATCTGTTGGTCATAGGGTTGCTATGTTGGAGTTGACTCAATGACACCTAATGACAACAGAAATATTATTCAAAATTCTTAATGGGAATTAATTTTTAATTTTTTTTCTAATGA
>NW_006399777.1:13940990-13956705 GCF_000299155.1 Elephantulus edwardii | reverse complement strand
CCCCCCCCCTTGAGTCCTCATACTCATTCTAAAATAATGGTTTTATACAGTATTTGTCCTTGTGGGAATGATTTAGTTTACTCAGTATACTGCTTTCCAGTCCCTTCTAAGTTAGGTAGTAATTTACCATATCATTGTTCCTATGTGCTGAGTAGTAGTCTATCTTGTGAAAAAACTTCATTGTAGTTGGACATCTGAGCTGTTTCCATGTCCTTGTGATGGTGAATAATGCTGCTATGAACATTGGTGTACAAATCTCCATTTGAACCTCAGTTCTCATTTTCTTGGGGTATATACCAAGCAGTGGAATAGTTGGATCATATGGAATTTCTACGTTCAGCTTCTTGAGGAAGCTCCAAACTGCCTTCCAGAGTGATTGTACCATTTTACAATCCCACCAACAAATACATATATTTTCTCTCAGTCTCATTTCCATCCGCCACACTTTGTCTCAGGTCACAAAGCGGCCTCCCCACTTCTTCTTTTTTAAAAATTTCATGTCATTTATTTATTTGTGTGTGTGTGTGTACCATCAAATTGGGTCTGACTGGTACAGAAGGAGATTGTCTCTCCTTCTCCAGCACAGCATCTGGTGGGTTTGAATCGTGCTCCTCTGGGATTGCAGAACAGCTTCTTGCCACTAGGCCACCAGAGCTCCCTTTCTCCTTGAATCTTAGTATCAACAAAAGCAAGTCTCTGGGTTTCCTGTCCCGCTTTGTAAAAACCAACAATAACCGTTGTAACTGTGCATTTCCCTAAGCCCATTAACAAGACCAGACCATGTTTCTATGAGTCTGAAGCAACAAATCCCGTTCCTGAAACTAAATAACAATAAAGAAATCATAATTCACAAAAAAAAATAAGTTACATTAGTCATAGCTGAAGAGCACACTGGCTGAAAAAAGTAGTGGTTAACTCAGTGTCAGGAACAACATGGTAGTTGTCAGGTGACATTGAGTTTGACTATGACTCAAGTGACTCTATGAAATATAGATGGAAACCTTGCCCTGTTGTGCACCATTGTCTTGTTCTCCACCATGCTCACTTGTGCCGTTAACCCAAAGACCTTGCCTTCTGATGCTATGTTGGAGTTGACTCAATGACACCTAATGACAACAGAAATATTATTCAAAATTCTTAATGGGAATTAATTTTTAATTTTTTTTCTAATGACTGAAGTGAGCAAGAAAGGGTAAAAAAAGACACGGAGGAAGCAGAGTCTAAAACTCATCTGTTGTTGAGTACCATCAAGCTGGAACTGACACATGACTGAGCCTCCAGAAGGCTTCACAGGCTGTTCATCGCCTGGGAGGAGATCGCCCATCCTTTTCCCAATTTGGGCCAGAGTCGCTCTATTTTAGAAAGCAGCAACTGCTAATATAAAAAAGGAAATGCAAAGCTAATATTAGGGAAAAAAGTGTGTATGTGTGTGTGGCTCTGGGGCCTGGTGGGAAACAGTGGGGCTGCCCACCCAAAGGCAGGCAAGTCGATTGTACCGTTTATCAGCTTCTCCACTAGAGAAAGATGGGCAACCTCTAATGGTGTGGTTTTACAGCTCTGAAAACCTGTTGGAGGATCAACTATGAGTCAGTTCTGACTTGACCACACAAAATAACAACAACAGCAATAAAATAAAAAAAATATTATTTTGCCCAATCTATTCTCTTTCCAGATGGTATGCATCTGAGAGCTGGACAACAAATAAGGATGACAGAAAAAGAATTGATGCCTTCGAACCGTGGTGTTGGAGAAGAGCACCAAACATCCCATGGATGGCCAAGAGAACAAACAGATATGCCTTGGAGAGGGTGCAGCTGGAGTGCTCTTTGGAAGCAATGACGATGAGGCTTTGCTTTGGACATGTTGCTAGGAGGGGCTACTCTAGAGAGGGACATGATGCTGGGAAGGGTGGAGGGTTGGCGAAGGACAGAAAGACCCTTAACCAAGTAGATTGACACAGTGATTGTTGCAGTGGGCTCTAGTGTATCAGGAAGGATGAAGATGGCGCAGGAGAGAACAGGGCTCAGATATTTTGTTCACAGGGTTGTCATGAGTCGTACTCGATGGCACCTAGCAACAACAACCACAACTAACAATCTAGTATCTTTCCATTATTATACTCAGTAACTACTACACCATGCCTATAACTATGTGCAATGAAGCCTTGTCACTCTTTCTCCCAAGAAAGCTCTGAGTTGTTCGGACTCAACGGTACATAACAATGAAAATTACTCAATGGAGGAGCTCTGGGTAGCCAAGTTCTTAGGTGTGTTGCCAATCCTAAGGTGGCACCTCTCCGTCTACCTGAGACACCTTCAAGGCAAGACAGGCAATCGCTTTTTCTATGACTTCAGTTTTGGTGTGCCAAACAGCTGGTGGATTAAAATTGTGTGCCTTTCTGTGACTTATAGCCCCAAAACCCACCGGGGAAATCTACCGAGTTGGTCCAACTGGAGGGTTTTGAGTTCTAATCCAGTAGGGGGAGCTCTGGGGCAGGAGTCCTTAGCTAGGTTTGCTGTTACTCAAAGGATACAAGGTTCTGGTTTGACTGTTCGAATCCACCACAGGAGAAAGATGGGCAGTTTCTTCCTATTCCATTTCTAGCTTTGGAAACCAAAGGAAAGAGGACCCTATTTGATGGCATTGAGTGAGTGAGCGCTAATCCAAGAAAAAGTCTTGGTGGCAGAGAGTGTTGGATGGCTAAGTTCAGTGTTGGCAGTTCCAGGAGGCCAGCTGCTCTCTGCTAGAGAAGAAGGAGGTAGTCTCCTGTTGAGATTAACAGCCTCAGAAACCAATAGGGAGGTGTTTACTTGAGTCACAGTCACCTTGGCAAAAGTGGGTTTGGTTTTGGCCCAGTCCGGTATGTTGTAGAGGGTTACTAATTAAAAATCAGCCAGATAATCCGAGGATGAGACAGTCTGCTCCTGTTAAGATTTACAGACCTGGAAACAGAGAGAAGATCACCACGGTTAGAAATCCACTAGACAAAAAAGATTCGGTCTAATTCACCATAAGCACATCATAACTTGACTGCATTTGCAAAGACCCCGTTCCCAGATAAGATCCCAGCCATTGATTCTAAGTGGACACAAGTTTTGGAAGGACGCTACTCAACCTAGCACAGGGTGGAAATACGCTCACATTAATATTTTCTGTTGTGGTCTCCCTTGCATTTGTTACAGTGTGCTTATTAAGATATTAATTCTGTGTGCAAACAGCTACTCTTGGAATTATTCGGGGTTAAGTTTGACTTAGAAACTGCCCTTGCTTTTAAGGTCTTTTGGAGAGAAGTATGTGCCTGAAAGGAATAAAAGTAGTAAATAAGAAGAGAGGTTTTTGTTTTGTTTTGTTATAGACCTGAGAAATGGTTAGACCCTGGATTCAGAGCAAATTGAAATGGAGCAGTTGAGACAGTTAAAAGATCATCACTCACTCCACTTCCCCTCCTCCCCTGGGAGAATTCTCTGGGTTTTCTACAGAAATACTAGGATACTTTCAACTGGCAGTTACTTCACTTAGCAACTCCTTTATACAGACATTTATTAGACACCATATTGGAACATTTTTAAGTGTCTTAAGAATATATGGATTCATTCACAGGTAGTTCAGTTACAGTTAAGACAACATAAACTTCATTTAAATATGTAGGTTGTTGTTGTTAAATGCCATCAAGTCAACTATGGTTCATTAGCGACCCTAGGAAGAGTGGATCTGAACCCTGTCCCCTCCTGTGCCACCCTCATTGTCTCCGTCCGACACACTTGAGCCCACCGTTAAAGACACTGTTCATTAACTCATTTAGGGTCTTCTCTTCTGTTGATCTTCCCACGCCTGGTGCCCTTTCCAAGTTCTGACTCCTCCTAATGTATTTCTCCCAAAATATGTCAGATGGAGTTTCACTATCCTTGCCTCCAAGGAACAACCCGGGGTCACCTTTTCCAGGAAAAACTTGGCTGTCCTTTTGAAAGCCCATAGGATATTCAGTGCTCTTCGCCAACACCACAACTCAAAGTCGTCAATATTCTTCTGTCCTCCTTATTCATTGTCCAGTTCTCTACAAAGCAAGTGATTGAAAAGATCGTAGCCTGAACCAGGTCCATCACTGACGTCTTTGCTCTTTAACACTTTGGAGAGGTCCCAGACAGCTGACTTTCCAAATGTAAATGTCTTTTGATTTTCTGGCTCCCGGGCTAAGGGTGTTGCTTGTGGATCCAAGCAAGAGGAAGTCATTGACAATTTTTATCTCTTCTTTATCTATTGTACTGTTACCTATTTGCCCAGCAATAAGAAATTTTGTTTTCTTAATGTTGGGATGTAACCCATATTGAAGACTGTAGTCTTTGAATCTCTGCAGCAAGCATTTCAAGTCCTCCTCACTTTCAGCAAGCAAAGTTCTATTACTGGATTAATACAGATTGTTGATGAATCTTCCTCCAATTCTGATGCCACATTCTTCTTCATGTAATGTAACTTCTTGAATGATCTGTTCTGCATGCAGATTGAGTAGGTATACAGAAAGGACACAATCATAATGTACGCTTTTCCTAATTCTGAACTATGCAACATTCTCTTGGTCTGTTTGTATAAAAGCTTCATGGTCTAAGCATAGATTTAGTATGAGCACAATTCAGTGTTCTGGGATTTCTATTCTTCTCAATGTCAGCTATAATTTACTATGATATCCACTCTCAGATGCCTTTGCATAACTGATAAAACACAAATAGAAATTTTCTGCTAATCTCTGCTGTCAGCCAATATCTGTCTGACATCAGTAATGATATCCCTGGAGGCACAGCTTCTTCAATATCTAGCCTGAATTCCTGGCAGTTCTCTGTCAATGTACTCATCTAGACATTTTAAAATAATCTTCAGCAAGATTCTACTTGCATGTGTTGTACTGTTTGGTAATTTCCACATTCTGTTAGATCCCCTTTTTTGGGGAATAGGAACAAATATGGACCTCTTTCAGTCAGCTGGCCAGGTAACTGTCCTCCACATTTCTTAACACAAACTGGGAAGCATATCCAAGACTGTGTCTGTTTGTTGAAATACATCACTTGGTGTCCTATCAATTCCTGGGGCTTTATTTTTTGCTACTATCTTTAGTGCAGCTTGAACTTCTTGCTTCATCACCATTTGTTCTTGAGCATATGCTACTCCCTGAGATCATTCTGTGCCTCTCAATCCTTCTTGATCCTCAGTGTACTCCTTCCATCTTCCTTTGATGTTTCCTGCATCATTAAAGATTTTGCCCATGACATCCTTCATTACAATTTGAGGCTTAGACTTGTTTTTCAGTAACTGGTGCAATGGGAGTAAGTGTGTCGGAGTTAGTGAGACTGGCTCAGTACAGGGAGGGGTTCAGAGCTGCTGTACATAGAGCTGCTATACGTTGCAGGTGACTCAATGGTACATAACAACAATAACATACTATGACAGGTTTGGAAGCAGGAGTGGCATCTACTTCCTAAACAACATGCCTCCAGAAACTCTATGAACTTTGATAAATATTGATGGTTGTAGAGGGGCTTCAGGCCTTTTGTTCATAGGGTCATTGTGAGTCTTTCTCGACTCAAAGGCCGTCAACAACAACAACAACAACAACAACAACAAGAAGCTTAAGAAACGCTGCACGAGTTCTTCCCTTTTTGTTTTCCAATCCCAGCTCTTTGCACATTCCTTCATAATATTTTACTTTGTCTTCTCTTTGCTGCCATTTGAAATCTTCTGTTCATTTCTTTTACTTCAGGCCATTCTTTCTTTTGTCTCGGCTCCTTGACACTCTAGTCCTGTTTTCAAAGACTCTTCTGACATCCATTTTGGTCTTTTCTTTCTCTCCCGTCTTTGTAATGGCATTTGGCTTTCTTCATTGATGATATCCTTTATATCACCTCATAGCTCATCAAGCCTTCAATCATTGGTTTACAATGCCTCAAACCTATTGAGATGGTTTTAAAATTCAGATGGGATAGACTAAAGATTGTGTTTTGGTTCTTATGGGCTTGTTTTAATTTTCTTCAGCTTCAACTTAAACTTGTAAATGAGTAATTGATGATTTGTTCCACAGCCAGCATCTGGTATGGTTTTGACTCCTGGTTTTGAGCTATCCCAACAATTATTATTATTCACCATTCCTGCCCACTTTGCTCCCTTCAGCTCCCCACCCCAGTTCCCCTTGTAAAGCTATTAATTGTCATTCACATGGTTTCCAATTGCCATTCCTTTCAGAATGTCCTTCCTCTTACCCATTCCATTGCAGTGTTTATTATCTAGCCATTCTTTTTATACTCTTTTCCCTCTCCTACCATTTCTCTCCTGTTATTGCAGTAATGGTCTTACGCAGTTCCTGTGACTGAGATATTCCACTTAGCATAATGTCCTTCAAACTCATCTGTACTGTGTAGTGTTTTACAAGTTCATTATTTTTCAGTGCTGTGTAGTATTCCATTGTGTATCCATTCCATTGTTGATGGGAACCTGGGCTGTTTCTGTATCCATTCTATTGTTGACGGGCTATTTCCTTTTCTTTGTTATTCTGAATAGTGCTGTAATAAGCATGATCATGCATACATGAAAAACTGTAAAGCTTATCAATCTATCTCATCTTTGTCCCACAAAGTGGCCAGAATATTTAATCCTCAATCTTTCAGTGTGAGACTATGGCTTGATAATAAATTATTGTCTTGAGGTGAAGGGGAGGCCCTTGCCCTTTGATTTCCTGTTCCAACTCACCAAAATTAACTGGATACTAATGGATGGTAACTGAAGTCCAAAAGGGCTAGTTCAGTGTTAGAGGTAGGTGCAAAAATTTTAGTTGGGAGTATTTATTCTTCAATATGGCCTTCCTAGTCATTGACTTTGACCTTAACATATGTCTGGACCAGAACATGTACACAGGGCATGTGAGTCTGTCTACAAGGGCTAGCTCCGGTACCCTACCAGATTCAGCAGCAGCACGTGTAGACTCCCACTACCAGTAAGAAAGAGGAAGCAGAGAGTATAGCTTGCATCCTTCAAGGCTGGAGATCCCTGTGCCAGCCAGACTGAAACATACATGAAAGGGGCAGCAGCCTCAGCAAAGACTCAGAGATCAGCCTGAGACAGAACTGACCTGGGACTACTGCCCCACAGAGCCAGAGCTCCCTGGAGGACTGAGTGGAGAGGGCATAGTTTACAGAACTAAGGAAACTTCGTAATACTGACCTAAGCTGTGAGGTAAAAGGTCAAAGGACCTGTGAACACACTGGAGGAGCTGTCTAGACTAAAGAATTGTACACTTGAGCCGGTATCTGGACTGAGGAATTGTATCCTGTTGCCAACTGAATTGTAGCCTGTTAAGTATCCCAATAAATTCCACAATGGTGAGTCTGTTTCTGGGAGATCTGTGTGGTCAGAGTTGAATGGATTTTGGACACAGTAGGGCTGTAAGATTGGTGTTGGAATTAGTAAAAGTTGGTGCAGAAATGTGGGAGACCATGTCTAACCTTATAGGGTTTGTACTGTGGATGCTGTTGATGGGGACTGTTCCCCTTTGTAGTAGAGGAGCAGGCTCAGTTGTTATGCCATTTACAGTCTTTTTACAAACGTGAATCTCTATGGGCAAATAGGAAAAGCCATCAGCGACCTTCTATAATTTCCCACACTAGTGTTTTGTCTCAAGCCTTATCTTTTCTTGCCAGGCTAAAGTAAAGGGTCTCTTAACCCACTGAGCTGACCACGTACATCTATTTCCAAGAGACGGTCTATACGGTCTTGTTATGGTTCTGCGCCGAGCCCATATCAAAGACCTACATCCAGGAAGCAGTTCTGCAGTGTCCAGGCCTTTCCTCAAAGGTTTCATCAGTAAAATGCCCACTGTTTACTGATAGGGGTCACATAAGTATTAGAGCACCAACTTGAGACTTCGCCACACAGTTGATTGGAAATGAACCGAGTTTACTTCTCCGAAACTCCCTTCCAATGAACCATGTGGTCAAAGGTTAGCCGACTGCTTTAAAGCAGCTTCTCCAAGGGCATCAGCTGAAGAATTCCATAAAGGCATTTCCCAGCATGTGAGAACCTAAAACCATGCAAAGGAAAAAGTCCCTCAGCTTGGGCACAAATTCTAGTAGCCTCCTCACCTCCGCTTTCCACCCCTCCCGGCATTCCGCCCCCCACTTCCTTCGAGGGGTCTTTAAAACCCAGCAACCGAGAGCTTGGGGGGGATTTGGACAGTGGAGAGCGCACGCGCAGTGTCCAAGCCAGCAGCTCCCCTCTCCATCTCCGCCCCTCTCGCCCCTCCCGCCTGCCCTGGCTGCTTGGGCCTCGGATTTCCCTGCCCAGCGCGCAGCTGCTGCAGCTGGCTTGGAAGCTGGACCAGGCGCGCGGAACGGGCAGCCCCGGGCAGGGCATCGGGTGCGCCTTCCTCGCCAACAACACAGGTAAATATCGCCGTGGGAGCCGGTGAGCAGGGACTCACTAGGGCCGTGACCCTGCAAGCCCAGGCTGCTCCATAGGGATGGCAGGGGAACAGACCCCAGACCTCTCTCACCCACTTAATGCCGAGGTACCTGATGGACTGAGCCTCTCTGTTTGGGTAGGGACAGGCGCTCTACCAGGCACCCCGCCCCCTTTACAGATCGCGGTGGGGGCTCTGCAGCGGTTGCACTGCTCATTGAGTCAGCATTTGGAAGGGGTCCACAGTATTATCATCAGCTACAGCCTTACGCCCTTATTTCCGGTTACCCTGGCCTGTGTGGGTCCTCCCCACCCCCCAAGAGGAATGTCAAGGACCAGTGATGCCCAGCTCACTCAAACATGGATGAGTTTTTGTGGCGTCATGGGATCAATGCCAAATGCAACTTTCAAAAAAATGCTGAATGGTTTTCAAAATAGGGTCAACAACTTGGCATTTTTTGAATTGTTGCTACTTTCATCCCAAGTCCATGACTCTGTAGTAACAGTCTGGGGGTGGGGAGTGGGAATGGATTTTCGTAGCATACAACCAGTTTGTGAAAATCTTTTCCCTAGGAGAGGCGAGGGCAAAGAACAGTGTAAGGAGGGCCACGCTGCAGACGAGTGTGATGGGTGAGGGCGTAAGGCAAGAAGCCCCCTCAACTTCCTCCAGCCAGTGGGAGAAAAAACACAAACCCTTCCTCAGTGCTGGAGAATCTCCATGCCACGTGCACTCATCTGAGCCCTTTTGAGAAAACAAAAGGCAGAAAGGACCCCACAGGTTGGCAGGAAAGAGATTTGCTCTGATTTGCATCTTCGCCTGAGCTTTTACTCGGCTAGGAGGGGCATTAGAATCAAAGAGACATTCAAGGGTCCCGATATAGTGACGCATAAGGCCCAAGGGCTTTGGGGGGGGGAGCGGGGAGAGGTGCTGGTGGTGACTCGGGAGGGGCGAGCTCATCAGACAATTCCACCGGAAAAGTCTTTGATCACGGCTGCCCTTGTCCGTGGTGCTGAAGTGTCTCAGGCGCCCACTTTGCCTGACTTCCCGGGCCCGTGCGCCTCGCACTTGTACTCAGCACGGTTGCCAGAAATAGCCCATCGCCAAGGCAGATGGCCAGAGTGGAACGCGCCAGACATAGAAACTCTTTGTAGACGAAGTGACGCTGGTTTCCTGCAAATGGCTTTAAGGCAGTGATAAGGCAAACGTGGCTTGCCTTGGGGGGATAGAAAAAACATTTGCATCACATGTTTAATTATCTACATGCAAGCACACAGTGTAAGCATAAACAAATGCTGATATATACACATATAATTTACATGTATAAACATAACACATGCATATCTGTACTCAGCTGCTTATGTGTCTCACACAGGCTACAAGTCACACATTTCCCGGAGAGTTTTGTAATCCCTATGTTTTGACATGCTAGCATTTCTGAAATCTGTACAGGCATTGGCTTTCATAGTTATTATCTGTTCCAAAAGCACAGAGCCAGTGCATTTGGGTGTTCAATATTTTGCTAAATAACTTTGTGTGTGTGTGTGTGTGTGTGTGTGTGTGTGTGTATACACACACACTTTATTTCTAGCTCATATTCTTAGTTTTCATTGGTGTGCTTATTTTTTTTGTGTGTGTACTGTAGATATTGTATATTCTGCAGGTTTTTTTTTAGTTTTCAACTTTGTTTATGGTTTCTTGTCGTGGTTGTTATATGCCGTCAAGTCGTTTGCGACTCATAGCGACCCTATGAACAACAGCCCTAAACTCTGCTCTGTCCTGTGCCAATCGCACTGTCTCAGACACTCCCATTCCGATTACCCCAGTCACTGACTCAATCCACCTCATAGAGGGCCTTCCCCTCCTACGCTGTCCCTCCACCCTCCCAAGCATGATGTCCCTCTCCAAGGACCAGTCCCTCCTTGCAACATGTCCAAAGTATGTTAGATGGAGTCTCAGAATCCTTGCCTTCAAGGAGCCGCCCGGTTTAACTCTTTCCAGGATGAATCCGTTTGTTTTCCTAGCAGTCCATGGTACCCTCAACACTCTTCTCCAGCACCACAGCTCAAAGGCACCAATTCTCCTTCTATCCTCCTTAGTCATTGTCCCGCTCTCTGATGTATAACAAGTGATAGCAAAGACCATGGCCTGTATCAGATGCACCTTAGTCTCCAGAGAGACACCATTGCTCTTCAGAACTTTGGAGAGGTCTTAGCATGGATAATCTCCTTCCATGTGATTTACAACCTCCAAAAACCCTCCAGAGGTTCAGGGAGGAGTCTGTTCCATTCTAATGGCAATGGTTTGAGTATTTTTGAAACATTATAGAAAATTACACTATCGCCCTTTTTCAATAATTTTTAATGTTTGTATCAGTTTCACATTATTCTTTAATGGAAAAATGCAATAGTTTAGTTTTATGAAAGCATTACATTTTGACCTTTGGTTTTACAGCCCATTTCCCTAAACTTGGTTTATCGTTAACTATAAAAGCCTAAAGAAGATTGCTTTGTGAAACTAAACTAACGATTTCTTTTCAACTTACATATAGATAGAGAGCTCCTCTATGAGAAGTATCATATTAATTGGCTTGAACCCTTTAAAATGATGTAATTTTAAGTTTATAATGAAAATATTACTCGACATGTCTTTTTGTCTGTAGCATGTCTTAAATTATTAGGGTGCCATCTTTTTTAAAAAATATAACACCTATTTTTGCATAATGGTATTACATAATAACATTTTTTTCCTGTCTTTGGAACTTAACTATGTTAATAAGAGTGAGTATAAAGAAATGTGAAAAATGGGTATCTTAATGCACTGGTATCCTGGTGGCAAGAAGCTGTGCTGCAAACCAAAGGCACGTGGTTTGAACCCACCAGCTGGTCCATGGGAGAAGGATGGGCAATCTCCTCCTGTGCCATTAACTGCCTCTGAAAACCTGCTGGAGGATCAGCTGTGAGTCCGTTCTGACTCAATGGTACACAACAACAGCAACAACAACATTATCTATAACCTTTCACTATATTGAAACACAGTTTGCTTTAGAACATCAATTGAAATTGCTTAATATAATGAATTCGTTAGAATGTCTGATTAGCCCACTATTACATATTGTTGTTCCATTATTAATCTATTTATTAATTTTTACTCCCCTCTCCTTCCCTTCCCATTGATGGCAGCCATCCAAAATTTATTTTTATCTGGGTATAAACCTTTCCTTAGCTTAAAAAAAAAAGTATTCATATTCCACAATAGTCCTTTTGAGGCTTAAGTATTTTACACAGTATGTTGTCAGTGGCCATTGAGTCAGTGCGGGTTGACAGTGACCCTGTGAATAACAGATCTGAAACTTGGTGTATCGTGCAACAACCTCACAATCTCTAACACGCTCAAATCACTGTTACAGTCACTATGTCAGTCCTTCTTGCTCAGAATTTTACTCCCTCTCTCTGACCCTTCACCTTTCCCAGCATCACGTCTTTTTCCAAGGTCAGGCTCTTCCTGAGATCTTGCCCCAGCAGTCAGACTGTTTCATCGGGTTTTTTTTATTAGTTTGTTTCACCATTTTTATATCTAAGGAACACTTTGGTTGTATTCCTTCCAAGACAAACTTCTTTGTTCTTTTGGCAGTCCATGGCATATTTAGTTTTCATTGCCAATATCACAATTCACAGTCATTGATAATTCTTCTGTTGCCTTATTTATTTTATAGAACTATTTCTTCTTCTTCTTTTCCTTCTTCTTCTTCCTCCTCCTCTAGAATTTTCAAGTGACTAGGAAGCAACTGAAAATATTATGGCTTGGAGCAGGTACACTTTAGTCATTAAATTGACATTGTTGATCGTGAGCATGTTGGAGAAGTCCTTAACACCAGATTTTCCCAGGGCAACACATCTTTTGATTACTTTATTGTTATTACTATGGGTGTTGATTGTAGATTGAAGTAAATAGTTGACAACTTCAATCTTTTCTCATGTCTCATGTCTCATGATGCTACCTATTAGTCCAGTGAAGAAGAATTTTATGTTTTTGATGTTGAGATGTAATCCACATTGAAGGCTGTATAGTCTTTAATCTTCTGCAGCAGTTGCTTCAAGTCCTCTTCATGTTCTGCAAGGAAAGTTGTGTCATGGGAATAACATAAGTTGTTGGTCAGTCTTCTCTAATCCTGATGCCACATTCTTCTTTATATAGTCCAGATTCTCAAATTATTTGCTCAGCTTACAGATTGAATAGATGTAGAGAAAGGATATAACCTTCCTGATTTTAAACCACACAATGTTCCAGTACTCTGTTTGGATAGTGGCTTTTGGTCTATGTATAGTTTCACAGGATCACACTTAAGTGTTCAGAGGTTTCCATTATTGTTAATGTTATCCTTAATGTGATAGGATCCACACAATCAGTTGCCTTTTCATAATCAATAAAACACTTATCTTTTTCCTGTTCCCTGGTTTCAGCCAAGATTTATCTGCCATTAGCAAATATCCTCTTCTGAATCCAGCTTGAATCAGGCAGTTCCCTGTTGATATTCCAACTGTTTTTTAATAATCTTCAGCAAGATTGTACTTGCATGTGATATGAATAAGATTCATCAGTAATTTCCACATTCTGTAGAAAAGTCCACATTCTGGATCACTTTAAAAAAATTGGAACAAATGTGTATCTTTTAAAGTCAGATGTCCAGGTAGCTGTCTTCTAATACCTTCCAAATGCGTCCATATTTCACTAATGTATTACTTTTAAAAATTGTTGGTATGTGTTAGTGAACTAGAACTCATAGCAATCTTATGAACAACAAATCTGAATTTTGCTCTGTGCTATGCTGTCTTTATGATCTCCAACATGCTCAAGTCCTTTGTTACAGCACCTGTTTTAATCTATCTTCTTAAGAGTCTTCCTTTGTTTCTCTGACACTACACTTTCCTCAGCTTGCTGTCTTTTCCCCAAGGATTGGCTCCACTTTATAACATGTACTGAGATGAGGTTTCACTATCCTTGCGTCTAAGGAGCAAACTAGTTTTCTCTCTTCCAAGATAGATTTTTTTTGTTCCCTTAGCAGAGTGCAATAGTCAATATTCTTTGCCATCTCCACAATTCAAAGGTATTGATTCTTTTCTGTCATCCATATTCATTGTCCAGATGCATGAGAAGCAACTGGAAATACCACATCAGACACATCTTAGACTATAATCTGGTGTAATTGTTCTATAGCATCTTGGAGAAGTCCTTGACATCAGATTTCCCCAAATGGCATGCGTGTTGACTACAGAGCAGTTCAATATCAATAGTCAAGACAAGACCAGGGGCCGTCTGTGCAACAGATCATCAACTACTCATATGTAACCTCAAATTGAAAGTGGATATAATTAAAACAAGGAGAATCAAAATACAACCTTGAGTCTATCTTAACCGAATTTGCAAACCATTTCAAGAATAGATTTGATGTGTTGAGCACTACTGATTGAAAAACAGATGAGTTATGATGTCCATGATGAAAGCAAAGGCCATTAAAAATACAGGGAAGAAAGAAAAGATCAAAATGAATATATAAAACTTGCACTAATATGGAGAGATGCCAAGAGAAATGATGAGGTAAGGGAAAACAGAAGACAAAGCAAAGCATTGTAATGAAATGTGAAAAGAGCTGGAGTTAGAAAACCAGAGGGAAGAACACACTTGGCTTTTATCAACTGAAAGAACCAAAACCAAATTCAAGCTTTGAGTTGAAAGACTGAAGGATTCAATGGGGAAAATCTTCATTAATGCAGGAGCGTTAAAAAAAAAGGAAGAAACACAAAGAGTGACTGTCCCAAAATTTACTGTTCAAAACAGAACCCTTTCAGGAAGCAGTATATGATCAGGAACAAAAGATAATGAAGGATGAAGTTCAAGCTGCCCTTGGAAGAAAGTAAAAAAGAGCAGCAATGGCTTCATTAATAATTAGAACATGGACTATATGAAGCATGAATCTAAAAAATTGTAAGGTTTTAAAAAAATGGAATGCATAAAGATCAACATCTGAGACTTAGTACGCTGCTGTCCACTGGTATTGGCCACTTAGAATCAGACAGTCATATGATCTCGTATGCTGGGAATGACAATGGAGAGGACTAGTGTCACATTAATACTTAAAACAAGAATATTTCAAGTTCTAGCCCAAAATACAACACTGTGAGTGATAGGATATTATGTATACACATACAAGGAAGACTTATTAATACATTCAAGTGGGTACACTAAACACTAAAGCCAGATATGAAGAAATTGAGGACTTATCTTTTCCCTTGCAATTAAATGCCTCTGAAAACCTGCTGGAGGGTCAGTTATGAGTCATTTCCTACTCTATGGTATACAACAACAACCAGCTTTTGTAGTCTATAGTTGATCAAACATGCAATCAAGATTCTTTAATAGTAATTGAGACTGGAACACAGAGGTTAGAAACAAAGAAAGATGGGTGCCTGGAAAATAGGGACATCATGACAGAAATGAAGCTAGAGATTAAATGACGGAATTTTGTACTCTGAATATTTATTGCAAATAACTTTTTAAAAAGCTTAAGAAGTGACTATATACATGAAGTTGTTTACTATACACAGCTGGTGAACTACACAGGAATCAGACTGATGACACTGGTTGATCGAGTCAATGAAGAAGCTCAATATTAGCAGTCAAAACAAGGCCAGGGGCTGTCTGTAGAACAGATCATCAATTACTCAAGTGCAACTTCAAATGGAAGTTAAAAGAAGTGAAAACAAGTCCACAAGAACCAACATACAAGTGTGAGTCTATCCTGACTGAATTAAAGAAACATCTTAAGAACAGATGTGAAGAAAAAAAAAATAGATTTGAACACTTGGGATTGAAGACCAGAGAAGTTGTGAAATGACATCAAGGCTATCATCATCCATGAGAAATGCAAAAGGTCATTACAAAGACAATGGACAAAGAAAGACCAAAATAGATGCCAGAAGAGACTCTGATAATTGCACCAGAATGTAGGGAGGCCGAAACCAACGGAAGAAATGTTGACATAAAAGAGATAAACAGAAGATTTCAAAAGACATCATGAGAAGACAAAGCAATGCATTGTAAATAAATTATAAATGAAGAAAGATGTGGCAGCAGGATTGGAGGAAGACTCATCAGAAATCTACTACATACAGATAACCAAACGTTGCTGCAGAAAATGAAGAGGACTTGAAGCACTTATTATTAATGAAGCCCAATGACTGTGGCCTTCACTATGGATTATACTTCAACATCAATGAAACA
>NW_006399777.1:13923899-13940365 GCF_000299155.1 Elephantulus edwardii | reverse complement strand
ATTGCAACAAATGAGGGAGAGAACTGTTTAAAAGGGATACATGATTAGGTATTATTGTCATGTCACGAGTTCAGAGTGAAGGCTGCACAGTGCAGTGGACTTGGGGGGAGGAGTTGTATAACAATGAAAGAGTCTTTTACTTATCAAGGAGAAAATTGAATTGGGGGAGAGGTTGGGCAGGGAGAAAAGTGCAACAATGAATGACTGGAAGCCCTAAGTCTCTGTAAACTTTCATTAAAATTAATAAAAAAAAAAGAGGAAAGGAAAGAAAGAAAATTAGAGGGTCAGCATCTAAAGTGAGTAAGTTCCTGCATGAGACAGATTTACTCAGTGACTGAACAATGGGCTTCGTGCTGCAGAGATTATGAATACGGTGCAGGACGCGGCAGGATGTCGTTCTGTTGTACATCTGGTTGCTATGAGTCAGGGTTGATGCTGTGATATGTAAGAAGACAATCAGAAGAGCGTTCCATATAGATTCCCTGGGTGGGGTGACGGATACAGCTTGTGCTTTGGTGGTTGAACCCATCCAGTGGTGCTTTCTAAAGCAAGACTGGATTAAAGCCTACTCAGTAATTCATTAAATTGCCATGATTCAGAAAGGATGGCATTGCATTTTTTTTTGTTGTTGTTCATTTGATTTTTGAGTGTCACATTCACAACTCAGCCATAGTGTGACAAGAATTTGTAACAGAGGCTTCTAAGAAATGCTCCCAGAACCCAGAAGAGAAACAGATTGCCCAGGGAGAGGCTTCTCTAAGTAGGTTCCCAGGAAGGCTGCCAGAGATTGCTTTACGGAGCGGTAAGTTGATGATCTCAAGTTTTAACTTCATGTGCTGGAACATGACAGCCAGAGCTCAAAGGATGACTGTAGTATTTTGCACCATGGTCCCTGTGTAGCACAAACGGCTTGTGCTTGATTACTAATCTAAAATACGGTGGATTGGTTTTTGTTTTGTTTTGTTTTATGTCTGAGCAATCTTTTATTGTGTATTGCCTATCATTTCCTTCAACTTAATTATTTATTCATTGTCACTCCATAAAACTTGGTGGTTTTAACATCCCCAGTATCATCTTGCAGCAAAGGTACGTGATATGCTTCAATAAAGATTAAACCCAAATACTTTATAGATTATAAAGATTAAAGATAATACCTAAGAACAGCAGTTGGTACTACGGCTTTTAGATAGAGATTTTGAAGACTATAAAGATTCTACCCAGGAAATGCAGTTTTATTTTGATACACATGGAGTTGTCAGAGGTCAGAATAGACTCATTTAACTTTGACGATCTTTGCTTTGTTTTGTTGAACAAAATAGGCAGATTTAACATAAATAGGGAGCTCTGGTGGCTTAGTGTTGAAGAGTTACTCTGCCAACCCAAAGGCATGGGACTCAAATCCACCAGCTGTTCTGCAGGAGAAAGATGGGCAATCTCCTTTTATACCATTTGTTGTTATTGTTAGATGCCTTTGAGTCCAATATGATTAACATTTCTTGCTTGAATACCAGTTTACTGAATATTCTTCTACATGAAAAGTGGAGAGCCAATGAGCAGAAACTCGGAGGAGCTCCTGGGCACCTGTCACCAGCCCAAGCCCCAGGGTCACTGCTCAACATCTAAGAATACATTTCCTCATTTGAGAATTAAAAAAAAATATGTATACTGCATTGAAACAAATGAGGGAGAGAACCGTTTAAAAAGGGATATGTGCTTAGGTATTATTGTCATGACAGGAGTCCAGAACGAAGGCTGCATAGTGGAGTGGACTTGGGGGGAGGGATTGTGTAACAGTGAAAGAATTTTTCTTTTACTTTTCAAAGAGAAGAGTGAATTGGGGGTGAGGGGAGGAGTGGGCAGGGAGAAAAGTGCAACAATGAATGAATGGAAATCCAAAGTCTCTGTGAATTTTTCTTAAAATTAATAGTAATAAAAAGAAGAAAGAAGAGGAAAAAAGAAACTGCACAAAGTGGGATACAGATGGGCTAGATAAGATGACAAAAGTCAACCACAAGTCAATGTGGTCAAACAATATTCTGGTCAACCCAAAATAGCATTCTGTTTTTAAAATAAAGTTTCTTTTAATATAAGTAAAGAGACAGGACTAGGAGACAGAATGTCTGTGACTCTGCATACTTTAGAATAATAAATCTGATTTCTTGAGAAAAATAAAAAAGAAAAAGAAGTGGAGAGCTCTGGTGGCTTAGTGGTAAGTAGCTGCACTACCAGCACAAAGGCATGCAGTTCGAATCTACCAGCTGCTTCACAGGAGAAAGATGGGAAATTAACTGCCTCTAAAAACCTGCTGGAGAGTCAGCTACTGAATGGTTCCAACTCAGTTGTGCATAACAATAATAAAAACGTAAGAAGTATGTGTTGAAATGAAAATGAACAAGTGTGAATTGTTGTTTGCATCTCAAATACAAATAGATACTTCAATGTCTAATTTATAGCCAGAAGAGAAAACAAATAAGTGAGAAAAAGTCAGTTGGCCTGATTCAGATGAACTATGTGTTAAGATTCAGGACTTTGCCACCACTACTCTCATCATCAGGATTCCTGGTGGTGCAAGGATTAAGTGTTCAGCTGCTAGCCTCACGGTCAGTGATTAATTAACTACCAACTGCCCCTCTGAAAACCCATCAGAAAGTCAGCCATGGGTCGGTTCTGACTCTGTGGTACGCTACAACAACAACAAACACATGCAAATAAAATATTGCTGAATATCATCCAAAAATGACCCTAACAGTTCATTAAGAAAACTGTCAGAAGTTCAAGTTGGGTTCAGAAGAAGCCAGGGATATCATTGCTCATGTCAGATGAATGTGGCTGAAAGCAGAGAGTAACAGAAAAATGTCTGTCTGTGTTTTATTGACTATGCAAAGGCATCTGCCTTTGTATGGACCATAATAAGTGATGACTAATATTGAGGAAAATGGGAATTTCAGAACACTTGATTATATTTATTAAGAAACTTTTATTTATAAAAATAAACAAATTAAAACACCATGACCAAGAAGCTATTGTGTGAACAGAGCAAGGGAACACTGCATGGTTTAAAATGAAGAAAAATGTGTATCATGTCTGCATCCTTTACTCATAGCTATTTTGTCTGTATATTGAACAAATTCTTCAGGAAGATGGACTTTATGAAGAAGAATGTGGCATCAAGATTGGAGGAAGACTCATCAACAACCTATGCTATACAGATGACGCAACTTTGCTTGTTGAAAGCAAGGAAGACTTGAAGTGTTCACTGCGGATCACAGACTACAGCCTTCAATATGAATGGCATCTCAACATCAGGAAAACAAAAACCCCCATTATTGGGCCGATAAGCAACATCATGATAGATGGAGAAAAGATTAAAATTGCCAATGATTTCATCTTACTAGCATCCACAATCAACTCCCTTGATACCAGTCAGGAGATCAGGAGATGTACAGCATTGAGAAAGTCAGCTGTCAGGGACCTCTCCATAGTCCTGAAGAGCAATTGACGCCAGTTTAAAAACTGGTTTAAAAACCAAGCCATGGTTTTTCCAATCACATGTGATGCATTTGAAAGCTGAACAATGAATATGGATGACAGAAGAATAATTGACGCCTTTTTAAACAGAACTGTTTAAAGGGGATATATGATTATGCATTATTGTCATGACAGGAGTCCAGAAAGAAGGCTGCACAGTGGAGTGGACCTGGGGGGAGGGATTCTATAATAATGAAAGGATTTTTCTTTTACTTTCAAAGAGAAGAGTGAATGAGGTTGGGGGGAAGGGGAGTGGGCAGGGAGAAAAGTGAAACAATAAATGAATGGAAACCAAAGTTTCTGTAAACTTTCATTAAAATGAATAATAAAAAACCCCCTGATGTGTTTGAGTTGTGGTATTGGAGGAGAGTGCTGAATATTCCATGGATTGCCAAAAGAATAAACTCTCTTAGTAAAGTAGTAAGATCTAAGGTCTGTCTTAGCAAAAAGTGGGCCAGAGTGCTGTATAGTGAAAAAGCTTTATCTCACGTACTTTGAGTATATTGTTAGGAGAGGCTATATCTTGCACAAGAACATGATGCTTGGAAAAGTAAAGGGTCAGTGAAGAAGTGGAAGACCCTCCACCAGATAGATTGATACAGTGTCTGTGACAATGGGCTCAAATGTGTAGGGATTATAAAGACGGCACAGGATAGCACAAGGCTCAGATCTTGTTCATAGCATCAATAGGAACCGTACTCAACTCACGGACAATTAATAACAAAATAGCAACAAACACTGAAGTTTAGTTTCTCCCTGTTTTGTACTTTATAATATACTATCAGGAGAACTCTGGTCACATAATCCCTCATGGGCTGCACTGTCCATTGAAAGGCTGTGTCCCTCTGGTAGTTGGAATCCATTAGCTTCTCTGAGGGAGAAAGACGGGCAGTCTCCTTCTATGTAATTTACAGCATCTGAAAACCTGCTGAAGGGCCAGCTATGAGTTGGTTCCAACTTGATGGTAATGGGAATTTTAATATTATATTATACATATTATATAAGTAATGTACTTACATAATATGTATTTATAGATGTGATTTCGTATGTAAGGGAGCTCTGGTGGCCTAGAGGTAATGAGTTGCACTTCCAACCCAAAGGCACGCAGTTCAAATCCACCTGTTGCTCAGTGGGAGAAAAATAGGCCATTTCTTCTTGTGAGATTTACAGACTTTGAAAACCTGCTGGAGGGCCAGATAGGAAAAAGTTCCAACTTGACGACACATAATAACCACATCACAATATATCTTATAATTTAACATCACAGTAAATGGTCTTGTGTGTTTGGTTTTTAGTTTGGTTATATATTTGTTCATTCTTTTTTACCGCTGAATGGCACAAGATAGAGCAGGGTTTAGGGCTGTTGTATATAGGGTAGCTATGAGTCGCAGGTGACTCGATGGTACATAACAACAACAACAGCAACAACAACAACAAACAACAACTTTTGAATTCCATTGTATACGTCTTAGGGAAGCAGCTACCAGAGTGCCCCCTGGAGGCAGGCATGAGGAAGCTTCATCTCACGTACTTTGAGTATGTTGTTAAGAGAGCTATTCCTTGGAAAGGGGCATCAAGCTTGGAAAAGTGGAGGGTCAATGAAGAAAGGAATCTGTCTCTCAGTGATGGGGATTGATACAGTGACTACAGCAATGAACTCAGGTGTGTTGAGGATGAGAAGGACGGCACAGGATGGCACAGGGTTCAGATTTGTTGTTCTTATGGTTATGGTGAGTCATACTTGGCTCTCTGACACCTACCAACAACCACATATCCAACTTTGCTTTAATGACTTTACATGATTAATCTATGCACGTCTCCTATCTCCATACCTTTTCAACCTATATGCAGAACAGATTATCTGGGAGGCTGGGCGCTATGAGGAGAAATGTGGCATCAGGATTGGAGGAAGATTCATCAACAATCTGTGTTATGCAGATGACACAACTCTGCTTGCTGAAACTGAGGAGGACCTGAAGCGCTTGCTGCAGAGGGTCAAGGACTGCAGCTTTCAATACAGACTGTTCAATATCAAGAAGACAAAGATTCTCACCACTGGACCAATTGGCAGCATCAGGATGGATGGTGAAAAGATTAAGATAGTTAACAGCTTTAGTTTGTTTGGGTCCACAGCCAACACTCTTGGCACCAGCAGCCAGGAAATTAAAAGACATATTGTGATGGGAAAGTCTGCTGTTAGGGACCTCTTCAGAGTATCGAAGAGCAATGGTGTCACTCTAGAGACTAAGGTGCGCTTGATACAGGCCATGATCTTTGCAATGACTTGCTATGCATCAGAGAGCTGGACAATGACTAGGGAGAATAGAATTGTAGTGCTAGAGAAGAGTATTGAATATCCAACAGACTGCCAAAAGAAAAAAACATCTGTCAGGGAGGAAGGAAGTCCACCCAGGACGCTCCTGAGGCAAAGATGGTGAAACTCTGTCTCACATACTTTGGGCATATTGTCAGGAGTCCTTGGAAAAAGACAAGCTGGGAAACAGAGAAAGAGAAGACGACCCTCAACAAGATAGATTAACAACTTGTTCAAGCATATCAGAAATCTGAGGATGTTACAGCATTAGAGCAAGGTTTAGATGTGTTGCTCATAGTGTCGCTGTGAGTGGTAGTTGACTTGATCATCTAACACCAACAAGAAAAACAACAACAACAACAATAACCAAACTCACTGCTGCTGAGTGTATTCCAGCAAATAGTGACCCCCATAAGACATTGTTAAACTGCCCCGGAGTGTAAATCTTTACATAAATGGATACTTTCAAGGGTGTTCATCTTCACAGAAGCTGATTTCTACATCATTCTCCAGAGAAGCAGCTGGTGGGTTTGAACTGCTGACCTTACTGTTAGCAGCCAAGCATTTTAACCTAAGTACCATCAGGGCTCTGTAATTATTACTTTAACAATTGCCATATATGATTTTCATTTACATTCCAGCTGGTGTTTTCTATGGGGAAGAATTTTATGTGTCATGATCTATTTGTTTATTACCATCAGTATAAATGTGTAGATTTCTACTTTATTTAGTGGTTTATAAACCATTATTGTCGTTACTGATTTTGATACTGGAATGATCTCAAATTTAGTCATGGGATTCCCTTTAAGCTGGAGCTATATCTTTTTAATATACTATAAAAAAAAAAAGAGTGTGGGCAGCATGAGGACGGCTGGGTCTGACCTTTACTAACTCCACAAGGAGGAATTGCCCCAGGAACAGCATCCACAATACAAAACCAATTCCCGTGAGCTCAGACATGTACCACCCCACCCACACACCCACAATTCTTTCTACTAATTTCAGCACCAATTCTACTGCCCTACTGAGTTTAAAATCTGTTGCAATAACTACACAGACATCACAGAAAACATATTCGTGATTATGGGGATATTAGGGAAGTTGTTGTTATGTGTGTAGAGGTGACCCTTTCTAGTGACCCTTTGAACAATAGCTCTGAACCCTGCTCTACCTTGAGCCAATATCACTGTCTCTGACACACCTGACCCCATTGCCCGGTCACTGTGCAAATTCATCTCATCCAGGGTGTGTGTTCCTCTCCTGCACTGACCCTCCACACTTCTAAGCATGATATCCTTTCATGCTTAAGGAAGATAATAGACTGCAATTCAGGTTGGCAACAGGATACAGTTTCTCACTTAAGACAACTTCTTGTGCTTGTGGGCCCTTCAGCCTGGATTCTTTATGGCCTCTTCACCCCAGTCCTCCAACAAACTTGAGCAAACAATAAATTCTTGACACTAGACACACCTTTATAATTTAAATTTTTTTTATTTTAAATTTTTCATTATTATTATTATACTGGTCTATTTACAAAATTTGAATACATTGTTTTTCAGAACAGATTCTTCCAATTTCCCTCACCCCCCCACCCATCAAATTGTGATGCACCTTTATCATTCTTAAAACACTTCTTTACTTTTGTGGCAAGAAGATGTTTGAAAATGCATTTTCCACTTTCCTTGCCCAAGAAATGTCAGATATTCTATAGCTACTTCTTCAAAAAATCTGGTTCCTTAATGGGGAATACATTTTTAGAACCAAGATCCGAATATTAAGTGTGGTCACTACTGCTTTTAGGCCATCTTAGTTTACAGAGACAGGATATTCACAAACACATACACCTGTATTTATTTTTTTTTGTAGGGTTCATATCTGTTGTCAATAGGATTGCTATGAATCATGATTCGACTGCACGTAACAATAACACAATATGTTAAGGACAGGATTGGAGGAAGACTCCGCATCGACCTGCAATATACAGATGAGACAACTTGTTAGTTTATTAAAAATGAAGAGGACTGGCAACACTTAATGAAGATAAAAGACTGTAACCTTAAGTATGGATTATACTTCAGTAGTAAGAAAACAAAAATCCTCACTAGATCAATAAGCAATGTTGGGATAAACATAGAAAAATCGAATAGACATTGTGAAGAATTTTATTTTACTCAGATCACAATTCATGCCCATGAAAGCAGTAGCCAAGAAATCAAATGACATATCTCACTGTGCACATCTTCTGGAAAAGAACCGTTTACAGTTCTAAAGAGCGAGGGTGTCACTTTCGGGACTAAGGTGCACCTGAACCAAACCATGGTATTTTCATTCACCTCAGATGCATATGAGCGTTAACTAAGGATCAGGAATTCTGCAGAAGAACCAATGCCTTTGGACTGTGGAAATGAAGGAGAATATGGAATATACTCTGGACCGCCAAAAGAGCAAACAAATCTGTCTTTGAAGAGGTAAAACCAGACTGCTCCTTGGAAGCAAGAATGGTGAGACTTTGATTCTCAGGCTTTGGGTTTGTTTCTGGTAATGTGGGACATCTTAATGAGATGGAGTGACGCAGTGGCTGAAGCAATGGGGGTCAAGTGCAGCAGCATTTGTGACGATGGCACAGGACTGGACAGCATTTCCTTACCCAGTGTTGTATACATGGGGTTGCTGTGAATTGGAACAAACTCAGTGGCACCAAAGACCACCACCATATTTATTAAAAGCCACACATTCACTTCTCCATCTCCAGCTCACTTTATTACCCTAAGGCTTCTCTTAGTTGTCACCCTTTCCCTGTGTCTAACTTCCTTCTCTAAAATCTGCTGCTGTGGAGTTGATTCCCGCTCATGCAGGACCTCCACTCAATTTTTAAGGCTGTAAATCCCCACGGGAGCAGACAGCCTCATCTTTCTCCTGGGGATCAGCTAGTAGATTTGAACCACTGAACTCTCAGTTAGCAGTCCAATACGTAATCCACTATGCCACCAGCAACTCCTTATTCTCATGGTTCTAAATATGTTTAGGAGCTCTGGTGACTTAGTGGTATGGAGCTGTGCTGGCAACTCAGTAGCTCCGTGGAGGGAAGATGAACAATCTCTTCCCATGCAGTTTATAGCCTCTGAAAGCTCTCAGAAGGATCAGCCACGAATTGGTTCTGACTCAATGGTACACAATAAGAGTGAGAAATATATTTAGGTATTTGCTAATTCTTCTTGTGTGGAACCAATCTTGTAATCTCATAGACTGTCTCCTTGGTATTGGTCTCTTCAGACTCAGTCTATCTGACCCTACTGTCCTCCTTAGCCCTATCCGCCCTGTCCACCTTCTTTTGGCCCTAAGTCAACAAAGCTATAAAGTGGTGAGACATGAAGCTAAATCTGAAAGTTGTTACTCACTTGCTTGGTTGTTGTTGCTACGTGCCTTTGAGTACAGCCCATAGTGACCCTATGGGTGACAGATCAGAATCCTGTCCTGTCATGGGTCATCTTCACAATTTCTGACACACTCAAGCCCGCTGTAGCAGTCACAGTGCTAATTCATCTGGTTGACGGTCTGCCTTTCTTTCGCCGACACTCTACCTTTCCAAGCCTAATGTCCTTCCTCTGAGGAATAACCTCTCCTAGCGACATGCTCAAAGTATGTGAGGAGAAACTTCATCATTCATCAATTACTTGATAGTTGTTGTTTGCCTTAATGTTGGAACCAACCCATAGCTGACCCTCCAGTCAGTCCATCCTTCTTCCGTGGAGCAGCCTGTGATTTTGAACCATACGCTTTTGAGATTACAGCACAGCTTCTGACCACCAAGCCACACGAGCTCCCTATTACTTTACAGATAAACCATTATTAGAGTTTCAAGCCCAAGAAGTTCTATTTTTGAAGCAGCCCCTATGAAGATGCTCACAATACGTTTCGTCCTTGAACAAATGCGATGCAAATTTAACCAGGTTAGAGTAGCAGCCTCAGGAACTGGCCTCCCAACAGACCTCAAAGAATCAAGGATAAAGATAGAGGCAGCTAGAGGTTACCACCTGCCAAGAACCACAGCAAGGAGAGTCTCCCAATTTAGTGCTGTTCAGGGACCAGGCAACTGATGCCCTGGTGCCACAAATAGTCCCCTAAGCTCCTGGACCAAGAGCTCATTCTATTAAGACATAAACACACCACTGTGCTGTATTTCTGCAGAGGGAAGGACTGCTTTGATTTACAGCTTCCTAAATGGAAATTTTAGGAGAGGAACAAGAGCGTCTGCCGTTGCAATACGGACTCATTTCCTGGTCCAAAAGATCAGAAATCTGTTCATGTTTTTGAGAACAGCATGAGGTCCATCTGTTCAGGTCAGCCTTTTCCACACGAACGTGAAGATTTACGAGGTGATAACTTATGTAAGAAACAAATGGTAATTGTGTCATCTTTTTGCCATTTGGAATGTACATTATATATTTGGCTAGTCACCAAACTATCGTAATGCATATATGTACATCCACGTTGAATTAATTCTTTCAAACATTATGGTAAAGACATCCTCAATCTGTATTTCCACCTTTGTTTTGGATGGGTACTAGACACCATTCATTCAAAGTCTATGTTTTTTTTAAAAAAAAAGTCTATGTTTACCCATAGTTTCCCTTCTGCTAGAAGGCACTGAAATACCAGAAGCTACATTTAGCTTCCTGAGAAACTATTCTAGCCTGACAGAGAAATGAAATTTTTTCTTTAGTGAAAAATAACTTGATTTTACAGTAAAAAAATAGGCTCGCATAAAAAAAGATGAAAATTGAATACTTGAATTGCACTATGTATAGGTATAGAGGTGAGTTGTTTATGTAAGTATAATCACTTTTGTGTCAATATTCTCTTGCATCTTCCTTTTTAAATTTTTTAATTATTGTTAATTTTAATGAACATTTACAGAGACTTTGGATTTCCATTCATTCACTGTTGCACTTTTCTCCCTCCCCACCCTCCCCTCTGCATCTCCCTTTTTACTCTTTTTATGTGAGATGAAGAGTTTTCATCTCTCTCTATATATATATATATAGATATGTTTACTCTCTCTCTGTATGTTTAAGGGAGCTCTGGTGGCCTAATTGATAGGGCGTTGTGTTGCCAATCTAAAGGCAGTCAGTTCTCGTCCACCAACTGTTCCTTGGGAGAAAGATGGACAGTCTTTCTCTGTGTGGTTTATGGCCGCTAAAACCCCTGAAGGGTGAGCTATGTGTCAGTTCTGAAACATCTATCCCTATGTTGTGCTGGATAAAAATGCGTATATATGTACACATGCATAGAGACACAAATACACACACATATAGGGCACTCTGGTGGCCTAGTGGCAAGAAGCTGTGCTGCAATCCCGAAGGCACACAGTTCAAATCCACCAGCTGCTCCACAGGAGAAGGATGGGCAATCTCTGGTGTGATTAACTGCCTCTGAAAATCCGCTGAAGGGTCAGCTCTGGGTCAGTTCCCACCTGACAACAAAAACAACAACAACAGCCATCTGCTCTGGAATCCCAAAGGCTCATGAGCTGAATCCACCAGCTGCTCCATGGGAGAAGGATGGGCAAACTCCTCCCAACTGCCTCTGAAGTTTTCAGAAAAGGCGGTTAATCGCACAGGAGGAGAATGCTCAGCCTTCTCCCACGGAGCAGCTGGAGGATTTGAACTCTGTGTCTTTGGGATTGCAGTGCAGCTTCTTATCAGTATGAACCAGACCTCCCTATTTCTGTGTGTGTGTGTGTGTGTGTGTGTGTGTATACATACACACATATTTTTACCCCTTTAGATGGCTATATAATATTATCATAACGTTAACTGGTACCCTTAAAGTAAATAATGAATAAGTTATTTCTAATTTTCTTATTGTGTAAAGAAAGCCATGATGTGTGTATACCTTTATAGATTTTCTTGATCTTAATAGGATTTATTCCTGAAACCGGTATTGCTGGCTCGAAGAGTCTACACATTTTAAATTTGAAATATCTTTCTGGATAACATCAACTCTTGATGAGATGGCTTCCTACATGACCTTCATATACAGTAGGCATTTAGTAAACTCTCTTTTTTTTTCAGTCTTTACAATCTTTCTTTTTTTTTTTTTTGTAAAGTCTCTTTTTAATTACGCAGTATTATTTTACATGCCTGTGTGTTCTCCCATAGATATTGAACAAGTAGAGTGATTTTAATAAATCTAAATATCCTTAACCAATCAACTGTTAAGATTCATTTAAAACTTGACTTCTGTTTTGGTTCAAAGCAAGATAATACTTGGTTACCATTTGTTAGCTGACTTATTTTCTGTGATTTTCATGAAATGTGGTGTATGGGATGGGCAACTGAGTTATAATTTCATTTACTGATATCTCTAATGTGAAAGGATGATGAAATTTCACCTTACAATCTTCGGGCATGTTGTCAGGAGAGGTTAAGCCTTGGGAAAGATCATCATGCTGGGAAAGGTGGAGAGTTAGCGGAAAGAGGAAAATTCCAACCAGATGGATTGAGACAGTTACAGTAACAATGGGCTGGAACATAGCAGAGGTGGTGAGGATGACACAGAATAGAGCAGGGTTCAGATCTGATGTTCATAGGGTTACCAGGAGTGGGAGAGTTGACTTCATGAAACTCAGCAATACAACGTAAAAATCAGTCATGATTAAACCAAATCAAACGTGTAAAATTTTGACCTAATTCACATGGCATTTTGGTGAATGTCGGCTCAAGAGGGTTTTTAGGTTTGTCTTTCTTGTAGATTAACAGCACCTAGCCGGGCAAATGTGAACATGTGGTATATGCATTGCTGGAGTACTTTGAATGTGGCGTTTATTCAACCTTGGATATTCCTTCAGGGACTGGTGCATGTCCTTAGGGGTTCACAGCTTTTTGGAAATTAATTGGCTGTTTGATATTCTTTTTTATTGAGAGCCAGGTAAAGGATAAGCAATCAAGCAGGACAATTTTAAGGCACACTTTTTAACAAGCCTATTGGAATGTTCCAGGAATCTGTTTTACATTTCATTATAATCTAACTCCATTAGCTGCATAAACTTAGAGACATTCAAAAATGATGGGAATGAAAAGGGTTCTTTTATTTCTGCTCCTACCACTTCTAACAGTGACATAGGGCCACGCTTCAAAAACGCGCCCGGCGAAGCTTAATTTAAAGATGCAGATTCACTCACTGCAAGCTGATTGTAAGGTTTTTTAAAAAAACGGCAGTAGAAAAGTTCCCAATAGATGATACATATGTGTTCATTGAGAATGACACTTTATGCAAATGAAAGATCCACTGTTGCAGAGATTAGAAAGGTTTCATTTCTTTCCTAGAATGAGATGTTTCCTCTTACATAAATGGTGAAAGCCTTGCGTTCCAGCAAGTCATTAGCTGCCAGCTGATACATTCATCACAAGGTGGAGTTGCAAATGGCAAGCCGTAGATTGCTCTGCTTCCAATCGGGCATCATCACCTGCGCACAAAGCAAATTAACTTGTTTGCTTGAAAACTGCAGTTAAGGCTTATTCCCCTTCCCCCTCCCCCCAGCCTTAGTTAACTTGTTCTTTTCCTAGTATGCACAGTTTATTTAGACACTACAAACGTCACTACTCACCATTGCACAGAAATATGTCAAGCTTCTCACTTAGATTTTACCTTCACAGCCATCGACAGGCCTAATTGCTTTTAAGTTGATGGAAAGGCTGAATTTTATCCCAGTTCTAATCACACTGAGAATTGTCAGCCCTGCTCCTCTTTTCTATACTTCGGCCCTCAATCATTTCCTGGTGGCTGTCTCCCTACCCCGCCAGTTCTAGCCTCGCTGATTGTTCCTGGCCACTGCTTCCCTCAATTACACTCCAGAACTGTCAGCGGAGTTTCCAGCCCACAACTGCATTAGCATTTTCTGGTATATCCCTTCCCTCCTTCTCCGTCCCATCAGACCTCATTCTCACCTGCTCTTAGCTCCACGCACCTTTGCTAGTAACTTTCTCCCCTCCTACTGTCTAGGCTGACAGAACCTAGCAAGATCTTAGGCCTCTTCCATCCACATTCTCCCATAGTCTGCTCTGGCTGCCTTATTTTAGTCCTGCTAGAACACATTCTACCTTGTTCCTCCTAGTCCACTGATATCCACCATTGGTTGTTTTTCTTAGTTCAGTTAAGCAGCTTTTTCATCCCCAACCCAGATGACTAATTTCCCCAATTTCAGCCTGCTTTAGCGCCATCAAAGCAACTTTGACCCCCTTGGAGCATCTCCTACTTTTCAACCCGTAAATATTCTTTCTCATCTCGGTATTTCCTCCCTTTAAGCAGCTTGTTAGTTAACAAGCTAAGGAGATTAGCACTCATCTTAAGCTGTCCCAAATCTCTTCTGGCTAAGAATGAGTGACCTGCCATCCAGTTCTATTGTGTGTTTGTTAACACTGCAGGGAGTCGCTATTGCAGGGAGAAGCTGCCACCCTCCTATAACCAAGCAAGGTAGAAGTGAAGCTGATAGACCTGAGTGGACCCTTCCTCACTCCTCCCATGATGATTCAAAGCAAAATAGATGTCAGGGTCACGGGCTGTAAACAGGCTCACTATTGCTACAGTAATACAGAACTGTTTTATCTAAAGGCTGGACTATCAGTGTCAGAGAATAGAAAACGAGATTCTGTAATGCAACAAACTTGCATTCTTGAGTTCCTCAGACTATGGGATTACTTTTTATTATTACTATTATTATTATTAATTATTATTATTATTTACTTTGGGAACAAGATGCTTGCTCAAGGTGGAGTTAAATTAATAATATCCTAACTTTTTTTTTTTTTACTTTATTATTTTGTGTGTATGTATACCTGCCCCTCCTTCTCCAGCAGAGTATCTGGTGGATTTGAACCACGTACCTCTGGTATTGCAGTGCAGCTTCTTGCCACTAGGCCACCAGAGCTCCCTCCATAATATCCTACCTTTTGAGCCTCATGTGTTTCTTTCTGGTGTAGATATATGGAAAGATCAGAATTCATCCCTAAAAGTTCTCCAACAAGTATTTTCAGGATAAACATCTAAGAGCTGTTACTACACAGTCATGCCTCAAATTATATGAGAAAACCTGTCAGTTTATAGTTAAAGTCCAATCTTAAATGTTTTGTTTTTTTTCTCAAAAAAACTAAAAAATTTGCAAGATAATTGCTTCTGACTAGTGTAAAGAAAGAGGAGTAAATAATGAAGCAAACCTTTCTAATAAGAGATTTAATAAAATCTGGATACTTATGGTAAATATCCAAAGCTTTATTTTGAAGTTTTTGAAAAGAAACTAGACAACTTATACATTTGATAAAGTTGCTTCTAGTAATATTAACATTTATTGCTCTTAAAGTTAAAACAAACCTTTTCCAACCCCTCAATATATTTTGAAAATGAAAAATATGTTCAAAATATTATGAACTTTTAGGATTTTTTTTTTTGTATTTCAAATATCAGTGCTAGCTTGTCAGTGAATAATTTTATCACTTATTTCAACCCAGTTTTATTTCTTAATTTCAGCTACTTAATTTCTCCCTCACGGAGTCATTCAGAATAGCAAGGGTGTATGCAGAGAGTTCAAATGTGTTTTTATTTGTGAACTGAAAGTTTGTCAGTGGTGTAGCTTAAATAAAAGGACTCTGTCCATGAACCCTGCAGAAATTCTAACTCTTCTCCAGGTCTTTGTGTTTTTAGTTAGATTAATTACTTAAGTATTTGATCTTATGATTGGCCGTTGTAGTTGGAATTGCTTTTCTTATTTCATTTTCAGTGTATTCTTTTTACTGTAGAGAAATAAGACTGATTTTTGTGTTAATCTTGTATCCTGCCACTCTGCTGAATTGGTCTACTAGGTATAACAGTTTTTGATTGAACCTTTAGAATTTTCTAAGTATACTATCATATTATCTGCACATATGACTCCTTTTTGCCAATTTAAATATGTCTTCTTTCCTTCTCTTGCCTTATTGCTCTAAAACTTCCAATGCAATATTGAACAGGAATGGTGATAGTGGTCATCCTTACCTGGTTCAGTTTTTGGCTGGTCCACTTTCTGTAGATTTTCAAATTTCTTGGAGTATAGTTTTTCATAGTATTCTGTTATTACCCTTTTAATTTTGGTTGGTTGGTAACATAGCCCATTTAATTTCTTTTTTCATGCAAGTGACAGTGAAAGTAGATTTTGCATAAGAGGTCTGCTCTTTCCATGGGAATAGGCATATGCGGACAGCTGCAGATTTTCACCCTCTATGCATCCACTGAATTTTTTTTACAAAGAATTAGCATTAGAAAAACCAAAAGGGAAGAAGTCACTTAGCATCCTTCAAGCTGAATGTACTGAAAACCAAATTCCAGCCATGAGTTGCAATCCTGAATGATCTAGGAAGCAGGAAAAGAAAATGGAAGGAATACATTGAGGCATTGCACTAAAGAGAATTAGATGACACAGAACCATTGCAGGAAGTAGATCATGATAAAGAACCCATGGTGAAGAGGGAAGAAGTCCAAACTGCAGTGAAGAAATTGTAAAAAATTAAGGTGTCAGGGATTAATAGAATACCATTTGACATGTTTCAATAAACAGGTGCACCCCTGAATATGCTCACCAGACTGTACCAAA
>NW_006399777.1:13912421-13923799 GCF_000299155.1 Elephantulus edwardii | reverse complement strand
ACTCAACAGAATGTGAAAATGACCAAATAATATCATTAATAGCACATTCAAATAAAATCTTGCTAAAGATTCTTTAAAAATGCCTAGAATATAGTTCACTGACCAAAAAAGTAAAGCTGGATTTAAAAGAGGCCATGGCACTGGATACTATTCTGGTGCCAGATGGATCTTGGCTGAAAGCAGTGAGTACTAGAAAGATGTCTACTTTTTTATTTTTTTTCTCTTCTTCTTCCTCTTCTTCTATTTTTCTCTTCTTGTTGCGTACCGTTGAGTCATATCCAACAGGAGGAGATTGCCCCTCCTTCTCCAATGGAACATCTAGTGGATTCAAACCGTGCTCCTTCCGGATAGCAGCACAGCTTCTTGCCACTAGGCCACCAGAGGTCCCTTAAGGATGCCTACTTTTGTTTTATCTACTACGCAAAAGCATTTGATTCTGTGGATCATAACAAACCATGGCTGACATTGATAAAAATGAAAATCCAAGAATGCTTAATTTGGCTCATACAAAAACCATACCAACACCAAGAAGCTATTATAAAAACAGAGCCAGGAAACACTGCATGGTTTAAAATAAAGAAAGGTGTATATCAAGGCTGTTTTCTTTCTCCATACTTGTTCTGAGAAGCTGGACTTTATGAGGAAGAATGTGACTTCAGGATTGAAAGACGACTCATCAACAATCTGTATTATACAAACGACACAATTCTGTTAGCTGAAAGTGAGGAGAACCTGAAATGTTTTCTACAGAAGGTCAATGACTACAGAGCTATAAGTATGGATTATGTCACAACATCAAGAAAACCAAAATCTTCACCACTGGGCCAATTAGCAACATTATGACAGATAGAAAAAAAAACTAGAAATGGTCATTGATTTAATCTTACTGGGATCCATATTTAACAAGCTTAGTACAAGCAGTCAAGAAATCAAGATGTGTTGCGTTGGCGGTCTGCCGCAATCAAAGTGCTGAAAAGCAATAATGTCAGCTTAAAGACTAAGGTGCACCTGATTCAAGCTATGATCTTTTCAGTTACTTGCTATACATCTGACAGTTGGATAGTGAATAAAGTTGACAGAAGAATCAATGCATTTTAGCAGTGGTGACAGAAAAGAGTACTAAATATCTTATGGACTTCCAAGAGAACAAAAATGTATGGCTTGCAGACAGTTCAGCCAAGGTATTCCTTAAAACAAAGGATGGAAAAGCTTAGTCTCATCTACTTAGGGCGTGTTGTTAGAAGGGGTCAGCCCTTGGAAAAGGTAATCATGATTGGGAAAGTGGAAGGTCAATGAAGGAAGGGAAGAGCCTTAATGAGATAGATTGACTCAGTGACTTTGGCAATGGGCTCAAGAGTGGCAAGGATGATGAGGATGGCACGGGATAGGGCAGGGTTCATGTCCGTCATTCATAGGGCCACTATGAATCTTTGTCGACTCAACAACACCTAACAACAACAACAACAAAAAAAAAACAACATGCATGTACTGCCCTTTCCAGCTTGTATGCAATTCACGATGGCTTTATCTTACTTGAGGAGAGAAGATCCTTCTATTTTTTTTTTATGCTTTCCTGCATCATACAAAATTTTACCCATGAAATCCTTCAGTATTACAACTCATGTGAGCATGGGTAGGGGTGAAACCACAGGGTTGAACAATTTGGTGGGTGGTCGGAGGGGGTGAAGGAAATGGGAAGGATCTGGTGGGGATCTGAAAAGACAGGGTAATGATGGGCAAGGTCCAGTGGTGATTAATTTTATAAAACATAGTGCATGGGAATGAGTGTAGGAAACACAACGTGAATGAATAGTGTTAAAAACAATGTATATGAACTTTGTAAGCAAACCCATACTAAAAATATATTGCAACTCAAGGCTTGAATTTGTTTTTTTGTTCTTTCAGTTTGAGAAACAGCGTGTTCCTCCCTTTTGTTTTCCTCACTCCAGCTCTTTGCACATTTTGTTATAATAATTTGCTTTGTCTCCTTGGGATGCCTTTTTTCCTGTTCATCTCTTTTCTTTAAGTATGTGTTCCCTTTATTTCAGCCTTTCTATGTTGTGAAATTTCAGAGTCTGATGTCCAATTCGGTCTTTCTTCTCTGTCTTTGTAATAATGTTTTGCTGTCTTCATTGTTGATAATTTTTATATCATCTCACAGCTCATCTAATCTTTGATCATTAGTATTCAAGGCATCAAATCTACTTTTGAGTTTCCTGTGGGTTTTGTTTTTGTTTTTTCATTCAACTGGGATAGATTCAAGGTTGTATTTTGGCTCTTTTGGGGCAGTTTCAATTTCCTTCAACTTCAGTTTGAAGTTGCACATGAGTAATTGATAATCTGCTCCACAGTCAGCTTTGGGCCTTCTTTTGATTGCTTACGTCGGCTGTACAGGGGTAACTCATAGTTGTTGTGATGCTTAACACTGTGACACTAATGTGTCAAATGCAATAATGGTTACCCATGGTGGACAGTGTTTGGTGGAGCTCCCATATTAAAACAGGTTTAGAAGAAGAGTGACATCCACTTCCAAAACAGCTTGCCTCCAGAAACTATGAACTTAGAGAAACGACGAAAGGATGAAAGATATACAAGTGTTCAGGCCTTTTGTTTATAGGTTCTCTATGAGTCATCTACAACTCAACTGCACTTAACAACAACAAACAGTTTAAAGTTCTAGTCCTTAGCAAATGGCATCATGCTGAAAGAAATGGAAGGTCAGAGAAGAAAAGAAGATCCTCAAATGATAGATTGATATGGTGACTGTAGCAATGGGATCGAGTACATCTTGGATTGTGGAGATGGCGTAGGATGGGGCAAGGGTTAGAGCTGTTGTTCTTAGAATTGCTGTGGGTCATAGAAAGAGCTCTGTTGGTCTGGTGGACAGAAAGTGATGCTACCAAGCCAAAGGTGGGTGATTTTCATCTGCAGCCCTCAGGCCTGGTTTTAATTGTTTTTTAATTAATTTTTAATTGTTTTTTTAACTAATTATAACAGGCTTAGAAGAAGGAGTGGCATCTACTTCCAAAATAGCTTGCCTCGGGAAACTCTATGAACATGGAGAAACTATGAAAGTTAAACAAGTGTTCAGGTCTGTTCATAGGGTCGCTGTGAGTCGTCTACAACTCAACGGCAATTACCACCACCACCAACACATTGAGTTTCTCCATCAACTCTTTGCACAGATGTGATCAGTCTGATTCCTGTAGTCTGTCCAGTTGAGGTCTATGTGCTTCGTCACCATTTATGCTTTTTAAAGAAGGCATTTGCATTGAAATAATTGACTGAACAAAATCCAATCTCCAGCCTCATTTCTGTCACCAAGCTTGGCTTTTCCAACTACCAGTCTTGCTTTGTTTTCAATTTTTGCATTCCAGACCCCAATTATTATAAATACATGTTTTTTAAAGAATTTTTATCTATTGCTTTGCATACAAAATTCGTATGCATTGTGTTTCACACTTTTGTTAATTCATATTGTGTTTCATACAATCACTCCCATACATTGTATTTTCTAAAACTAATCACCATTGAACTATGCTCACCATTACTATGTGTTTTCAGGTCCCCACTGGATCTTTCCCATTTCATCTTAATTACATGTCTGGTCAATTGCAGACTTGAAACATTGGTATAACTCCGTCAGTTCTTCACCTTTGGCTTTAGTGTTTGACAGTTTGACACATGTATTTGAATAGTGGTTATATCAACAAGCCTTCCTTGTATGCGTTTGCTTAGTATCCTATTGCTCACACGTTGATCTATCACTTTATGATAGAGCTTGAAATTATATTTTCAACTATGAATACAGCATCATTTGTCACTTCTGACCCAATAAACCTATAGTTTTCTGATTAAAAATGGTTAATACCAGTCCATCTAGGCCCACTAATAGCTAAGATATCAATCTTTATGAGTTCCACTTCAGTTTTGACAGTTTTCCATTTTCTTAGATTCATACTTTCTGTATGCCATGATGCAATTATTAATGATGTTTGCAGCTGTTTCTTCTCCTTTTTGTGTGTGTCTTCCAATCTGAGAGGCTCTACTTACAGTACTATAACTAACAAGTTCCTGTTATTCATAGAGTTTTCAAAGGCCCATCATTTCAGAAGTTGATGGTTATTCCTTCTTCGTCTGCCTTGGTCTGAAAGCTTCTCCAAATCCTGTCCACCATCGGTGGTGACCCTGCTGGTATTTTAAATACCAAATATTCTTTTTCAATATTTTTCTGAATCTTAGTCTTTCTTTCTTTTTTTTTTCTTGTTCTATATCATAGAATTGGATCTGACTGGCACAGGAGGAGATTGACCCTCCTTCTCCAGCAGAGCATCTGGTGGATTCAAACTGCATGCTTTTGGGATTGCAGCACAGAGTATTCTTTTTTTCTAATTATTATTTTCTATGTGTGTACTGTCAAATCGGATCCAACAGGTACAGGAGGAGATTGTCCCTCCTTCTTCAGCAGAGCATCTGGTGGATTTGAACCGTGCACCTTTGGGGTTGCAGCACAGCTTCTTGTCACTAGGCCACCAGAGCTCGCCAGAGTATTCTTTTTTTAAATAAAATTTTTATTTCATACTTGTTTACTTACAAAGTTCATGTACATTGTTTTTCACACTGGAGTTTTCCCATATCCTTTACCCTCCCCTCCCTCCACCCATCAAATTGTGTGACCCTATGATTAAAACCCTCTCCAAACACCAAGAATTTTAAATTGCTTCCAGCATCACAGTAACCTTCACATCACCTTAATATAATAAACTGACAGACAAGAGCTGTACACATGAGAGCAAAGTACAAACAAGCATTAAAATGAGCAGCTACATGCAAGTCACCTCCCCAATACAGCAAACTGACAATTAAGTGGGGTACCCATTAGAGCAAGCCACAAAGCAAGCAAGCACACAAATATCATAAAACAAACCCGCATGTTGTGGAAAAGGTGCACCCAGTATGAGCCAAGAAGCAGGGCACCCAGTGTGGGACACAGTGTTTTGTTTTAAACTGTTTCTGTATTTATTTTAAAGACAATTATACATAGAAATCTTTATATTCCAACATGGAAGCTAGATTTTTATCTTTTTTTCCACATTAATTTTATCCTTTTTTATGTGTACTGTCAAATCAGATCTAACTGGTACAGGAGGAGATGGCCCCTCCTTCTCCAGCAGAGCATATAGTGGATTCGAACCGCATACTTCTGTGATTGCAGTGCAGCTTCTTCCCGCTAGGTCACCAGAACTCCCTGATTTTTATCTTTTTTTTTTTTTAAAAAAAACCCTTAAGATTTTTTTCCTGGTTTACTTAAAAGGTTCGTGGGACACAGTTTTCGCTGGCCTTACAGGTGACTAGGATAGATAGTCTGCCTGGCTAAAGATGGTGTTTTTGCCAGTTCACAGCATAGGTGCCTCTGAGTCAGGAGATGTGACCCCTTTAAACCTGGCACAGAGCAGGTGCTAAATAAACCCCTCAGTATCATTAGGGAGCTCGGGTGGCATAGGCGGTTGTGTTCCTAACCCCAAAGTGGGACCTCTCTCGTGGTTCAAATCCATTAGCTGCTCCTTGGGGAAAAGATGGGTGATCTACTTACATGTGATTTACATCCTCCTGAAAACCCACTGAAGGTAAGCTGATTCTGAGTCGATGGCAGTGAAGGTGGTTTGATTTTGTTGTGTGGTGTGTTTTTTTTTTAAATTATTATAATTATGGAATCTAGAACCACATTCAGGACCAAACAAGCAAAAAGAATATTTCTGTGATGTGTAGGTGTGTTTGCACTCTTCTTTTTCCTTTGGTTTTGTTTTTCCTTTCATTCTAATTTAACAACTGCCTCCAATCCTTTAAAATCAAACAATATATTTATTCTAAACAAAGAAAATATAATGAAGACAAGTCGAAGTCAGGTTTTTTCCTCTCTGTTGAATGGTGTCTCTCTGGAGACTAAGGTGCGTCTGATACAAGCCATGGTCTTTGCAATCATTTGTTATGCACCAGAGAGTTGGACAATGACTAGGAAGGATAGAAAGAGAATTGATGCCTTTGTGCTGTGGTGCTGGAGAAGAGTATTGAGGGTACCATGGATTGCCAAGAAAACAAACAAATTCATCCTAGAGAGGGTTAAACCGGGCTACTCCTTGGAGATAAGGATTCTGAGGCTTCGTCTGACATACTTTGGTCATGTTGTAAGGAGGGACTGGTCCTTGGAGAGGGACATCATGCTTGAGAGGGTGGAGGGACGGCACAGGAGAGGAAGGCCCTCTATGAGGTGGATTGATTCAGTGACTGGGGTAATTGGGATGGGTGTGTCGGAGACAGTGAAGTTGGCACAGGGCAGGGCAGAGTTTAGGGCTGTTGTACATAGGGTCGCAATGAGTCACAAACGACTCAATGGCACATAACAACAACAACTGTCGGTGAGGTCTGAGAAGAAAGCAAAAGGAACAAAGAGAAATATTTTGATTTATTGATCATTTCATTTTTTTTCTTTTACAATCTTCTCTTGGCCATCAGTACCCATTGCTCCATTTCTAATCGGTAGAGAAGCATTGGAAGTAGGAGTGGCATCCACTTCCTAAACAACATGCCTCTGGAAACTATGAACTTTGAGAAACGATGATAGTTATAAAAAGGCTTCAGGCCTTTTGTTCATAGGGACGCTATCAGTTGTGCTCAACTCCATGGCAATCAAAAACAGTAGAGAAACATCAGCGTCATTACTTGTTCACTTTCATTAATTTGACTATTTTGGTGATCATTACAGAGCCATTTCTGCGGCAGTAAGAGATTACTGGCAATTAGTCATTTGCTTTTCAGATAGCTGAAGTTAATGATTGACTGCTGTGTTCAAAGACCATTGTCGGATCTATATTAAGCAGCTATTAAAAAGGATGTTATACAATATTTAATGACACAGAAAACGTCCACAATCTATTTAATGGCATGGAAAAAAGGTCCACCATAAATAAAACGAAGAAATTCTAAACCAGGATGTACAGTTTGATGACGTTTTTGAAAGGAAAGCAATGTGGACATAAATAGAAAAAGACGCAACGGATTTGTGATTATCTTTGGTGAGATGACGCATGATTGTATTATTTTTTCCCTCAGGCCATTTTCTGAACTTACTACAATACATATATATTGTCCTTTTAGTAAGACCAACAGAAGCAGCTTGCTTTTTTATTTCGAGATTTCATGGTTGTAAATAGCTCTTGAACTTGAGGAACTTTGTCCTGAGGAAGCTCAGAGGAGTCTGATGGGGGGTGAGCAGACTAGCTGATGCTGGGACTCACGTTACTGGGCCAAACTGTTAGTGTCTACTAGGAAGCGGGGACATAGCAATTGGAATATAGCTTGGAGAGATATCTTACAGTCAGTCCCCTTCCTAATTGATTGAGCGTGATTTCATTAAGACAGGCAGAGACAAATTACGGAAGGAATCACTCCAGTTATGCCTGAGGAATGGAATATCAAAGGAAATCTGCAAGATTTAGCAGCAGACCCAGAGGTAGAGAAGCTGAAGACACGAATTCTCTTAATAGTCAAGCTGCGAACGCTAACATTTTATTATCCTGGAGGTCTTATTAAGTAGACTGCAGGTTTGAAGGGACTGTTTTAGTGGATCATACTGTCTCTGTGAATTACAAGTTATTTGAATATACTTAGAGGACTTATTTTTTTTATGAACCAACACAATTTGGTTAATGTCCCATGTATTCATTCAACGTTTATGGACTGCTCATTTCATGTCAGATGCTACGTCAGGTGCTGTAGATGTCAGTTGTAAAGATAGAAGGACAACTATAAAACATGTATGGGGGCCCAACGGGGGAAGGAGTGGAGCAGAGGGGTGAGGATGGGTGGGGCAGTACCACAGGGTCCCACAATTTGGTGGGTGGAGGGCAGGAGTAAAGGAAATGAGAAAGACCCAGGGGGAGCAATGGTGGGCATAGTCCAACAGTGACTCATTTTGTACAACCTAATGTATGTGAATGATTGTATGAAACACAATGTGAATGAAAAATAGTATGAAACACAATGTATACAAACTTTGTAAGCAAACTAATATAAAATAAAAGTTAAAAAACCCATCCAAACAAAACTAGTAATACATGATCTCTGCTTTTGAGATTCTCATTGGGCCTCTTGGAAGTGCAAGACAAATAAAAGCAAAGCTGTACTCGGTAGGATGGATTCTATGATAGAAGGTGATAGGAAAGCCCTGAGGTGCAGTACTTTTGGGGGGCGGGGTAGTCCTAGAAAAGTTTTCTACAGAAAGTAATAGTTAGAATGGACCTTGAAGAATGAGCAGGAACTGGCTAAATGAGAAAGGTAGGAAAAACCAGAAATGGTTGCACAAAACAAGATGTATGCGAATGAAACAATGTATATGAATAATTGTGTAAATGAATCATGATATGTTGTTTCATAGACGCTATGAAAAGAAAGTCCTGACCACACATAACCTTCATCATTTCTCTAAGTTCATAGAGTTTCCAGAGGCAAGCTGTTTCAGAAGTGGATGCCACTCCTGCTTCCAAGCTTGTGTTAATCAGGGAGCTCCACCAAACACTGTCCACCATGGGTAACCATTATTGTATTTGGCACATCAGTGTCACAGTGTTCACCTTCACAGAAACCACGAGTTACCTCTGTATAACAAATGGACAAACCAATGCTTTACCACTTTTAAGAATGTTTGAGAACAATTAAAACGAGAAAGCACACCTTTGTAGAATACAGCTGCTCCACTCACCTTCCTGAACTCTAAAGCAGCCCCAATTATGATATAGATAAATAATAAAATTAACAGGAACAAAACCCCAAAGCATTTACTGAGTGCCAATATGTGTCAGACACTGTATTAAGGGCTGAGGATTTCAGTTGTGAGGAAGTCTGCAATCAACAAGTGTGCAGTTTAGTGGTGGTTGTTGTTGTTATGTGCCATTGATTGAGCTGCAACTCATAGTTACCCTATGACAACAGCTCTGAACTCTGCTCTATCCTGAACCAATCTCACTGTCACTGACACACCTATTCCCATTTCCCTAGTCACTATGCCAATCCATCTCATCCAAGATCTTTCTCTCCTGCACTGCCCCTCCACCCTTCCAAGCATGATGTCCCTCTCTAAGGACTGGTCCCTCCTGGCTATGTGCCCAAAGTAGGTAAGATGGAGCTTCAAAATCCTTGTCTCGAAGGAGCAGCCTGGCTTCATCCTCTCCAGGACAGCCTTATTTGTTCTCTTGACAATCCATGGTATGTTCAATATTCTTCTCCAGCACCACAACTCCAAGGCATGAATTCTTCTGTCATCTTTGATCATTGTCCAGCTCTCTGATGCATAGCAAATAATTGTGAAGGCCATTGCCTGAATCAGGCACAACTTAGACTCTAGACTGACATCATTGCTCTTCAGAACTTTTGAGGGGTCCCTGACAGCAACTTTCACCCAGTGCAGTTAGACTTTTGATTTCTTAACTGCTGGTGATAGAAATAATTTTTTTTATATTATTAATTTCAGTGACAATTTATAGAGAGACTTTGGATTTCCATTCATTCATTCATTGTTGCACTTTTCTCCCTGCCCACCCCTCCCCCCAGTACACTGCCATCTTTGAAAAGTAAAAGAAAAATTCTTTCATTGTTTTACAATCCCTACCCCAGGTCCATTCCACTATGCAGTCTTCGCTCTGGACTCCCATCATGACAAAAATACCTAATCACATATCCCTTTTAAATAGTTTTCTCCTTCTCTGTTTCAATGCAGTATACATTATTTATCCCTTCTTTCTCAGTCTCCCCCCAACCCCAAAGTCAGTCCTGTTTTACAACAGAGGCACCATGCAGTATATGTCCTTTTGTGACTGAGAGATTTCACTCAGCATAATGTCCTCCAGGGTCACCCATTTTGCATAGTATTTCATGAGTTCCTTGTTTTTCAATGCAGCATAGTATTCCATTGTGTGAATATACCACAGCTTCTCTATCCATTCATTTGTTGATGGGCACTTAGGTTGTTTCCAGCTCCTTGCTATTGTGAACAAAGCCACGATAAACATGGGTGTGCATGGAAATAAATGTTAAAGAAGTAAATAAATGGAAGGAGAGACAATGAGAACCCAAAGATAAGAGAGACCAGATTTTACAGAGAAAGAGAAAATAATGACAAAACTCTGAAGCATGCATGTGGACTCTCCAGGCAGACAGAAGATGTGAAGAAAGATTCATTCCGTACTTGTTAGGTCCCAGACATTGTTTGGTTTATATTGGCTGGTTGTGTTTTATTTTTCCTATTTTCATGATTTTACAGAGGAGAGGTTACATAAATTGTCCAAGGTCCCATATTGACTAAGTGTTGTAGGTGAGTCTCAGATCCAGGCAATGTGGTTTTAGTGTCCACTTCCCTTGTCCCTGCTGTTTTGTTGGTTGTTGTTTTTTTTTTTCTTCTTTCACATTTTCAATTCTGGGCCATATTCTGTCTTCCTCAACCACGTAGCAGCTCAGAGATTCATTAAAATTTCGTTAGGAAGACTCTTAGAGCATCTTGTCAAGTGGTTTTCAAACAAGAACACTCTGCATTAATGGGAAATTAGAATAAAAACAAAACCATAACACAAATAAGAACCAAGGCTCTCCCTCAGTTCCCAGAACAGGCACACACAAGGAAAACCACTGTTTTTTTGAAGCTTTATTCGCAGAAAGAATAAAAGGACACAAGTAGGCAGAGAACAAATAGGAAGTGACACGAGAGAAAGGCCCCTGAGGAGCACAAAAATATGTAGCTTGTGATTTGGAGTGACAGGAGCCCCTATTGGAGGGAGGAATCCGAGGTAGAGGTGGTGAGTTGTTGAGTTCTCTGCCTGCATTCATCTCCCATCTTTTTCTGTCAGCACTTCTAGTTAGTGCACTTAAGGCTTCAGAAAAATGAAGATCGTTCTATTCTAAATGCAGAACATGATTCTAGCAGTCACAGAGCTTCCATTTATGTCAATGAAACACATATGTCCCCTTCTGCTCAAGGTCATTTGTAAGATCAAGTACAGGACACATCTACTTGTGTTATGCAAGGTTGGAAAGGGTTGTTTGTGAGACTGAAATGAAGCTGGGAAGTGAAAAGGGGGAAAGGAAGGGAAAGATCAAAGAATGAGACTGAGAATGTTGTTGTTAGGTGCTGTCAAGTCAAATATGACTTACAGCAACCCCTTTTTTATTCATTTTCCCCCCACTAGTTTATTTATAAAACTCAAATACAAATTCAAACAAATTCTTTCCATATCCCTCACTCCCCTCCATCAAATAGTACAACCCAATGATTAATTCCCCCTCACCCTATACATCCACATCCCTCTGTTTCCAGCCTCTTCTTTTTTTTT
>NW_006399777.1:13908239-13910931 GCF_000299155.1 Elephantulus edwardii | reverse complement strand
CAGGGTATATTCCCAGTAGTGGAATTGCTGGGTCAAATGGTATCTCTATTTGCAACTTTTTGAGAAAGCGCCATACTGCTTTCCAGAATGATTGCACCATTTTACCATCCCACCAACAATGTATGAGTTCCTTTCTTGCCACATCCTTTCCAACATCTATTAATTGCTTCCCTGTTAAACTTTGCCACTCTTACTGGAGTGAGATGGTACCTCATTGTGGTTTTGATTTGCATCTCTCTTATTGACAGTGATTGGGAGCATTTCTTCATGTGTCTGTTTGCCATTCAAGTATCTTCCTCTGTATAGCGACCCTTTGAACAACAGATCTGAACGTCATCCTATCCTGTGCCATCTTCACATTTCCTGACACAGTAGAGCCCATTGTGGCAAGTGGTCGTGTTTATCCACTTGGTTGAAGGTCTTCTATATGGATTCTAAAAAAAAAAAAAGAATAAATTTATAGATAACATTGAGGACCGTGGAGATCCCAGATTCCTGGGCTCGTGTGAAAGCTGTATACTGAGTTGGCTTCAACACATAGTGACTCTGTGTACAACAGAGTGCTAGGTCTATCTTCTGTCTCCTCTTCATCTCTGCTGTGCTGACTCCCATTGCTTTTGTTTTATTTTTTATTATTATTTTTGTGTATATGTATCGTCAAATCAGATCTAACTGGTACAGGAGGAAATTGCCCCTCCTTCTCTAGCAGAGCATCTATCTGGTGGATTCGAACCACACGTCTCTGGGATTGCAGTGCAGCTTCTTGCCACTAGGCCACCAGGGCTCCCTGCTGACTCCCATTGTTACAGTCACTATGGCAATCCATCTCATGGAGAGTTTTCTTCTCCATGAACGATCCTCTATTTTTCCAGGCCTGATACCCGTTTTCCAGGCACTGGTCCGTCCTAATAACATGCACAAATCATGCGAGACAAAGTCTCACCATCCTTTTTCTTCCTAGCAGTATTTCTTCCAAGATAATCCTTTTGTTATTTCAGTGGTTCCTGGTATTTTCAATATTCTTTCTTCAGTGTCCAACTTTCAATGCATATAAACTGAAAATACCATGGCTTGCCAGGCCTTTTAGTCTTTAAAGTGGTTCCCTTGCTCATTAGTATTTTAACGGAATCCTTGACAGCCTAATTACCCACCATCACCGCCACCACCACCACCACCAACAACAACTATGTAATTTTATTTCTTGATGGCTGCTTCCATGAGTATTGATTACAAGTCTTGGTGAAATGAAATCCTTTGATAATCTTTTCTCTGTTCACCATAATGGTGTTTCTTGGTCTAGCTGTAAAGATTTCTGTTTTCTTTATGTTTACATGTACTCTATGCTGAACACTACATAGATTCATACATACGGAGAGAAACTGACATCAGACACTTGTGAGAAATTGGCTCACACAACTGTGGGCACTGGAAAGTCTTAAGTCTGAGAATCACACAACACGCGGAAGATCCCTGCCGGTCATGAAGCCTCAGCGGCTTATAAGAGGAACTCAGAATCTGCAGGTCAGGTGACAGTCTGCGGGCCTCTCCTGGCTCCTGCGGTCGCTGGGCTTGAGAAATCTAAAATCTGCAAGTGAGGCAACAGACGAGAGTTCTGCCGAGAAAATGAGATCTCTTTGCCAGACATCCGTGTGCGCGCTGAAAGTAGGCCATCCCTCAAGGAAATTCCTTTTCAAATGACTGCTCACATCAGATAACGAAGTGGAAGGGTTAAAACAAATTTTTTTTTATTTCCCCATTCATCTTTTAATGCACACTTTGTTTTATGTATAACATTAATTGCAACACCCAAAATGTAATTGCACTTCCCCCATTTCCTCCCTCTAATTCTGATTTCCATTAATCCTTCTATACTTCTCTGTGTCTTTCTTGGTGATATGTGATCATAGCCTTTTTGTATATTGCTCTTCTCATTGTGACTTCTTCTGTTGTAAGATAGTGTTCATTGTAGCATTTGTTTCCAAGGTTATGATAATGTGAAGGGCTTGGGTGGGCGAAGTGGAAGGTTGTTGCTACATCACTAAGAATCATAGCTTAGCCAAGGAGACACACAACTGTAAATACCACATTAGGGGCAAGTGTGTAATCATCATACACTACGTGAGTGACTAGTGACGTGTAATTATCACACATGTGACAAAGTTCTTTAGAAAACCTTCGAACATACGCTCTTCAACAATAGAGCCCTGTCGGCCTGTTCCAGAGAGACCACAGGTGCCCTTCACATACAAAGTTGTTGTTATCATTGAATTAGTCTCTTAAAGTAAATACCTTCCTGCACCACTTGTAAGCTCTTTGATGCAAGGTGCGTCAGACCTGTAGCTTTCTCTGAATTTGTCCATCCTTTCTGTCTGTCTGTTTTCCATGCTGTGGTGGCTTGCATAATACTATGATGATTGACACTTTGCTGTTGGAATGTCAGTTGCCAGCAGAGTTCCTCATTGCTAGCAGGGTTCTCCAAAGAGAAAAAGTGTCAACAGAGCTTCAAGATTAGGACAGACTGGGAAGAACAAGGACCTGGTCCCTCTGATCAAACATGAAATAAAAATGTATTTATAATTACTAATGATTAGGATAATAAAACAGGAAAGAAAGAAATATTGGTAATTGGAAAATACAATCTTAGAGGTAGAAATAATGCATGACAGAATTTTGCAAGACCAATGACTTATTT
>NW_006399777.1:13904654-13907076 GCF_000299155.1 Elephantulus edwardii | reverse complement strand
AGTGTATGTTTAGGTTTTCACTCCAAGTTTTATCATGTGTTAATATCTCAGTGTATGTTTAGGTTTTCCGTGCACACAAATGCTTCTCCTTTTAAACTTGTTGTGATCTGTGTGAATTTTTACAGAACAATTTGCGCATACCAGTCACCAGTTCACATCTACTATGTTTTGTGACATTAATGACAATCTGCATATTGTAACAGCACCTTTCCACTTCGTTTCCAGTTCCCATCTATGCTTCTTTCCTGTCCTTTTCAGCATTCTGAGATTTATCTCTGAGTAAATGTCGTTCTTTTAATCTTGAGTGGTTGATTTTTCTAAGGACTTCATTTTTCCCTTGTGTTAGTGGTTACCTTTTAAACTTATCTATTTTTAGAAGTTGAGTCATGGGGGTGATTCAGTTCCAGGCTTGAAAGATGACTAAGGACTATAGTGTTGGAGGTCTCACCAGTCTATCAGACTATATTTTTTTATGATATTTAGGCCTTTTTGCACATTTTTCTCTCACTCTGTTAGGGACCTTTTAATCGTATTCAGAGTGGTCAGCAGTGGTAGCAAGGCCTAGTTCTTCTGGTCATGGAGTCACAAAGGCTGAAGTTCATGTAATACAGTTGGACCGTACATGGCTGCTTACAAATTTTAAAAACACTTATTACTTCTTACCAATGTATGATAGGGAGCACTGGTGGCCTGTTGACAAGAAACTGCACTGCAATCTTCTAGGCACACAGTTGAAATCCACCAACTGCTCCAAAGGAAGAAAATGGGCAATCTCCTCTTGTGCAGTTGACTGACTGCCTCTGAAAACCTGCTAGTTCTGGTTTAACGGCACACAACCACAACAACAACAATCTATTCTATAGAACTTGGGCTTGGTGGACTGTATTATTCCAATATCATAATGCTTCCTGATACTACGCTTATGAGTTTCCAGGACAAAAGTAATTTTCTAAAGTTCCCATTTTGATCATTTGACCTTGGAAGAATTCAAGTTTTAGCCTATTACATTTGAGCTCATCTTTTTTTTTTTTTAATATGATTAGGGAGTTTTCCTAATTATTCAGGTTTTCTCTAAGATGTCCTAGTAGACAGAAAGAGAAGCTCCCAAGCCAAAGGTGGGTGACTTTAATCTGCGGCCCTCAGGGCTGTTTTTAATTGGTTTTGGTCAGACATTCTTCTAGGTCATAGGGCCTCAGTCTGTCCACTTGCTGTACAGAGGTAACTCATGGTCGCTGTGATGCTGAACATTGTGACACTGATGTGTCAAATGCGAGAATGATTACCCATGGTGGACAGTGTTTGGAGGAGCTCCCAATTAAAACAAGCTTGGAAGCAGAGGTGGCATTCACTTCTGAAATAGTTTGCCTCTGGAAACTCTATGAACCTGGAGAAAGGATGAAAATTATACAAGTGGTCAGGTCTTTCATTCATAGGGTCACTATGAGTCACCTACGACTTGACGGCACTTGACAACAACAATAACAACAACAACAACACACAGACAATCTCCTCCTGTCTGATTAACTGCCTCTGAAAACCCACCAGAGGGCCTGGTATAAGTCTATTCTGACTTGACAGGACACAACAACAACAACAACAGTATACTGCACATACAAACACATATGTAGGTATATCATCTGCCAAACCTATATGGTTGTGGGTGTAGTCTCATTTGCAAACCTGTCAGCCTATGGATCCATTTGTAAATTACAATCTGTTATTACTAAGAAAATCATTCAAGAAGCTGGACTATACAAAGAAGAACGTGGCACCAGGATTGGAGGAAGATTCATTAACAACATGTATGCATTATGGAGATGACACAACCTTGCTTGCAGGAATTGAAGACTTGAAGCAATTGCTACAGAAGATCAAAGACTATATAGACTTCAATATGGATTGCACATCAAAAGAAGAAAACAACATTCCTCACCATTGTATCAATGGCATCATCATGATGTTGTTGTTGTTAGGTTTCATCAAGTAGAGTGTGACTCATAGTGCCTGTATGAACAACAGATCTGAACCTTGTATCGTCCTTATAATTTCTGATAACACTTAAGTTCATTGCTGCAGTTACTGTATCAATCCATCTCATTGAGGCACTTCCTCTCTTTCACTAACTCTCTACCTTTCTAAGTATGATACCCTTTCCAAGGAACAGCCTTTCCTGGAAACATGCCCAGAGTATGTGAGACAAAGTTTTGCAGTTTCATTTTACTTGTTTGTTGTTATGTACCGTCAAGTTTCTTGTGACTCATGGTGACCCTATGTACAACAGCTCTATGCTCTGTCCTGTGCCAATTTCACTGTCTCTGATATACCCATCCCGATTACCCCAGTCACTGAATCAATCCACCTCATAGAGGGCCTTCCCCTCCTGCACTGTCCCTCCACCCTCCCAAGCATGATGTCCTTCTCC
>NW_006399777.1:13897033-13904554 GCF_000299155.1 Elephantulus edwardii | reverse complement strand
TATCAATAGATCAATAGATTAATCTATTAATTCTATTCTTTTTTTTATGGTGAGAAAAATTTATTACATTTAGAATTAGCCGGTTGGACTCAGTTTAGATGATCCCAATTTTGTTGGCAACATCCAAAGCATCATAGTCAGGAGCAAGTCGAACATTGGCCTTCTCTCCATCAGGCCTGATCAAAGTGTTGACCTTGACCACATCAGTGTCATAGAGCTTCTTTACAGCTTGTTTAATTTGGTGCTTGTTGGCCGTGACATCCACAATGAACACAAGTGTGTTGTTATGTTCCATCTCCTTCATGGCTGACTCAGTGGTCAGGGGAGACTTGATGATGGCACAGTGGTCAAGCTTGTTTCTCCTGGGGGCACTCTTCCGGGGGTATCTGGGCTGCCTTTGGAGTCTCAGCGTCTTCGGCCGCGGGAACGTGGGTGACGTGCGGATCTTCTTTTTTTTTTTTTGGCTGTGGATGCCCTTCAGGACTGCCTTCTTGGCCTTCAATGACTTTGCTTTGGCTTCAGTTTTGGGAGGGGAAGGGGCTTCCTTCTTCACTTTTGGTGCCATCTTCGTAGAAAGCTATCTGTTCTATTCTATTCTATTCTATTCTATTCTATTCTATTCTATTCTATTCTATCCTATCCTATCCTATCCTATCCTATCCTATCCTATCCTATTCTATTCTATTCTTGTGTTGGAATACACATATAGGTGTCCTCCAGTCTTCCAGAGGCAGTAAATTGCATGGGAGGAATCTGTTCACCTCCCCCCCACCCCCGCAGAGCAGCTGAATGCTTCACATCATGTACTTTTGAGTTAGCAGTGCGACTGCTTAGCACTAAGTCACCAGATCCCCCTTTTCAACAATAGAAACAATTATATATGTGGACCTTGCTGGATAGAATATGCAGGAATCAAGTCAACTACACTGATAGAGACAGCAGTGAAGTTCATTATCAATTGTCAGAACAAAGCCAAGGACTAACTGTGGAATAGTTTCTGTTCAATTTCAAATGGAAGCTGGGTGGTGTTGGTGTAATATCCATGAGAGCCAGAATAGAACCTTGAGTATATCCCCTCTGAATTTAGAGACCACCTCAAGAATCAATTTAATGCATTAAACACTAATAACTGAAGAGAGCTTTGGTGGCCTAGTGGCAAGACTCTGCATTGCAATCCCAAAAGCAAGTGGTTCAAATCCACCAGTTGCTCTGCTGGAGAAGGAGGAACAATCTCCTCCTGTGCCAATTGGATTTGACACAGTACACAACAACAACAAGAAAAGTACCAACCCCCATGCCCCCCACATGACTGAAAAAAAAACACCCAAGTGAGTCAAGGTATGCTATCAAGAACATAAATGAGGAAGCTAGGGATTATTACATAGACAGGCGAGAAAGAAAAGACCAAAGTGGTTGTCAGAAGAGACTCTGAAATTTACTCTTGAATGTGAAATAGTTAAAGTGAAAGTAAGATAGGATGAAGCAAACGAGCTGAATAGAAAATATAAAAGGAGAGTTCAGAAAACAGAGTGAGAGAGTGCAATAAAATGTACAAAGACATGAAATTAAAAATCCCCAAGAACAGACCTGGTATTTCTCAAGCTGAAAGAACTCGACAGAAAATTCAGGCTTCAAGTTGTAGTATTCAAGGATTCTAAGGGTTAAAAAATTTAATGATGCAGAAAGCATCAAAGGAAGATGGAAGAAATACAGTTGCTGTATCAAAAATAATTGGCCAAGGTCAACCATATCTCACTTATTTCATTGCCATCAAGTTGGAACCAGCTCCTGACTAAATCCCCAGGGAGGTTTTGGAGGCTGTAATTAGCAGAGGAGGAGAATGCCCATCATCCTCCCATGGAGAGGGAAGACTTGAACCGGTGGACTTGAGCTGCCAGAGAAGTGCCATCTTTGGGTTTAGCAGTGCAACTGTCTCTGAGCTACGGAGCTCCTGCAACCTTATCAGGGAGTAGCCTATAACCAAGAACTGACTGTTCTAAAGGAAGAAGTCCAAGCTACACTGAAAATGTGGGTGAAGAAGTTCCAGCAGTTGATTGAATGCGAATTAAGAGGTTTCTGACAGCAAAGACGTATAAGGAGAAAAAGATGTCTTTTTAAAAAATGTCCTGTTTTTTCTACGAAGATGGCACTGAAAGTGAAGAGGGAAGCCCCTGCCCCTCCCAAAACTGAAGCCAAACAAAGACATTAAAGGCCAAGAAGATGTCCTGAAGGGCGTCCAAAGCCACAAAAAAAAGGTCTGCACATCACCCACCTTCCGGCGGCCTAAGACGCTGAGACTCCAAAGGCAGCCCAGATACCCCCGGAAGAGCCCCCAGGAGAAACAAGCTTGACCACTATGCCATCATCAAGTCTCCCCTGACCACTGAGTCAGCCATGAAGGAGATAGAAGATAACAACACACTTGTGTTCATTGTGGATGTCAAAGCCAACAAGCCCCAAATTAAACAAGCTGTAAAGAGGCTCTGTTACATTGATGTGGCCAAGGTCAACACCTTGATTAGGCCTGATGGAGAGAAGAAGGCCTATGTTCGACTTGCTCCTGACCATGATGCTTTGGATGTTGCCAACAAAATAGGGATCATCTAAATTGAGTCCAGCTGGCTAGTTCTAAATACAAATTTTTCTCACCATAAAATAAAAAAAATGTGTTGAAAAGCAAATCTGTCTTAGGAGAAGTACAGCTAGCATGCTCCTTAGAATCAAGGATAGTGAGACTTCATCTCATGTATTTTGGACATGCTTTCAGGAGAGATCAGCCCATGGAGAAAGATTATTCTTGGTAAAGTGGAGAGTCAGCAAGAAAGAGGAAGATCCCCGAGGAGAAGGATGGGCATAGCTGCAGCAGCGGTGCATTTACGCACCACGAAGACGCTGAGGATGGCGTAAGATTGGGCAGGGTTTCCTTCTCTTTTAAATACGTTCTCTTTGAGTCAAAGCTGAACCCATGGCACCTAACAACAACAACAACAATAGTAATAACATCCTTACTTTCTCCTTCCCTTAACCCAAGCCTGCTAAGTTTACACATCCTCTCAAAGTTTAGTATTGTTCACAGCTTTTGTTTGCTTGGCCCCACAGTCAACACTCTTGGCACCACCAGCCAGGAAACGAAAAGATGTATTGTGATGACAAAGTCTGCTGTTAGGGACCTCTCCAAAGTACTGAAGAGCAATGGTGTCTCTCTGGAGAGTAAGGTGCGTCTGATACAGGCCATGGTCTTTGCTGTCACTTGTTATGCATCAGAGAGCTGGATAATGACTAGGGATGATAGAATGAGAATTGATGCCTTTGAGCTGTGGTGCTGGAGAAGAGTATTGAATGTACCCATGGACTGCCAAGAAAACAAACAGATTCATCCTGGAGAGGGTTAAACCGGGCTACTCCTTGGAGGCAAGGATTCTGGGGCTTCGTCTGACGTACCTTGGACATGCTGTAAGGAGGGACAGGTCTTTGGAGAAGGACATCATGCTTGGGAGGGTGGAGGGACAGTGCAGGAGGGGAAGGCCCTCTGTGAGGTGGATTGATTCAGTGACTGGAGTAATCGGCATGGGTGTATCTGAGACAGTGCGATTGGCACAGGACAGAGCAGAATTTAGGGCTGTTGTACTTAGGGTAGCTATGAGTCGCAAGTGACTCAACGGCACATAACAAAAAACAAAAATGTTAAGTGCTTAATATACTGTTTGTAGAATTGTATCCAGCCAAGATAGAGCACGGACTTGTATCTTCTGCTTTCACTGGAGTTTTGAGCCATGCGTTTGGCTTTCTACATGTAACTCTCTTTGCAACCCGAACTACTAAGTTTTCACTTCCTCTCAAAGCTGGGTTGACCCATGCTAAGTGCTGAGCCAAGATAAATCACTGACTTCTAGTTTTCTGTTTTCATGGGAGTTTTGCTCTCTGTGCTGTTAAATGTTGTCAAGGCGGCTAATATTCATAGCGACCTTATGAACAACACAGCTGCACCTCGTCCTATCCTGCCCCAATCTCATGATCTCCTACTTGCTGGAGCACATTATTAGTCACTGTGCCAGTCCCTCTCGCTGAGGGCTGTCCCTCCTCCTTCTCTGAGCCTCTACCTTTTCCAACATGGGGTCTTCTTCCAAGGACTAGCCCCTCCTGGACAACATGCTCAAAGCGTGTGAGATGCCATTTCACCATCTTTCCTTCCTTCTACCCATAAAAGTCCCTCGACAGAAGCCCACAGACAAGCCTTTTAATAACTGGAAGCAGAAGGTTAGCTTGATCAAGCTGACACATGAGAAAAGGCATTACAACACAACTGTCTGTATATGAAACGTTCGTCTCTTTCCTTTCCTTCCTCCCTGTGACAATATGCCAGAGGAGGAAGAACCCAGAAGAGGGAGGCGTTTCTGCATCACACATACCCCTCCATCCAGACTCAAGAGCGAGAATGGGAAGAGTAACATAACACAGCACATTCTCTCCCTATTTATGTCTTTGAAGTAACAGATGTGGTCATCTTTTGGGGAAAGGAAAGCTTTGAAGTATGTATATAAGGCAAGACTACCAGTGAATGGGAAATAGGAATCTGACTGGGAGGAAAGAGATACTGTTTAGCTAGCAGGGAATGGAGATAGGACATGGCAAATTTGAGTGCTGTCACTAAAGACAAATAAAACTCCATTGAGCTGAAACTGCAAAAGAGGCTCATAACAGAATGTGAACTATGTGGCTTGGCACACTTATGGACCCTATAGAAACCACTTCTTGTTCTGTATGTCTCAGAAGACATCCATTTTTTTCCCTTCTTTAATCAGTCCATGAGCACTCCTTGTTTATTATGTACTTAACATGTGCAATGGGGGTTTTAATAAATTCAAGGTGAGATGGGTTTTCTTGTTGTATTTTATTCATCTGGAATAAGACTACCACTAATGGAATAATTAGATATCAAAGTCATTAGATTTTAAAGAAATTAGATTAGTACTATAGATGACCAAGCAAGGGAGATAAGAAGAAATGGATTGAAAGGTCTGGGTAAGCTTGTTTGTAAGAGCAACATTTGAGCTGGATTTTAAAAGACGAACAGTGTTCAGAGAGTTGGAGCAGAAGGGAACCTAGTGAAAATAACATTTCATTGTTGTTACTGTGTACTTTCGAGTCAGAACTGACTTGTAGCTGATCCTCCGGCAGGTTTTCAGAAGCAGTATTTGCATGGGAGGAGATTGCCCATCCTTCTCCTGGGGAGCAGCTGGTGGATTTGAACCGTGTGCCTTTGGGATTGCAGCACAGCCTCTTGCATGGGATAGAATGACCAACCACTGAACAAAGTATTAGATTAGGCAGGATCTTGAGAATCAGGCAAACAGGTTAAGGAGCCATTAGATTGTGACTGTTACCATGTGCTGTCAAGTAGACTAAGACTTACAGCCATCCTGTGGGTGGACCATGACTTTGTTATTGTTATTTTTGTTATTGTTAAGTTGAATCAATTAAGACTCATAGTGACCCTATGAACAATAGATATGAACCTTGTCCTATCCTGTGCCATTTTCACGATCTCTGATATACCTGAGCCTATTTTTACAGTCACTGTGTCAATCTGTTTTGTTGGAGGTCTTCCTGTCTTGTGCCAACTTTCCACATTGCCAAGCGTGATATCTTTTCCCAAGGACTGGCTCGTCTTAACAGCATGTCCGAAATATGTGAGATGAAGTTTCACCCATCCTCGCCTCCAAGGAGCCCCCTGATTGTACTTCCTCTGAGACATATGTGTTTCTTCTTTTGATATGCCACAGAATATTCAGTTCTTCTTCTGTAGTCCTTTTTTAAAATTTTATTCATTTTTGTGCATGTACCATCAAATCAGGTCTGATTGATACAGGAGGAGATTGCCCCTCCTTCTCCAGCAGAGCATCTGGTGGATTCGAAGCACGCACCTCCGGGATTGCGGTGCAGTTTCTTGCCACTAGGCCACCAGAACTCCCCACTTCCAAAGTCTGTATTCATTGTTCAATATTCTGAAGCATGGCAAGTAATTGAAAAGACTATGGTTGGAATCAGGTGCACCTTAGTCTTTAAATGACCATCATTGCTCTTTACATTGTGGAGAGGTCCTTGACAGATTTCCCCAATGCAATGTGTCTTTTGATTTCTTGACTACAGATACCAGTGGCGTTGATTATAGATCCAAGAAAAATAATGGCTACCTTTAATCTTTTCTCCATCTGTCATGATGTTGTCTATTGACTCAGTGATAAATGTAGGAAATCATTGCAGGTTTTTGATTGAAGAAAGCTTCAGGGAGAAATTTTGGGGTTGTAATTTTTGAAAGATAGTGTTACATGACACAAGATAGACTTATATGACACTTTAGAGGTGTGGAAGAGAACCCAAATGTAGGTGCTCAGCATATGATAGGATTCTGTTCAGGATGCAGAGAGAAAGCCATTTTGTATTGGTAAAATGTTTGTACAGACTAGCTCCAAGATAGGACATCTATGGGGCAACAAACTATATAACTATCTAAAAGCTGTGGTGCTGGAGAAGAGTATTGAATGTACCATGGACTGCCAAGAAAACAAACAGATTCATCCTGGAGAGGGTTAAACCAGGCTACTCCTTGGAGGCAAGGATTCTGGGGCTTCGTCTGACATACTTTGGACATGTTGTAAGGAGAGACAGGTCTTTGGAGAGGGACATCATGCTTGGGAGAGTGGAGGGACAGCGCAGGAGGGGAAGACCCTCTATGAGGTGGATTGACTGGGGTAATCGGGATGGGTGTGTCAGAGGCAATGTGATTGGCACAGGACAGAGCAGGGTTTAGGGCTGTTGTACATAGGGTCGCTATGAGTCAGAAACGACTCGATGGCACATAACAACAACAAAGGCAGGCAGGTCTAATCCACTGCTCTTTAAGAGAAAGATCCTCAGTCTCTTCCCATGCAATGTATAGTCGCTGAAATTGACTGTAGGAGACAATTCCAACTCAACAGTAATGAGTAAATGAGTGATATAGAACTGTTATGCTGAACTTCTCTTATATAAAAACTCTTCTCATTATTTTTGTCTCTTGTAGCAATTCATAATTTTGCAAACTAATGCTCTATTGCAGTTATAATATTTTCCAGTACATCTCTTATATTTGAGCAGAGTATACATTCTTGTTCTTTGACATTTTCTGTTGTCAGTAGTGGCTTTTGAAAGTCCATCATTTTACTGGCCCCCAGAGCATTGTGGACTTGAGTTTCTAGTACCAGCAGAGCAATTTGGGTTCCCCATCTCCACATTCCCAGAAGTTGCCTCAGGTGAAAACAGCAATACAAAGCCCTCTTAAATCAACCTGTTTGCTTACTCGGTTACTTTTCAGAATGTATTCTTTTATTTCCTTTGTACTGCCAATTTCCGTCCGATTCTAAATGTTTTGACAGTTCATTGCCAAATAGGCTTGAACTTGACACTGTTAAGTTCCCACTTTAGATAATTTGACCTTGGAAGAATTAAAGTTTTAGCCTATTACATTTGAGCTCATCTTTT
>NW_006399777.1:13880220-13891647 GCF_000299155.1 Elephantulus edwardii | reverse complement strand
ATTGATTCATTTCAATATAATTGATTATATATTGATTATATGTAATTGATTTGATAGAGAGAGATAGAGATAAGAGATAGATAGAGATAGAGATAGAGATTATTTTCTCTCTCCTTGTGTACCATCGAATCGGATCTGACTGGTACAGGAGGAGGTTGCCCCTCTTTTTCCAGTGGAGCATCTGGTGTATTCGAACTGTGCACCTTTGGGATTGCAGTGCAGCTTTTTGCTACTAGGCCACCAGAGCTCCCTTTTCCTTTCCTTTTTATAGGAGTGGAATCATACAATATTTGAATCATTTTTATTCACTTATTTCACTCTACACAAGCTCCTTATGTTCATCTATATTATGAGATGTTTCATCGACTCCTTTTTGTTCTTTAACACTTCATATTGCAATAGAAATGTTAATAGAATTTGTCTTCACTCTTTTGTGAAATAGGGGAGTGCTTAGAACTCAGCAGGGCCACTTTCAAGCCTTCTAATCACTTATCTGAACAAACACATTGGCTCTCATACTAACTACATACTACAGTGTCAAATCTCTATTCGACTTGTTTAAACAGCTCCAATAGTTCTGCTTCTTTACTGATCCTGTGTACCCTCCCCCATCTTCTTCTTATTTTGATAATACTGTCTGAATTTCCTTTCATATCCTATATTATTATTGCTGTTATGTGCTGTTGAGTTTGAACCAATTAATAGCTGAACCTCTGTCAGGTTATCAGAAGCTGTAAAACCTCCTAGAAGAAGATAGCCCCCCGTCTTTCTCCTGTAGAGTAGCTGATGGCTTCAAATCTTGTGACCCTGGGTAAGCTGCACAACTCCTTACCACTAGGCCACCAGAGCTTTCTTTCATATACTATGTTGTTGTTAGGTGCCATAGGGTTGAGTAAGACCCACAGTGACCCTATGAACAACAGATGTGATACTTGAGCCCATTGCTACAGTCACTATGTCCATCCATCTTGTTGAAGGTCTTCCTTGGCAAAGGAGAGGAAGACCTCCAATGAGATGGATTGATGTGGTGGCTTCAGCAGTGTGGAGATGGTGAAGATGGCCCAGGATAGGGCAGGGTTTGGGTTGACTGTTCATTGGGTCGCTATGAGTTTTACTTGACAGCACCTAACAACAACAAACAACTTATGTATCTGAAATTGCTCAAACATGCAATCAAGATTCATTAATAACAACTGTTGACTGGAATACAGAAGTTGGAAACAAACAAAAAAAGACTGATATTCAGAAATTATGGGCATGGTGATGAAAATGATACCAGAAATAGAATGAATGATTGAATTTTGTACAATCAATGATTTGTTGTTGTTGTTAAGTGCCACTGAGTCATCGATGACTCGTAGCGACCCTATGATGGAAAGACCTGAACACTTATATAGCTTTCATTGTTTCTCCAAGGTCATAGAGTTTCTGAAAGTAAGGTATTTTGGAAATCATGCCATGCCTGCTTCCAAGCTGGTTTTAATCGGGGAGCTCCACCAAACACTGTCCACAATGGGTAACCATTATCGCATTTGACACATCAGTGTCACAGTGTTCAGCTTCACAGCAACTACAAGTTACCTCTGTACAGCAAAACTTAGAAGAATGTTTGACCAAAAACAGTTAAAACCATGCCCGAGGGCTGTAGGCCCAAGGGGCCAAATGCCTTTTTAAATCAACTCACACCCAAAGGGGAGTAAACATTCCACCCAATCTCACCAGAACAGAAAACAAATCTCTGTAGAATCCAGCTGCTCCAGACTTGCCTACCTGGATTTGCTTACTGCAAACCCCCCCTTTTTTAAAAAAAAAACAACAACCCAAAACCTCAGATAGAATACTTATGAACCTTATTTGATAACTGCATAGGAATTTATGGAAAAATTATTGGAGAAGCTCGATATCCACAGTGAATACCAGGTCAAGATCTGACTGCGGAACAATTGCTCATGTGCAAGTACAAATTGAACCAGAAGAAATGAAAACAAATCCATGAAAAACAAAACACATTCTTGAGTCTGTCCCACCTGAGTTTGAAAACCATCCCAGGAATATCTTTGAGGCATTGAACACTAATGATCAAAGACCAGATGAGCTGTGAAATTACATCAAGGGCATCATTCACCAGGAAACGAAATGGTCAAAAGATGGATGAGATAGAAGATTACAAGATACTTGAGGGGACAGCATAAACCCCATTTTTTATATAAACCCCCATTAATACCAGAAGCAGAAGTGGGCCATAAAAATTCTTAGCTTAAGGCAAGCACAAATGCGCCGGGTAGAGTCTTAGCTGTCCTTGCAAAGTAAAGAATTAACTAGTGTCTACAGGCAAAGTAGCCAGCCCATCAAAACCGACCCACATGACTGATCCCCTGGCCCACCAACCATGCTCTCAATCTCCCCGCCCCAACAGTAGCACCCAGGAAAGCCTTAAAAAGGATTGCACGGGGTGGGGGTGGTGGGGGTGGTGGACTTTTTCCCTCGCCACCTTCCTACTGAGGGAGAAAGTCTCCACTTGTGGATATTTTCTGGAATAAAGTGCTACTTTGTATTTACATATGTGTGGATTATTCTTTTGAGGGGCATTTCGTGGGCAGAACATGACTCACAGAATTGCACTGGAATATTTATTGAGAGGCCAAACAAAAGAAAGAGCTGCTGAAGTGAGGGAGATGAGCAGAAGATTTCAAAGCACAGCTTTAAAAGACAAAGCAAAGTGTTATGACAATATATGCAAATAGGTAGAAAACAAAAAGGGAAGAACTTGCTCAGCATTCATGAAGCTGCAAGAACTGAAAAACAGATCCAAGAGTCCGGTTACAATACTGAAAGATGCCATGGAAAAATCCTGGATAATCCAGGAAGCATCCAAAGAAGATGGAAGAAATACATTGTCTGTACCAAAAAGAGAACCTTTTCAGGAAGTAGCATTCATATGAGGAAATGAAAAAGGTCATGGTTTGTGTCAGGCGCAACTTAGACCTTCAAGTGACATCTTAGTTGATTAAAATTTTAAAGAGATCTTTTGCAGCAGAAGTACTCAGTGCATTCCATTTGATTTCTTGACTGCTGTTCCATGGGTGTCTTTGTGGATCCAAGTAAAATGAGATCATTAACAACTTCAATTTTTTTTCTCCATGTCTGATGATGCTGTCTAGTAATAGTCCAGTGGTGAGGATTTTTCTTTTCTTTATGTTGAGGGTTAATTCATGTAGAAGTTTATAGTATTCTAGTTTCATAACCAGCTACTTCAAGTCCTCTTTATTTTCAATAGGAAAGATTATGTCACCTGCATATTTCAGGTTGTTGAGTCTTTTGCCAATCCTGATGCCATATTCTTCTTTTTATAGTCCAGGTTCTTGTTTTATTTGCTCAGCACACAGATTGAGTAAGCATGGTGAAAGGTTATAACCCTGACGCATGTATTTCTTGATTTTAAACTTTGCATTTGGTGAGCTCTAGTGGCCTAGTGGCAAGAAGCTGCACTGCAATCCTAGAGGTGCGCAGTTCGAATCCACCAGATGCTCTGCTGAAGGAGGAAAAACTGCCTCCTGTACCAATCAGATCCGATTTGATGGTATACATATAAACAAACAAAGAAACAAAAAACTTTGCATTTGTTGTATTCTTCTTGGTTTATATGCAGTTTGTGAATAAACACAATTAGGCATTTTGGAGTTTCCCTCTTTTTCAATGGTATCCATAATTTTTTTATGATCCACACAATCAAGTGCCTTTAATAGTCAAGAAAACACAGGTAAACATCTTTGTAGTCTTCTCTGATTTGAGCCAAGCTCCATTTCACATCAGAAATGTATCACTCATTTCATGTCCTCTTCTGAATTTGGCTTCGATTTCTGGCAGTTCCTGTTGATGTATTTACTACTGCAACCAATTTTGACCCGTGTTCAGCAAAGCAGTACTTGTGTTTATGTTATTGTTCAATAATTTCTGTATTATATCGTATCACCTTTCCATGAAATAGGCATGAATATGGATCTTTTCCTGTCACTGGCCAGGTAATGTATTCCACATTTCTTGGCAGAGACAGGTGAGCACTTTTTAGGGCTTTAATGTTTACATTTGTATTCCATCAATTCCTGGAACTTGCTTTTGCCAATGCCTTCAGTACTGCTTGAACTTTTTCCTTCACAACCATCAATTCTTAATCCTTTGCCACCTCCTGAAGTGGCTGAAGTTGATACAGTAACTCTGTGCATCCCTTCCATCTTCCTTTGATGCTTCCTATGTTGCTATTTGTTGTTATGTGGTGTTGAGTCGATGCCAACTCATAGCAACCCTATGTACAAACTCTGAATCCTGCTCTATCTTCAGCCAATCTCATTGTCTCTGACACACCTACCTCTATTACTCTAGTCACTAGTCACTGAGTCAATTCATCTTATCTAGGATCTTCCTCTGTTGCACAATCCCTCCACCCTTCCAAGCATGATGTCCCTCTCCAAGGACAGGTCCCTCCTTGCAACATGCCCAAAGGATGTCAGACGAAGCCTCAGAATCCTTGCCTCCAAGGAACAGCTTGGTTTCACCCTCTCCAGGACAGACCTGTTTGTGCTCTTAGCAGTTCCTAGTATATTTAATATTTTTCTTCAGCACCACAATTCAAAGGCATTAATTCTTCTATCATCCTTAGTCATTGCCTAGCTCTCTGATGCCTGGCAAGAAATTGTGAAGACTATGGCCTGTATCAGGTATACCTTGGTCTCTAGACTGACAGCATTACTCTTCATTACACTAGAGAGGTCCCTGACAGCAGATTTTCCCAATGTAATTAGTTTTGTTTTTTTTTTAATTTCCTGGCTGCTGGTACCAAGAGGGTTGATTGTGGAGCCATGCAAGCTGAAGCTGTTAACAATCTCAGTCTCTTCACCATCTATCATGATGCTGCCAGACGGCCCAGTGGTGAGAATCTTTCTTTCTTGACATTTAGCAATCCATATTGGAGGCTGTAGTCATTAACCTTCTGCAGCAAACGCCTCAGGTCCTCCTCACTTGTGACGGATGACATTTCCCATATTGTTCAATGTTTTGGCCATACTGTAGTTGTTGTTAGGTGCTGTCCAGTCTACTGTGACTCATAGAGAGCCTGTGAACAATGGTTCTGAACCTTGCTCGAGCCTGTGCCATCCTGGTCTTCGGTTATTAGTATTTAATCCTTCAAATCTACTTAGGGCAACTTAAAGACATATAAGTGAATTCTGATTAATCAATTTTTTTGTCATAGATAAATATATTCTGATATTTAATTATGAGGATATTAATTTTGCCACTTTAAAGCATGCTGGAACTGAGTCAAAAGAGTTCAATCATGACTGACAGAAATAAGGAAAGCATATGTATTGCTTAGCTACCGAATCTCTTTTTCTTATATGCTGGATTTTTCTGAGTAGGAAATAGGCAACAACATCCAATGCCAAGATGACAGTCAACGATCCCAGAACCCTTTTTGTAGTGACCCTATGCGTCATTACTTACTTGATGACAACTAACAACAACACATTTTTATAGACGCAGACCACCTCTTTCTCCTTACGAGCATTTAGTAGATTTGAACTACTGACTTTTTTAGTTAGCATCCAAATATTTAACCACTGTGCAACAACCAGAGCTCCTTTGTCATTAGTGAGAAAGGAGAAAATAGGAATCACACAGTTGCCTACTCAGATTGTGACAAGGAAAAAACTACGATTTGCTTTCCTCCTCCTGAGTGATTTACAACCTCTGAACACTCACAGCTATGGTCAGTTCACACAACAACAACAACAGTGACTACCCTGGTTTACAGTCCTGGAACCGCAAATGTGTTTACACATTTACAAAAAACTGTACAAAAACTCGATGTGGTTTTGGCCAGAAGAGGGAATATGTTCCATTGTGATGAATGGGTTTGACTTGAGAAGCAACAAACTGATTTTTAATTATTTTTCTCCGTGGGAGGGGGCATGAGTATCATTGGTAAGGAGTAAGCTCTCTGAGAGTGAGAGATGAAAGAGACGTAACGGTATGGGCAAATGAAGGTATAAGAGGGGAAGATATTGAGTGAAATATCTCAATCAAACGAGGACAAATATTGCATAGGGCCACTGTTGTAAAATGGGACTGACATCAGGGTTGAGGGAAGACAGAAAAGGAGGGGAGGAATGAAGTATATTGCACTGAAACAGATGAGGGAGAGAACTGTTTAAAAGGAATATATGATTGGGTATTCTTGTCATGACAGAAGTCCAGAATGAAGGCTGCATAGTGGAGTGGACTTGGGGGAAGGGACTGCATAATAATGAGTTTTCCTTTCTTTTCAAGGAGAAAAGTGAACTAGGGGCGTGGGGATGGGCAGGGAGAAAAGTGCAACAATGAATGAATGGAAACCCTAAGTCTCTGTAAACTTTCATTAAAATTAATTTTAAAAGGGAAGAGGATAATAATATTCTAAGAGATAAGGAAGTCTTAGTAAATTGTTATTTTGTGTTGTTGAGTTGGAGCTGATTCATAGCTGCCCTTCTAGCTGGTTTTCAGGGGCAATAAATCACACTGGAAGAGATTGTTCATTTTCTGAGCCATAGAGTAGCTGATGGATTCAAACCACAAACCTTTGGGTTGGCAATGCAACAGCTTACAACTAAGCCTCCCGAGCTCCCAGTAAGACATGTCTATTCAGCTGTTAAGGCATATTGCCAGATCATTTCTTCCTGTTACTTTTTTTTTTTAAATTTTTGTGTGAATGTGCCGTCAAATCAGATCTGACTGGTACAGGAGGAGATTATCCCTCCTATTCCCAGCAGAGCATCTGGTGGATTCGAACCATGTGCCTCTGGGATTGCAGCTCCTTGCCACTAGGCCACCTGAGCTCCCCCTTCCTGTTACTTTTTCAAAGACCCCTGTTATAATATCTATTTTCTTTCATTGAATTGGTATATAAAATTAGAAAAGAAATACAATATTCTGTATTAAATTAACATGTATATTTTTCTTTTTTTAAAAAAATAGATTATCCAAAGAAATGGACCCTTCTCCTTCCAAAAACTATCCAGTCAAAAAACGAGTGAAAATACATCCCAACACTGTGATGGTGAAATATACTTCCCATTATCCTCAGCCTGGGAGTGACGGATATGAAGAAATCAATGAAGACTATGGAAATTTTATGGAAGAAAATCCCAAGAAAGGTCTCCTGAGCGAGATGAAAAGGAAAGGAAGAACTTTCTTTGGGACCATGGACATCCGACCACCACCAACCGAAGGCCCAGGGACTAGTGAGATTGGGCAATTCCAAAAGTTCGCAGAGAAAAATCTTCTTCAGTCCAGAAAAATGTGGATCGTGCTGTTTGGCTCTGCTCTGGCGCATGGATGTGTGGCTCTCATCACCAGGCTTGTTTCTGATCGTTCTAAAGTCCCGTCTCTTGAACTGATATTCATCCGTTCTGTTTTGCAGATATTTTCTGTGTTGGTTGTATGCTACTACCAGGAGGCCCCGTTTGGACCCACTGGCTACAGATTGCGACTCTTCTTCTACGGTGTGTGCAATGTCATCTCGATCACCTGTGCTTACACATCATTTTCCATCGTCCCTCCCAGCAACGGGACCACAATGTGGAGGGCCACCACCACAGTCTTCAGCGCCGTTCTGGCTTTTTTACTCGTGGATGAGAAAATGGCTTATGTTGACATGGCTACTGTCGCTTGCAGCATCTTGGGCGTGTGTCTTGTCATGATCCCCAACATTGCTGATGAGGAGAATTCCGTGTTAAATGCTTGGAAGGAAGCCTTTGGCTATACTATGACAGTGATGGCTGGCCTGACCACGGCTCTGTCCATGATTGTATACAGATCCATCAGGGAGAAGATTAGCATGTGGACGGCCCTGTTTACCTTTGGCTGGACGGGGACAGTGTGGGGAGTATCGACCATGTTCATTCTTCAAGAACCCATTATCCCACTGGATGGAGAAACGTGGAGTTACCTCATCGCTATATGTGCTTGTTCGACAGCGGCTTTCCTGGGGGTTTATTATGCTTTGGACAAATTCCACCCCGCTTTGGTCAGCACTGTGCAACATCTAGAGATTGTGGTCGCCATGGTCTTGCAGCTTCTAGTCTTACACATATTTCCTAGCATCTATGATGTCTTCGGAGGAGTAATAATTATGATTAGTGTTTTTGTCCTCGCGGGCTATAAACTTTACTGGAGGAATCGAAGAAGGCAGGATTATCAGGAAATACTAGACTCGCCTATTAAGTGAACATCTGATTATCATTATCGTGTTAATGTTCAAACTTTATGTGTATCCTGCAATGTGATGTTTGCCAATAAATGTGTTTTGTGTTGTATAATTGACAGATTGCTATATAATATATGCAGATGAAGAAAGATTTATTCTAGTCTAATATATTCAAATAAAAATGAACATACACAGATGAAAAAAGGATTTATTCGAGTCTAATATATTAAAATACAGATATTAAATACATGAAATGTTATAGAAGTGGTGTCTTTACTGTTATGAACAAAAAAGGTGGGGGGGGGGGGGGTCTGGAGGCCTAAGTGGCAAGAAGCTGCACTGCAATCCCAGAGGTGAGCGGTTTGAATCCACCACATGCTCTGCTGGAGAAGGAGGGACAATCTCCTCTTGTACCAGTCAGGTCCTTTTGATGGTACACACAAAAAAATAACAAAAAAGGCAATTATGGTAAGAGGAAAATGTTGACTTCTATGGAAAGAAAACAGTCCCTTTTGTGGTACAAAAGTGCAAAAAATGGAAACATTTTAGTGTTAGTAATTGATCCACATTTTGTGTGCCACAAAAACTCTTCAAAATTAAAAGAAAATGCTTGATGTGTGAAATATGTATAAGGTGGAATGCTGTATACCAAACCTTGGGTTTGGATAAGGAAATTTGATCAAAACAAGTCAAGAAGAGGTGTCCTAAATTGGAACAAGAAAATGTTCTTTCCCTTCCACATTGTTGTTGTTGTTGTCAGGTGCCATTGAGCCAACTGCCACTGCTCATGGTGACTCTTTGAGCCACAGCTCTGAACCTTGCCCTTACCCCGCACCATGCTCAACATCTCCTACGTGCTGACGGCCATGCATAGAGTCGCTGTGCCAATTCATGGTTGAAGGTCCTCCTCTCTTTCTCTGACCTTCCACTTGCCCCAGCATGACTTTTTCTGAAGACTTGCCTCTCTTGTCAACACGCCCAAGTATGTGAAGCAACATTTTACCATCTTTGCTTCTAAGAAGCACCATGATTAGACTTCCTCAGACAGACTTCTTTATTCTTTGGCAATCCGTGTTTGTCCTTTTTGGCATCACAATTCAAAAGCAGACTTTCCTTACGTTGTCTTTATTTGCTCATTGTTCAGCTTTTCCTAGGAAGCAATAGAAAAAACCATGACTTAGATTTGACCTGACATCCTTGCTTTATAGCAGCTTGGAGAGGTTCTTGACAGTAGATGGTCCTAATGCAAAACATCTTTTGATTTCTTTTTTATTATTATTAAAATGTATTAATTTATTAAAATTTATTAAAAGCCAAATCTTTTTTCCATAATAAACAGAAAACACAGGTGATTGAAAAGATTCAAAGAATAATTCCAAGTTCACTACCAAACTATGTATCACTAAAGGGTACGATATTTTGACACTTAAAGTTAGGAAATGTATACACAACTAGAAGGTAGGACAGAGAAGGAAACCACGTAAACCAAATAAGGCCAGGCCAACCGTTTACATTTTTACAGTCTTTTCATAATTAAGCACATATATTTCTCCATAATCTTTTTGTGAAATTCAGATTGCAGTGTATCATTTACAAATCTTTTGTCTTTCTTCTGATCATCTGCACCTTTCACACAGTTCTTAAACACAACATCATCATACCGTCTTCTTTTTACTTTGAAGTTAGCCTGAGGCTGGGAGGGACCAGTGAGATTAAGAAGTGGGCCTCTACTCGGAATGCTTTTCCATGCGGATTCTCTCTTCTTGGTCATTTTGTTCTTGCTCCTTGCTGACTTGCTCTTCAGCTCTTTCTTTTTCATTTTTTTCTAGTTCCTCAAGAAGAGCTTCATCCTCCTCGTCTGTTAGAGGATCATGTGTCAAGGTTAGCAGCGGGGATCTGATCTAGCCTCGGTTTCTTTGACGCTGAAGAAGAAGTGGGATGTTCTCATGAGGGACAATCTTTGGGTTTTTTTCTCTTGCAGCACCTCTTTCTCTCTCTTCCATCTCTCTCCTGAAGTCCCACTTGCGAACTTCTTCAGGGGCATCCTGAGTTGTTTGTCTGTATTTTATTTTTGTATGTGAGGGTAGGTCTCCGTTTGAACACTGCTTGGAGAGCTGGCTCAGATCACCTTCTCCTTTTCCTCTTTCACCTCCTGCAGGCTCAAAAGCTGGGCTGGCTGCTGTTGTCATGTTGGCCAAGATCTGAAGCAGCAGCCTCTACAGACCATACAAACACCATTATGCCCACCGCCTCCCAGAAGCTTGATTTCTTGCCTGCTGATCCCATAGGTGTTAATTGTGGATCCAAGTAAAAATAAATCATAAATTGACAACATAATTTTTTTCCCTCCACCTATCATGATATTGCCTAGTGGTCCAGTGGTAAGGAATTCTGTTTTCTTGATGCTGAGATGTAATCAGTATTGAAGGCTGTACTCTTTGATCTTCTATAGTATGTGCTTCAAGTCCTCTTGACTTTTTACAAGCAAGATTGTGTCATCTGCATGATGCAGGCTGTTAATGAGTCTTTATCCCGTACCGGTGTCACATTCTTCATAGAGTCTAGCATTTTGAATTATTGGCTCAGTATGCAGATTGAGTTGAGTTGATCTTGTTGTGTGCTGTTGAGTCACAGCTGACCCTCCTGCAGGTTTTCAGGAACTCCACGGGAAAAGATTGACCACCTTCCTCCTGCACAGCAGCTGGTAAACCTGCATGAGGGTGGGCAGCTCAACTTCTTATCTCTACAAGAAAGGACGCACACATTTTCTGATTTTAAACTCTGCCATGTTCTCGTCTATCCAAACAACTGTGAATAGGTTTCACGTGAGCATAATTAAGTGTTCTGGAGTCCTATTATCCTCAATGTTTTCTAGAATTTTTTATGATCATACAGGCAGACAAGCTTGGAAGCAGGAGTGGCTTCCACTTCTGAAATGGCTTGCTTCCGCAAACTCTATGAACAGTGCTCAGGCCTTTCCTTCACAGGGTGGCTATGAGTCGTCTACAACTCAATGGCACCTAACAATAACAACAACTACAACATACAGAGAGCTACATTGGCCTAGTGGACAGAAAGTTATGCTACCAAGCCCAAGGTGGGTGATTTTAATTTGTGGTCCTCAGGCCTGGTTCAATTTTTTTTTTTTTTTGTCAAACATTCTTCTAGGTGGTATAGCACTGGTCTGT
>NW_006399777.1:13876700-13878225 GCF_000299155.1 Elephantulus edwardii | reverse complement strand
TATGCAAGTTTGCGATGAGTCTTTATCCAATACTGATGCCACATTTTTCTTCATATAGTTCAGTTTTTAAAAAATTATAGTTTGACAGGTATGGAGAAAGGATTTACCCCCAAGCACACCTTACAACCTAGTGGCAATCCCAAATGCACACAGTTCAAGACTACCATCTGCTCCGTGGTAGAATGATGGACAATCTCCTGCTGTGCATTTAACTGCCTCTGAAAACCTACAGGAGGGTCAGCTATGGGTCTCTTATGACTCTACACAACAACAATAACACCCTACAGAAGAGATGAATGAGCATCTTGAGAAGACAAAGCAAAGTATTAACAAAATATGCAAAAACCTGGTGTTACAAAGTCAAAAGGGAAAAACGCCTTACTCATTTCTCAAATCAAAAGAAGAACAAATTGGAACCTCGAGTTGTAATTGGCAAAATCCCTAATGATGTAGGGAGCATGAACACAAGATGGAAGAAATACAAAGAGTCACTGTACCACGAAGAGTTAGTCAACACAGAACATTTCAGGAATTTGCATACAATCAAGAACCAAGGTAATGAAGAAAGACGTTCAAGCTGCACTTGAGGGCACTGGAGAAAACTAAGACCCCAGGGATTGATAGAATACCAATTGACATGTTTCAACAAGCAGATGGAGCTTTGGACATGCTCACCAGTCTATGGAACTTTGGACAAGCTCATCAGTCTATGTCGAGAAAGTTGGAAAACAGCTACCAGCCAACAGACTGACTGGAAGAGCTCCGTATTTGTTTCCATTTCCCTCAAAAGATGATGCAACAGAATGTGGACATTACCAAACCATATCATTCGTATTACATGCAAGCAACATCTTTCTGAAGAGTATTTTAAAAGGGCTAGAAAAGCATTTTAACAGAGAACTGCCAAAATATTAAAATTGGATTCAGAAGAGACAGTGGAACTAGAGCTGAGTCTTGGATGAAAGCAGAGAGTAACAGAAAGATGTTCATTTGTGTTTTAGAGATTGTGCAAGGCATATTACTGTGAAGATTATGAGAAATGATGGATATAATAGAGAAGAATGGGTGTTCCAGACACTTCATTTTGCTTATGTGAAACCTGTATGTTGTTGATTGCTTTCCAGTCGAGCATGACTCAGAACCATCCTATGAACAAAAGGCCCGAAGCCCCTCTACAACTAACGATATTTATCAAAGTTCATAGAGTTTCTGGAGGGATGTTGTTTAGGAAGTAGATGTCACGCCTGCTTCCAAGCCTGTCATAGAATGTTATTGGTTGAGTTGCCCGCGATGTATAGCGACCCTATGTACAAGCAGTTCTGAACCCTTCCCTTTCCTGAGCCAGTCTCACTAATTCCGACACACCAACCCTCATTGCCTCATATACTGTGTCTATCCTTCTCATCCAGGGTCTCCCTTTCTTGCCCTGTCTGTCCACCATTCAGAGCATGATGTCCTTCTCTAAGGACCGACGTCTCCTGGCCACATGCCAAAGTAAGTGAGGCAGAGCTTCAAAATCTTAGCC
>NW_006399777.1:13872941-13876250 GCF_000299155.1 Elephantulus edwardii | reverse complement strand
ATATCATATATTGTTAGTGAATCTTCCTCCAATCCTTATGCCACACTCCTCTTCATAAAGCCCTGTTCTGGATACAGAATGAAAAGGTATGGGGACAGGATGCATCCCTGACACACCCCTTTCCTAATTTTGAACCATTAAGTGTCTCCTTACTCTGTTCTGACTGAGGACTCCTTCTTGGTCCAAGTATAGTTTTTGTATAAAACACGATCAAAGCAGAATTCACCAAGCGTTGGATTGTTCACCAACTAACAGGGAACGTGAGCTGGGATCAGACCGTTGTGAGACAGGCTAGTTTTATCCTACTGATGATGTCCTCACAATCCTTCTGACCTTTGGGGTTTTAAGCAGGAGGTGTCAGAAAAGTTACCTCAGGAATAACTGGCTTGTTGGCGGCCAAACATTCATAGTGACGTCACTTTTTGATCTTTCAATGTCAGCTCTTCCTATCATTGTGAAACCTGTATATAGAACAAAAAGTTGTCCAAGAAGAAGAAGGCAACACGGCATGGCTTAAACTCAGGCACATTGATTATTAAGCTATTGTTTTTCAGCTTTCAATTAATCTCGTCTACACTTTTCCTAGAGAGCTCTGGTAGCCTAATGGGTAAGAAATTGCATGCCAACCTAAATGCAGGTGGCACAAACAAGTCTGTGTTGGAGAAAGTGCAGCCAGGGCGTTCCTTAGAGGCAAGCATGGTGACACTTACTTTGAGCATATTGTCAGGAGGAGCGGTTGTTGCTATATGTCGTTGAGTCACCAACAACTCATAGCGACTCTTTATGCACAATAGCTCTGAAGCCCTGTCCTATCCTGAGCCAATCTCTCTGTATCTGACACACCTGCCCCCATGACCCCAGTCCCTGTGTCAATCCATCTCACCCAGGGTCTTCCTCTCCTGTACTGTTCCTCCAACCTTCTAAGTGTGATGTCCTCCAAGGACTGGTCCCTTCTGGCAACACACCCAATGTATGTCAGATGGAGCTTCAAAATTCTTGTCTCTAGGCGGCAGCTTGGTTTCACTCTCTCCAGGACAGACCTGTTTTTTCTCTTGACGGTCTGTGGAATGTTCAGTACTCTTCTCCAGCACAACAACTCAAAGACTTCAAAGGCTTGGACAAAGATATCGTGCTTGGAAAGGTGGAAGCTCAGGGAAAGACAGGAAGACCCTTAACAAGGTGAGTTGAAGAGTGGCAGTAACTTGATCATAGTAATGATCAATGACAATAACAATGGACTTGATCATAACCAAGAAGGCGAAGACGGCTCAGGATAGGCAAGGTTCATATCCTTCTTCATAGGGTCGCTATGAGTCATAGCAGACTGGATGACACCTGACAACAATAGCAACAACATACATCCCTTTGTGATGTTTTTATGGCTTACACTTGACACGTAACATTTTCCTATGCCATCCGATATTTTAGTAGGGGAAGACCCTTTATGAGATGGATTGATTCAGTGACTGGGGTAATCAGGATGGGTGTGTCAGAGGCGGTGCGGTTGGCGCAGGATAGAGCAGGGTTTAGGGCTGTTGTGCATAGGGTCGCTATGAGTCGGAAACGACTCGACAGCACATAACAACAACAACAACCACCAAAAAAAGGCATTCAAGAGAGAGGGGTCAGGCCGGAGGTGGCAAGGGAATTCATTCCTCTTTAGTGTTTGTTTGCAGTTCCTGTTCTTGTTACCTCAGCAACAGCAACAACCATTGATTATAGCCTTGACCTTATGTTGGCACCTCCTCTACTCACCAACCAGACCAGTCTTACCCAAATACCTTCCATGGATAGCAGGACCTTTGTCAGAGGCCTCAGCAGCTGCTCAGAAGACCATCATGCTGCTGAGCTTCTAAGACCTGCTGATCCTCTCTCGCTAGCTGTAGGCTGGAAGCTGCTTTGTGTAGTTATTGGCTTTGAGCTCCCTCAGCATCCCCTTTTTGATCCAGCCGCCCACCCATCAACACCCAATACTAAATTCTTTCTCTCGTAAACTGTGATTTCCGTTTTCCCGACTGATACGCTTTGGGAAAATGTCAACCTTCAACATTTTCAGGGATTACTTCATATTGACTTTCAGTAGAAATTACCCAAGCAACTTGTATTTCATAGAAGAGAAACTAAGGGGATTGGGGTGGGGGGGCAGAGGGGAAGAAAAAGAAAAGGAAAAAAGGAACAGATCCTGAACTAGCTTGGACTATGCATCGAAAGAAGACGGAGGGAATTTACTGTACCAAAAAGAATTGAAATGGAATATTTCAGGAAGTAACATATAGTTAAGAGCCAATGGTAATGAAGGCAGAGGTTCAAGGTGCACTGAAGACATCTGACAAAGAAAAAAAAGAAAAAGGAAAATAAAAAAAGGCCTAGGAATCACTGGGATATTAATTGACATGTTTCAATTAACGGAATAGCCCTGGACATACTCCTCAGTCTGTGCCAGGAAATTTGGAAGACAGCTACCTGGTCAATTTACTGGAAGAGATTTATGTTTGTTCCCATTCCCAAGAAAGGTGATCAAACAGAATGTGGAAATTATTGAAAAATACCATTAATATCACATGCAAACAAAATATTACTGATGATCCTCCAAAAACAACAAGAACAAGACATTCACAAAGAATTGCCAGATGTTCGGTCTGTGTTTAGAAGAGGCTGTGGTATCTGGACCATCATTGCTAAAGTTGGAGAGATATTGGCTGAAAACAGAGAGTCCCTGAAGAATGTCTAACTATGTTTTATTGACTATGCAAAGGCATTTGACTGTGTGGATCTTAAACTCTGGTTTACACTGAGAAGAATGGAAACCCCAGAACACTTATTATGCTAGACCTGTCCCAAGAGCTGTTGTCTGAACAGAACAAAGGGACAACACATGGTTTAAAATCAAGAAGGGTGTGCGTCATAGTTAAATCCTTTCTCCATGTCTAGTCAATTTGTATGCTGAGCAAATCATTAGAGAAGTTAGACTTTATGAAAAGATATGTGGCATCAGGAGTGGAGGGGTATTCCCTAATAACCTGTGTAATGCAGATGGCACAACCTTGGTGGCTGAAGGTGATGGGGACTTGAAAAGCTTACTGCAGACTATCCAAGACCACAGTCCTAAACACTAGGATGATAAAAATCCTCACCATTGGGCCAATAGGCAACATCATGATAGATGGAGAAAAAGGCTGAAGTTGTCATCTTGATTTCATCTTGATTGATTCACAATTAACATCATTGGTGGAGAGCTCTGAGGGTCTAGTGGCAAGAGGCTGCTCTGTAATCCCAGAGGTGTGCGATTTGAATCCACCAGATGCTCTG
>NW_006399777.1:13868147-13872841 GCF_000299155.1 Elephantulus edwardii | reverse complement strand
AAATCATTGGTACCAGCAATCAAGAAATCAAAAGATGTTGCCTTCAAGTTGAGCATGATTCATAGCGACTCTATGAACAAAAGGCCTGAAGTCCCTCTACAACTATTGACATTTATCAAAGTTCATAGAGTTTCCGGAGGCATGTTGTTTAGGAAGTGGATGCCACTCCTGCTTCCAAAAGTGTACAGCACAGGGTAAATGCTGTTAGGGACATTTCTAAAGTACTGAAGAGCAATGATATCAGCTTAAAGACTAAGATGCGTCTGCTGTTATTGTTGTTGTGTACCATTGAGTTGGAACCAATTAAATTCTGTCTGTCCAGTGGTTTTCAAAGGCAGTTAATTTTATGGGAGAGCACGGCCCATCTTTATCTCATGGAGCAGCTGGTGGATTCAAACCTCATACTTTTTGGGTTGGCAGAATAACTCCTAAGCTGCCAGAGCTCCCTGACCACAGCGTGGACCTTCAATAAATCTATGTTGAATTAATTCCTGCACTAGCCTAACACGTATTCAGTTCAGAAATTAAGTCTAGTTACCACAATCCACTGACTAATTTTGATACTTCAGAGTTGAACAACTGAGGTGGTGTGTTTGTTCTAGACATTCCTGCAGGGTGGCAATGCGAAGTCAGATTATTCTCTAGAGTAATTTCTTAGTAGAAATTATCAGTACTTTTCTGAGAAAGGACATGGAGACTCATGCCCCCATTTAATGTCTTCTCAAACCCTTCTGAGACTAATGAAATGAGTTACCTGCATGCTTTCATTCTTAGGCAGGTTAACTACTCAAATCTCAAACCTCATCCCTAGTCTGCAGGTCATTGTTTGTGATCGGTATTTTGTTGCTGCTTCTTCATCCTGGCTAGTCCCTGGCCCTTTCAGCACTGGTCAGCAAGGATGATTCCTGTTTTCTGCTTTGCATTCAGCTGAAAGCAAGAAGCTCTGTGTTTGTTTATGTTTGGAAGTCGAGGAGACAATGTGTGAAAGGAAGTCTCTGGAACAATTTCTGCCCCATGAGAATATGGACTCCGTGCCTTGTATGTGTACCATACTGGAATTTCACACATAATTTTCTGTCTATCCTTCTACCCCATGTTTTTTCTTTCATGGATGTATCCTTATTTGTTTTCTCAACTCATTTTTCCCACGTATGTTTTTTTAAGGATCCCCCCTAATTTTTTGTGGGGGTTCCTGAAAAGAATGAATGACAAAAGAGATTAAAAAAAGAAAATAAAAAAAGGAAAAATATGTTTACAGGAAACGGAAACTCTTTTGTGAAAGACTGATCTAAGGTCTCCCTTGTCTGACGGATCTTGACTAAAAGCAGAGAGTATCAGAAGGATGTTTGTGTTTTATTGACTACGTAAAAGCATTTGAATGTGTGGACCATAATAAATTATGACTAATAGTGAGAAGAATAGGAATCCCAGAATACTTAATTGTGCTCATGAAAATCACGTTAAACTCATCTAATCTCGAGCATCAGAAAATTCGAATGTCCCTGGCAGAGCCACAGATACCAGGAATAAGCACTGATATTTCAAACATGGATATAAATGAATCAGAGAGAAAGAGGAAAAAACCTAGAAAAATAGCTGTGTACAAAAAAAACCCTTCAAAGTTTATTCTGCTTGTTGGTTTCAGCCCAAGTTTTTAAGTTTGTACTGTTATTTGTTATTATAAAGTACATTTTCATAATTTTTTAAATTTGCATTTTTATAGGAAAAAAACCTCTAGACTTAGACCACAATGCTGTGTTGAAACAGAACAAAAGAACATTGCATTATTTAAAATCAGGAAAAGTGTGCTTCAGGGCTCTATCCTTTCACTATTCCTGTTCAATCTGTATGCTGAGCAAATAATTTGAGAAACTGAACTGTCTGAAAAAGAATGAGGCATCAGGATGAGACAAAGACGTATCAACAACCTGCATCATGCAGATGTCACAACCTTGCCTGCAGAAAGTGAAGAGAGGTTGAAACACTTGCTGCACAAGATCAAAGCCTAGAGCCTTCAATCTGGATTATATCTCAGCATCCAGGAAAAAAAACCCTGCTCACTGCTGAGCCAACAAGCAACTTTAAGATAGAAAAAGGATTGAAGCTATCAAAGATTTCAGTTTACTTGGATCCACAATCAGCACCTATGGATCAAAACATGTGTTGCTTTGGGAAAATCTGCTGTCGGGGACCTCTGTAAAGTACTGAAGAGAAGAAAAGATGTCAGTTGAAAGATTACGGTGTGCCTGACCTAAGCCATGGTATTTTTTAATTGTTGCTTCTGCATCTGAAAGTTGGACAATAAAGAAAGACATCAGAAGAAGAGTGTAGATCTTCTAATTGTGGTGTTGGAGACAGTACTGTTTACTTCAGGGACTGCTAAAAGAACAAACAAATCTCTCTTGTAGGGAGTAAGTGCAACAAGGCTACTCTTTAGAAGCAAAGGTGGTGAAACTTCAACTTACCTATTTTGTGCACGCTGGTCTTCTTCCAAGGTCAGACCTTAGAAAGAGACATTTATGTTGGTAAAATAAAAGAGTCAGAGAAAGAGAGAAAATAAGAGGATTGACACAGAGACTGTCACGATGGGTTTCAGCATATCAGAGATGGTGAGGATGATATGTGATGGGGCAAAGTTCAGATCTGTTGTTCATAATATCAGTGTACTTGGTGGTTTACTAGATGGCCCCTTACAACAACAACAACAACAAGAACAACAACAACAACAACTTCTTCCTGGTGTTATAGGGGACAAGTTGAGAAACCTGGATCAAAGACTTTGTAAGAGCCCATTGACTCATTCAAGATCTAATTCCCTTATAAAAGAAACAATCTCAATTTATGATTTTAATTTCTTTTTTCTGGGATTATTACTCCCACTTCAGGTAGTGGTATAAATTGTTGGGAGGCAAAAGCTATATTTTACCTTAGCATTTGTGCTTGACTCTTTCACCAACCTCTGTCACATATTAAATATATAACTAGAATGGAGTTAAATCATGTCAAGCTCCAGAAAAAATTCTTTTTTCTGGTTTTATAAAATAAATGTATCTCCATATCCAAACTTTGTAAAAAAGTATTAGCAAACCAGAAAGTCTTAATAACTTACGCAGTTATTTAGACCCTTTGAGTGAATCTACCATTGACTCATATTCTTCATTTGGGTACCAGTAAAGAATATGCAGTAGTTGTTACTGAGTTTCAAGGTCTACCTACCCGACTCCAATTTGAGTGCAGGAAGGTGTCACAGGAGATTTGTACTTGCATGTGTCATCCTGCCACTTGCATTCGCCAGCTCTCAAATTAATCATTTTGAAGTCGACTTGGATAAGTGTAGATAAGGTATTTACAGTCAAGGCCAGCATTGAAGATTATGACGCATGTGCAGTTTCCATCAGAGGATGGTTATGAGTCGCAATCCGCTAGATGGAACCCAGTAACAACCATGGATTTAGGGTTTTACACTTAAGGTCAGGACTGAAGGAGTTGGGAGAACAGATATTCATGCCTGAAACAAGTGCATACTGTCCACCTATATCACATGCGTGGCACCAGAGGTCCATCTGAACAAATACAGGTGTAATCCCTGATCTAATTGAGTTTCTAGTCTAGTAGAAGACACTGAAAAAATATTGCAGTGTTCTTTTGGGCAAAGTACCTGTTTACCTAAAAAAGAAGGGGATCTAAGGAAATCAATCACACAGTTGCATGGGAAATGGGAGCCTGTTGCAGCAGCATCGTGGGGGGAAAACCTTTGATTGGCAACTCAGCAGGTGCCGGGTCCCCTGTCTCAGAAGGTAACTAGTCCTGACATCTTAGCATGGTCAATGGACGTTACTGAAACATAGCACTTCAGAGGCCCCACACCCGGTTTGTGGCTTTGTAAGAATGCGGCTTATAGTTTTCTTCAAGGCTCCCATTTTCTGGTTGTTGTTGATTTTTTTTTTTTTTTAATCTGTGTTGACCCCTCAAAACCTTCAGCAGGCAAGATCTTCAGATGCAGAATCAGAGAAAGCTTTCAGAGCATCTGGGTCTGAATTCAGAAAGCAGTCATATATTCATTGTAGGGTCGCTTTTATGACATTGAGGAGCAAGGCTCAGAAAGTGAAACGCAAACCTTGAAGCGGGTCAGGGACGACGCCTCCCTAACATATGGTTTTCCAAAGGCCACTCAGTTTCAGCTTATTCCACACCCAACACAGCGCTTGATTGACAGCTGAGCCTGCCCAATCGCAGAACCGTACCGACAGCTGCCCGCTCAGGGGCGGGAGGGAAAGGGACTCAGCCTATCAGGTGAGCTCAGGAGGGGGTTTCCTGCCCGCGCGGAACCGCCTGCAACCTCACGTCCAATCCGCGCTGCCGCTTGGCCCTCCGGCCCACCCACCGGCCGCGAGCGCCCCTCCCTCGCCCCGCCCCTGTCCCTCGCGCTACGCGGCGGAGCAGGGCAGGCCTCGTGCCGTATCGGCCATCGCGACGGCCGCGGCGTCGTCCCGTCGTCATCCTCAGGTGAGCGGGAGCCCGTGGGACCCGGCAGACCCCAGGTGAGGCGGTCCTGCCGGCAGACGGACACCTCGACAGGCCCTCCGTCCCCTGTCGGCCCACGTAACTTGTTACCCTGTGCGTCGCTTCCTCTTCCCCTGCGGAGTTGGCCGAGGGGGCGCCGTCTGCCGGCCCGGATCGCCGCGCGGGAGGCG
>NW_006399777.1:13809018-13868047 GCF_000299155.1 Elephantulus edwardii | reverse complement strand
CCGGCCGCCCCGGGGAGGCCGAGGGGCCGGCGTGCACGGCTGCAGCACGTCTGCAGGTCGGCTTTCCTCCGGGCGGTCCTCCTGCCTTGTTGTGCACATAACCCCAGGTCTGGCAGGGAGGGACAAGGGTGGACAGGCGACGGAGACTCATCTCCAGGCCCGGAGGAGAACCGGGAGCCCTGCTGGGGGCCGAGGGTGGACATCGGGACCTTTTCTCTGCCCCCTCTCTGCCCCAGGCCATCTTCCTTGTTGGCGATCGTCCACAGTCCTATGGACCAGTTGACCATTGCGTGCGTGGTCCTTTGGGGGCTGCAAAGCTTTTGCCTTCCAGTTGTAAAATAGCAGCTTGAGAGCATGATCTTATGTATAGCCTCGTTCCGTCGCCTTTCACACCGTGGTGGCTCTGAAAGTTGCATTCCCCGCGAGCAACTCTGGAAGCTTGATTTATGTTGTAGGAGCTGAGATCCGTTAACATTGACAGGCGCTCAATTAAAGTCGGACTCAATTAGTTTGAACTCAATTAGTCCCACGAATTAAAGAAGACTGTCACTTAGAAACAGCTCTTGCTCAGGAGTTAGGTAAAGAAGCCGTAGGACTTAGGAAAAAAATAAACTAAGTTTGAAAAAAAAAATTTTTTTAAATAGGAAAGCTTAATAATGCCCAGGCAAGACAGGTAAGTTTTGTAAAAGGGACTTACTTATTTTTTTAAACTTAGACTAATAAATTATGAAAAGCCAGCCATTAATAATCATTTTTTATTGTTTTTAGTGATTTTTATAATTAGACTTCTGGGAAGCATTGTGCTTAAAAGCACAATAATGAATAAGGTCACAGTTCAAGTGATTTTTGTTTTTAACTGTTTATTTTAACTTGTTATTATTCATGTACATTGTATTTCATGCATGTACATTGTGCTTTTGTATAGTCTTTCATTGCATTTCATTCCATATAATGAAGTTTTTTTTTAAGTTGTGTCTTATAAATGAATCACCATTGGTCTATTCCCGCTACTATCCTGACTTTTCAGATCTCCACTTGATCTTTCCTAATTCCTTCACCCTCTCCCTCCACCCATATCCCCTTATTGCTAGTGATTTTGAGCATTTCTTCATGCGTCTTCTGGCCATCTGAATGTCTTCCTCTGTGAGAAATCTTTGTATATATTTGATGCTCATTTTTTTTTACAGCGTCCCTTTACAAATTGAGAGTAACTCAGTAAATGGGCATTGATTGATAAGTAATAGTTTCTTTCCATCTTGACCACAAACTGTGGTATTACATTCTTTTGGAAAATTAGATGTATAGATATTGTTCATATCCTATCAGTTCTTGCTCATGTATTGCATTTTAAATGTATTGCATTTTTAATTTTATTTCTTTATGCATTAACTTCCTCATCTGTATCTTCCTAGGGTTTTGAGGTCCACCTAAAATCTGAAGTATACATGGAATATTTTGTTGAATAAGCCTTTACAGTGGAGCTCTGGTGGCCTAGTGGCAAAAAGCTGTGCTGCAGTCCCAAAGGCACGTGGTTCGAGGCCACCAGCTGCTCTGTAGGAGAAAGAAGGTCTGATTCTTCCTGTGCGATTAACAGCCTCTGAAAATCCACCAGAAGGTCAGCTGTGGATCGGTTCCGAAACTGTGGTACTGAATAACAACAACAACAATGCTTTTACATCTTTAGTTTTTTCAATTTAGCCCTGAACCTTTGAGAACTTTTCTGTCAAATCTCTAGGTAGACTTAATTCTTGTTGAAACAGTGTAATTAATTATAAATCACTTTTCAGGAAGACTTGATTTAAGAAATACAGATGTAGTTCACTTTCTTTGGTATCAGTTTAATTTAAAATGGTGTTCACATAGTGGAATAACATGGGAGAATTTAGAAAGGATGATGCTGAGTGAACTCAGTCTCTTAAGGACAAGACCATTATTGTAAAAATAGAAGGATTACTAATAAGATAGTAATTGTTGCTGAGTAACAGAGTCAGAACCGACCCATAGCTGACCCTCCAGCAGGTTTTCACAGGCAGTTAATCGCACAGGAAGAGATTGCCTGTCTTTCTCCCACAGAGCAGCTTGTAGATTCAAACCGCATGCCTTCGGGATTGCAGCACAGCTTCTTGCCACTAGGCCACCAGAGTGGCCTGATGTTGATAGGCAGAAAGTGGGGAGGAGAGGTAGTTACTAGGATAACAGAGTTGGGTGAGCCGAGGGAGGGAGGTGAAGGAATTAGGAAAGATCCAGTGGAGACTTGAGAAGGTGTGATAATAGTAGCCATAGATAGTGGTGATTACTTTTATAAAACAATGTACGTAAGTGATCGTTTTGACACACAGTGTGACTGTAGGAATGTGTGAAATACATTGTACATGAATGATACACAGTCTATACAAATTTTATATGTAAACCAATGTGAAATATTGTCTTTGGCAGTTCGAATCCCCCAGTGTCTTCATGGGAGAGAGTTGGGCTGTCTCTTTCACTGTGATTGCCAGCTCTGGAAACCCAGTAGAGAGTTCACAATAGAGTTGGTTTACAAGTTGTTGGCAAGGAGTTTGAGTTCAAAATAGTGCTGCAAAATCCCAGACGTTCTCATCTACCTACACCAGGAAATAAAATGATAATAGTAGAAGAAAATGAATTGAAATCACATGATGCATACTTTGCCTTGCTGTTATAGGACAGTGGATAGTGCCAGAACTCAATATTTAAAGATCAAGAAAAGAAGCAGTCCTGTCTGGATAGTTCTCATTGGAAATTAACTATTAAGTAACTCTTACGTGCTGTCAATCTGAAGCGATGCACAGCTGACCCTCTAGGGGCTTTTGGGAGCCTGCCAAGCACTCAGGACCTTGCTCATCTTTCTCCTGCTGGGCAGCTGGTAGATTGTGAGTGATGGATCGAGTATCGTCGGCTTCAGAACTGAATTCCATGTCCTGATTATTTTCTGTTGGTGACATAGTCGTGCTTTCAGTTACTAGACACAAACTTTGGCTTAGTGGTAGGGAGGTGTTCTGCCAGCCCAAAGGCATGTGGTTCAAATCCACCAGCTGCTCACACGGGAATCACCTCCTGTGTGATTAACTGCCTCGCAAAACCTGTTGGTGGGTCAGCTGTAAGTCGCCTCCAACTCAATGGTGCATAACAACAGTAGCAGAAATTCCACACAGTTCTGGGACCTCTGGTGGCCCAGTGGTAAGGATTTAGGCTGCCAACACAAAGGCCTGTGGTTAGAATACTCCCATTGCTTCTCAGGAGAAAGGTATACATTGTCCTCCATTGTGATTCATGGCCTCTGAAAACCCGTTGGAGGGTTAGCTGCAAGTTGGTTCCCCTGTGACGGTATGTAACAGGTATATGATAACAACATCCACATTACAACATCGGCCAAGTGTTGGCAGCGTTTTTTTAAAAATAGAAATGTCTTTCAGGTATCTGTGCCTTTTTTTTTTTACCCTGTTTTAATTTTTTATTTTAGAATTACTTCCTAGTTTATTGTCTTTTTTTCACCCTAGTCATCTTTACCTGTTCTGCCATCGTCTAGGGGAGAGATGCTTTCATCGCTCTGCTATCTACCTAGTTCAGAATTCTTAGCCTTGTGACAGTCTGGTCAAATCCTTTTAACGTGTTTTCTTTTTCTTTTTTTTTTAAAGTGATAGTTCTTTATGGGAACAATCTGTTCCAATGAAACTTTTCTGTTTCTCACTTTGTGTACTTTTATATGTTCATATCTGTTATGAATTCTACTGTATATAGCCTGCCTGTCCTTTATTCTTGGAAAAAAAAATTCCCCTGAATTATTCAACTAACAAATGAAATTTTAGTTCCAGTTTTAGTCTTGCAGTGTAACCTTGCTGACCTTTGTGCGTCCGGTGTTGCTATCCTTGAACCCACACCTCCACAGTTTTACTCTTCTCTTGATAATGAATCTTACGTGGACTCTTACCATAGTATGAAAACATTGCTGGAAAGGGTGTAAAGGATGCTGGATTCCAGTCTTTTTTGAGATAAGGAAATTGAGTCCTTGCGGAATAGTTTACACTAAAATTCACATAGTGCTGGCTGAGCAGACCGAAGTCCTGGTGTACAGGCGCTCAGTATCTGTTGTTGTTATTGTCATCGTGTACCATCGAGTCAGAACCGACCCATAGCTGACCCTCTGGTGGGTTTTAAGAGGCTTGTTAATCACACGGGAGGGCAATTGCCCATCCTTCTCCTGCCTCCTCTTTATGAAATCATCCTTTTTGTCTCATAAGTAACTTTTTATTATTTGTCTTACCTAACTTTAGATTTCTTGGTATTTATGCTTCATCTTACAGACTCTGAACTTCTTGAGCATGTGGGTACCTTCATGACATAAATTGTTTAAACAGTGATTTAGTCTTTGTTGTCTAACAGTCTCGCAGTCTTTTTGCTTATTTGGCATCTTAAGACTCACAAGTGGTGTTGCTAGCAGATACTGGGTCCCGTTGTAAAGTGAATGCTTTAGGTGTTATGCTGCTGACATTGAGGCTTTTGAGCCAGGGAATTACGTCTGACAGTCTTTGGAAACGGATGTGAAGGCTGTAACGAAGCTCGGAGGACATGGGTCTCAGCCAATGCTCTTTTCCTCCTTCTGAGTGTTCGAGTACTAACACTGTGCGTTTGCTGTGTTTTGTCATCTCATTTGTCTTAAGCGCTGTCAGTCCAGCTGATTATTGAGCAAAGCATTCTGGAAATCATTTGTACCATTTTGGGAAGGTGGAGAGCTTTTATATCGTTTGTTCCACTTAATCCGGCCCCTTGCTCCAACACCAGAGCTTTGGTTTGTGGTTTGTCGAGGCAGGATAGAGTTAGCTTGATGCTTTTCTTATTTGTATGTAGCAGGAGTCAGATGGTTGAAGGCAAATAGCCTAGAAAGATGCCAGGTACAACAGCTCTGGAAATTCTTTTGCTCCGATCTGGGTTAGAAACTGTTTTTCATTTTCTTTTTAAAAATTCTGGATTTTATTCCAAAAACTACAGTTAGTTTGCTAGATGAAAGCATGAGATGTGTAGGATGGTGTATTACTCCAGGGAGCTCTGGTGGCCTAGTGGCAAGAAAAGCTGCCTTGCAATCCCGAAGGCACGTGGTTTGACTCCACCAGCTGCTCTGTGGGAGAAAGTTGGGAGTTTCCTCCCGTGTGATTAACTGCCTCTGAAAACCCGCTGGAGGGTCAGCTGTGGGTCAGTTCTGACTTGACGGTACACGACAACAGCATAGCTCTTCCAGCTATTTCTTCTCTGTAGCTCTTACCACATGGCGAGGTCAGATTATACAAATGTGAGGATTGTGTTGTCAGTCCAGTCGAGGGAAATTGTCGTTTCTCCTCCTTGGTCAATCCCAACCCTCTTCTCCTGACAGTCTTTTCTCTTAAGAGGTTTCAAGTACCAGTCTCATCTTAGTCTGTTAATGTGATTCCCTTCACTTTAGACCATTTGCAGATTAGGGAGTCATGTAATTTCTCACTTTCTACGCCAGCCTAGCTACTTTAAATTCTACTTTAAATCCAAGCAGAGCCCATTGCCATTAAGTCAGTTCTGCCACATAGGCGTCCTATAGGACAGGAGGAGAGCTCCTCCCTAGGGTTACCAAGGCTGGAGTTAGGGAAGCTGGCTGATGGCCATGTAGTTCTCTAACCTAGTAAGGAGAGGCTGGTGCCTGTGAACCACTGACCTGGTGTAGGAGCTCTGGACCCCGGTGTCATCAGGGCTCCACTGTCTTCTTAGGTCTGATAATTTGTCACAAGGACTCCCTAACTCCTGGGCTGTTTGATTCTCCAGAGAAAAACTACAGAAACAAAAGGGCACATACATGAAGTGAGAGCAATCGGGAGGTAGCAGGAAGCCTCCATGTTCACAAGAAATCTTGGATCCTCCTATGTGCATCATGGTAGGCAGTTAGAGACCTGCTACCCAGCTTGGGATCCAGAAGGGCTTTCCCATGTACCTTTCTAGTCGATACCTTTTGTCCTTGTCCCCAAAGACAACTACTGTTCTGGCCTCTTATCGCTGTAGATTAGCTGGCCATGCTGGTTTGTATCAGTAGATACTTTGTACTCTTTCTTGCACATAATTACTTTTGGTGACATTGGTCTATGATATTTGGTTTGGTAAAACAGTGGTAGGTTCTTCTCTCACACTGGTAATGGTCTGTTTGATGAATATACTACATTTTAGGGGGAAAAAAAATCACCATTGACGGACATTTGGTCTGTTTACACTTTTTGGTGATCATGAATAATGCTGCCACTATAATCCTGTACAGGTCTTTTAGGTCATTTCTTTTGGGGTGTGTCAGAGCGTTGGTGGAAAGTTGTGCTGCCAACCCAAAGGCAAGTGGTTCAAATCCACCAGCTGCTCTGAGAGAGAAAGATGGGCACTCTCCTCCTGTGACATTAACTGTCTCTGAAAACCTGCTGGAGGGTCAGCTACAAGGCGGGACTTCACAGTTCACAACCACAGTAAATACCTAGGAATAGAATGTCTAATGCCCATTATTTTTTAAAGGTGCTAGGATCTGCCATCTGTGGTTTGTACATATTTTCTGAGATTTGTTCTTTGGCATAAATCTGGTAACTCCTCTGTTCTCTTGTCATCAGTCTGTATTCTGTAAGCATGTGGAGTGCCCCCCCCCCCACCTTGGCTTATCCCTTTTGAAGGAATATATTCCACAGTAGCTTCCTGTAAAGGTTTGAAGTTCTGTATTTATGAAATTACCCCCCCCCCCCCGCCCCTTGATTTAGTTACGTTTTCCCCCAGACTTCCAAGTTGGTTCTGACTTGATGGCCATGAGTGAGTGAATTCTAAAGCTAATCTGATCCCTGATCTTGCTTCATATTCTGTCCCATTTCTGGATGTACCTCTTTCCTGGATTCTGAAATTCAAAGGAGGCGACTTACTGCACATCCATTTTCCTGTGTTTCTGTGGTTCAAAAATGTTTGGGGATGTATTAGTAATTTCATTAATAATTTCTTCTCTGACCTTTTCTTTTTCTCTCTGCAGATTGTTAATACTTTAGTTATACTTAGAATAATCCTTAAAGTATTTTCCTTCTGTTTTTCATGTTCTAGTCATTTTGCTCTATTTTCTGAAGGAGTGTTCCTAAATTTTAAATTTGAAATGATGAGGCTTCACTTTACATATTTTGGACGTATTGGTAGGAGGGGCTATTCCTTGGAGAAGGACATGATGCTGGAAAGGATGGAGGGTCGGCAAAGGAGAGGAAGACCCTCAACCAGGTGGATCGACATGGTGACTGCTGCAATGGGCTCTTGTGTGTTAGGAAGTGTGAGGATGGCGCAGAATCTGAAAAGGGTTCAGGTCTTTTTTTCCGTAGGGTTGTTAGGAGTTGTACTCGATTCAAGGGCACTTAACAACAACAAAAACAACAAACCTGCTGAAGTTTTTTATTTTACTGTCAAAATTTTTATTTCCTAACAGTTCTTTCATGTTCTCAAAATTCCCCTTTAAAAAGTATGTTTTTAGTCATGAATTACTCTTAACATTTGAGGGTATAAGTGATTCTTTTTCTACTTTTCTTCTCCTTGCAGAGTCCATTGCTTGTGTGCTCCCCACCATTTGTTGGTTGTTGTTGGATGTCATTGAGTCAACTGTGACTCGTAGCACCCCTATGAACGAGAGGTCTGAAGCTCCCCCATCTTGTGCCAGCCTCACATCTTTGATTTACTCCCACCCTTTGACATTGTAGTCGAGCCCTTTGTTACACTGTGTCAGTCCCATCTTGTTGAGGGCGTGTGTGTGTGTGTGTGTGTGTGTGTGTGTGTGTGTGTTGGAGATGTAGGTCAAATGTCAGTAATCCCTGGAATTATGTGGAAATTGGATTTCACCACATGGTGGTCTGAAAAGTGAGCTATGTTTATTTGTTTGCTTAGTGACCTTTTATGTTGTGTTCATGAGGAAAAAGTTTGCTTTTAGGCTAAATGTTTGAGCCTTTCTTTTTTTTTTTTCAGGGTCAGGGAAGTAATTGATTGGATGTTCTCACTTTTGGTAGGCCACTCACATCTTTAATTAGAACTCATGATGATATGATTTTTGCTGCTTTAGTCTTTTCTGAAGAAGAACCAGTGGCTTTTTTGTTCGTGATAGTGGAAGACCCAGTCAGCAGTTAGTGTTGGAGAGGAATCCCCTATCGATTCAGCTTTCACTGTCCTCAAGACTGAACTGACCAGTATCTGGCCTGCCTTTGGGTTCCTGAGGCTGTAAATGACACCAAGGAGGTTGCCTGTCTTCTCTTCCTCCTGAGAAGTGGATGGACAGAGAGGCCCCGCAGCCGGAGCTGAGCTTTCACGTATTTTTCTTATGTGATCTGGACACCCTGCACGTAGCAGCAGGCTAAGTATATCAGAGGTGATGGTGGCACCCGTTCAGATCCACTGTTCCTGGGTCACTGTGCTTGACAACACCTAACAACAGTCTGGTTCAGGAGCTAGGGTGACAGAGGGTGTTAGGTTTGATGGCTTTGCTAATCCAAACATCAGCTGTTCAAATCTGCTTCTTCCTCTTCGGGAAAAAGATTAGTCTCTCCCATGAAGACTTCCAGATTTGCCAAGACAATGGAGGGTCACAATCCGTCATGATTAATTCAGAGGCAGTGAATTTGATTTCTTGTTGAACTCTCAGTTATCGGAAGTATCCCTCCCCTCCTTTTTCTCTCCCTCTCATTATTGGTTCTTTTGTTTGTTTGTTTTTTTTAATTTTTAATGCAATTTTACAGAGACTTAGGGTTTCCAGTCATTCATTGTTGAACTTTTCTCCCCACTCCGGAAGCACCTTTTTAAACCTATCCAATTGAAGACAATTCTAAGCTAGTTTCTGAGCTCCTTTTCAGGATTACAGGATATACAGGAATTTTTCACCTTTCTTGGCTGTGCTATTACTTACTTCCCTGTACATTTTACTTTTATGGCTTCATTTTTCAATTACCTATGGGAACTTTTCCTCAAGTTGATGTATTGGCTCAGGATTTAGTCAGGAAAATAAGTTGAAAATTTTATATAAAGAATTGTGTAGCCAGATAATCGCAGACATGAAAAATCAGTTCACAGACCCTCAGGCGTTAGGCATTACCTGCAGGAACTAATTGCCCGCAGTTGGACTGTGAGAACAGAGAAGACATTGGGTTCTCATTTAGACATTTGGAGAAGGGGTCCAGAACTCAAATCTCTGTTTTGCTCGGAAAGAAAAAGTCAGAGTCCTGATGAGGCTTGTTCTGGGAATTCCCAGGGGGAAAAATGAAAAAACACCAAAAAATAAACTCCTACTTAACTAGATTGAGATGTCATCATGGGAACGATTGGTATTGTCAGAGATTAAAGATGAGCTGGTGATCGATGCTGATTTGAATCATGTTCTGTTCCCTCCGTCACATGTGTGATGTCTTTTTAGCACCTTTATCGGCAAAGGCTAACGGGATATCAACTAGCAAAGGAGAAGTGTAGTTGGCAGGCTTTTCTAAAAAGGCTTTGGTGACACAGTGATTAAGTGCTCAGGTACTGACTGAAAGGTTAGCGGTTCTACCCCGCCAGTGGTTAACTCTGCAGGAGAAGAGACCTGGCTCCTTGCTCCAGTCAAGATTACAGCCTTGGAAATCTTGGGATGATTCTGCTTAGTCCTGTAGGATCTCTGTGAGTCAAAATCACTAGATGGCACACAGTAAATAGCATTTTAAGCATTACATAGCAAAGAAGAGTGGGCTCGGAGCCGAGAACAGTAACGTAAATAGCAGACACGGATAACCTTGTCTTCTCATCATGGTGTCTCCGAATACAGGGACAAAAATCCTACAAAATTCCAGAGAGAAAAATGGGTCCTGTTTCAAATGCTCAGTATTCTCAGCTATAAGCCCATATATTTGAAAGAATGAACAGTACTCTTAAAATAGAAAGGAAAATGATTTCTTACTAGAATTCTTGACACAGATAAGTTAGTCATAAATGTAGAATGAAGAGATTTCAAGATATGCAAGAGCTCCGGAAATTTTGCTTCCTCATATCCTTTCCAAGGAAAGCTATTGTATCATTCCCCCCGCTAAACAGAAGGAGAAAGTAAACTGTAATAAAAGAGAAAGATGAGGCGTAGAGGAGAGGCCAAGGGAATCCTTGTTGTTGTTGTTTGGTGCTGTCAAATCAAGTATGACTCATAGCGACTCTGTGAACTACAGGTCTGAACCCTGAGCTCCTGTACCATCCTCATCATCTCTGCCACACTAGAGCCCTTTGTGACAGTCACAGTCATTCCATCGTGTTGACAGTTTCCTCCTCCTCTGCTGATTCCCCACCTTTCTGAGCATAATGTCTTTTTCCAGGAACTGGCTCCTGACAGCATGCCCAAAGTGCATGAGACACAGTTTCACTGTCTTTCCCTCCAAGGACCATTTTGACTGCACTGTCTCTAAAGAGGAATTCGTTCTCTTGGCAGTCCATGCCAAGTTTCGTGCTCTTCTCCAATACCACAACCGGGAGGCATCAGTTCTTCTTTCATCTTTATTCACTGTCCAACACTCAGATGCACAGGTAGTGAAAAGACCGTGACTTGGATAGGCACACCTTAGTCTTTAAATTGACATCTTTGCTCGTCAGCACTCTGGAGATATCCCTAACTGCAGACTTTTGTTGGTGCAATAGGTCTTTTGATTTCCTGGCTGCTGGTACCACGGTTATTGATTGTGGCTCCAAGTAAGATGAAGTCATTGGCAATTTCTGTCTTTTCTCTATTATGATGCCTATCGGTCCAGTGGTGAGGATTTTGTGTTCTTGATCTTGAGATGTAATCTATATTGAAAGCTGTAGTTCTTGAACTTCTGCAGCAAGCGCTTCAAGTCCCCCTTACTTTGAGCAGGCAAGGTTGTGTCATCTGAATTACATAGGTTGTTGGTGAGTCTTCATTTTCTTCATAGAGTCCCACTTCACCGATGGGAAAAGGAATCCTTAGGTATTAGTGAAGGATTTTCTCTGAATGCTAGCTGATTACCAGATGTGAAGAGCAGGAAGTCGATTTGAGCAGATCAGAAGGCTCAGCTAACGTTTTCAATGAAATGGATAGAAGACTTGATGCTGAGAAGTCTTTAAGTATCGAAAATGGTTTATGTTCATCTGGTAAGTGGTAAGGAGTTGCACTGCCAACCCAGAGATACACAGTTTGAATCCACCAGCTGCTTCCAGGGATTTACTGCATCTGAAAAACCTCTAGAGGATCCGCTGTGAGTGACGTCAGCAACATTAGCTTTAAAGGGAGCACTGGTGTTGTAGTAGTAAGGGGTTTCCAACCCAGAGGCATGGGCTTCAAACCTCCAAAGAGGTGCAGCCGAACTCTCTTGTTTGTTATGTACTTTTTGAGTTAGAACCCGCTAATAGCTTGGTGTTCAGAGGCTGCAGATTGCATGAGATTGTCCATGTTTCTTCCATGGGGCAGCTGGTAGATTTCAGCTCTGCCTTTACCGTCTAAGGCCACCAGAGCTCCCTCAGTTTATTACAGTGTCAAGGAAATCCGTGGTGGGGGAGAGGGAGAAGTGTGACTGACTGACTTGCCTCTAATGTGGATATTCCCTGTGATAAGTGTGCATTTTTAGGCTTTGAAAACTTTCTCATAGTACTTTGAGGCTAGAGTGCACCTTGGGCGTTCTCTCTGAGACAGTATAGCTAAATGAGAATTGTGAAGAGTATGACTGAATTCTTATTTTTCAGGAACATACAGTGAAATATGTATGGTTAAAAGGTTTTGTTTTGAAGCAGTTCATGGAGACGTTGATATGGGTGGGGATATGGACAGAATAAGCAGCTTTAAATTGTTGATTGTGTAATAGGGGGATGATAACTTTTAGGCGTTTGTTCTCTTCTTTAGTTCATATTTGAAATGTTCTATAACAAAAAATGCAGAATGAGAATATAGACTTCAAGGATTGGTTCTTCCATTTATTAGCTATGACCCTGAACCAGTGATTTGGATGTGAAGACTTAGTTTCCTCAGTTGTAAAAGAACTATATTAATATCTACTTCATAAAAGATTAAAACTTATTGTATTAGAAGCACTTGATGTACTACTGCTGTACACTGTCACATAAGTTTTTCTGAAGTGAAATAAGGCAGTGAAACAGTGCATCTACATACAGAGGTTAAGGAGTCTGAGGAAGGAGAAGACTGCTAGCCTTGCTATAGCACCGTCTTTCAAAAAAGAAGTATATTGATTTTTTTTTTATGTTAACAAAACACCAAACCTAATGCCCTTGTACCTGACACCAAGCGATTCTGTAGGACAGAGTAAAACGGTATCCTAGGGTTTTCAAGAATGAATCTTTTTAAGGCAGCAGAGTGCAACTCGTCTTTTTCTGAAGAGAAACTTGTTAGGTGCTGTCCAGTTGACTACGACTCAGTGGCTGTGAGCAACAGAACTGTACCATCCTCATCATCTGTTGATATGCTCAAGTCTATTGTTAGTCACTGTGCCAGTCCATTTTGTTGAGAGTTTTCCTCTTTTCTTTCTTTTTTAAAATTTTATTAATTTTAATGAATGTTTACAGAGATTTTGGATTTCTATTCATTCATTGTTGCATTTTTCCTCCCTGCCCCCCGCCCCCAAGTTTTCTTTATCTGACCATCTGCTTTCCCAGCATGATGTCGTCTTCCAAGTCTGGTCCTTCTGATGGTATACCAAAGGATGTGAGATTAGGTTTCACCATCCTTGCCTCTAAAGGAACACCTTGTTTGTTCTTTTTGGCAGTCCATGAGTTACTAAATATTCTTCTTCAACACCACAATTCAAAGCTGTCAATTCTTCTGCCATTCTTAGTAATTGTCAGAGTTTCAAATGCATATGGATTGGCTCACGTGCACCTTAATCTTTAAACTGACACCATTGCTCTTTAGCATTTTGGAAAGGTACTTGACAGCAGATTTTCCCACTTCGGCATGTCTTGATTTATAAACTACTGTTACCATGGCTGTTGATTGTAGATCCAAGTAAAATGAAGTCATTGATAATTTTAATCCTTTCTTCATCTTTTAGTCCACTGGTTAGGAATTTTGTGTTCTTGATGTTGAGATGTAATCCATAGTGAAGGCTGAAATCTTTGATCATCAGTAAGTGCTTCAAGTCGTCTTAAGTTTCTGGAAGCAAAGTTATGTCTGTTGTGTAAAGCAGGTTGTTGAAGAGTCTTTTTCTAATTTTAATGCCATATCCTTTTTTATATAGTTCAGTTTCTTGAATTATTTTCTCAGCATACAGATTGAATAGCTATGGAGAAAACACACCACCTTGATTTCTTTATTTTAAGTCATGCAGTGTTCTTTTGTTGTGTTCGTGCATAGGTTTCGAGTGAGCATAATTCAGTGTTCTGAGATTCCCATTCTTCTCAATGTTGGCTGTCATTTTTTAAAATTTTCCACACGGTTAAATATTTTTGCATTGTCAATAAAACAAGTAAAAATGTTTCTGTTTTTCTCTTCTTTCAGCCATTATGACCTGAAATCAGCAGTGATAGCCTTCATTCCACAGCGTCTTCTGAATTCAACTTTATTTTCTATCAGTTCTCCATTGATAGCCTGTTCCAGCTGTTTTTGACTACTCTTCGGTGGGATTTCACTTACATAGGATGATAGAGATATTGTTCTGTAATTTCCACGCTTTGTTGTACGACTTTTTTTTTTTTTTAATGAGACTGTGGGTCTCTGCTGGTCAGTTGGGCAGGTAAGCTGTCTTCCACATTTCTTGGCTTAGGCTAGTGAGCTTTTTCCTGAAACATCAGTTGGTAGTCCATCATTTCCTGGGTCCTTTCTGTTTTGTTTTGTTTTGTTTTTTTGCCAGTGCCTTCCTTCATTGCAGCTCGAATGTCTTACTTCAGTACCATTGTTTCTTGATCATGTATTACTTCCTGAAATGCTTTCTTGTCAACTAGTTATTTTGGGGGCAGTATCATTAAAGCAAGGATAATTTGGAGGATGAGCTCCCAACAATAGCATCTCCCAGACGAAAATGGTTCCCCTGAGGTCATGCATGTCTTCCCATGCTGCTGCAGGCCCTTACTGGGTCCAAACTCTGTTGCAGTGATCACATAGACTTCACAGAGCCATGCATATGGTTATGACATTTAATAGGAGACAGCAAACCAAGATTAACAGCAAGATACAATCCCTCGGTCTGAAGAGCTGCTCAGTTAATAGCAAAATACAATCCCTTAGTCAAGACGACTTTTCAGTTAACAGCAAGATACGATCCTTGGCGCAGGAATCTTTGACCCTGAAGGATGCTTGCTGCATTCTGTGCTGCTTCTCTCCTGGTGGTAACCCTCCTTTTTCCTGCTGAATCTGCTCAGTTTAATGGCAAGACTAGTTAATCACCTTGTGGATAGACTGACATGCTCTGTTTGCATAAGGAAGAGATGTCTCATGCATCTGTTGATGTTAGTTGACCAGTGTCTTTACAGGACAAGCAAGGTTGAGTGAAGCAGCTGAATCAGATGAAAGACTGTGGTCTAGGGAAGTTAAATTTCTAGCAACAGACACCCATTGAACCTCTCCTGACTTCACAAGAGGGAAGAACCTTGAGGCTATACCAATTGAATTACATCACATCATCTCAATTAAAAAAGCATCTCAGGAACAAGTCTGATGCATTGAACACTAATGACTAAAAACCAAATGAATTGACATCATGGGCATTGTCCATGAAGAAAGGCAGGTGTGGCTTTAGTTTAAAGTTGGCTGTTTTAGCTGTTAGCTCCCTTGGATCTCCAGCTATCTTAACTGCAGATGTATGGTCTTATAAATCATCAGTGGTTGTGGGACTAGGAAGAAAGAGGGAGAGAGAGGAGGAGGGAGGAGGGGGAGAGAGAGGAAGAGAAAACACGTGCGAGAATGCATGCACGCTTCCTATACGGAGTGAGCCTGGGGCAAGACCCTGGTGAGACCATACTCTAATGGTGAGACTGTGGTAAGGTGTAACCAGAGGAATCCTGAGAGAAAGACCACAGTTAAAGGTTTTGCTGTTCTTGCTGGATGCCTGAAGGAGAAGCTGGCTTATAATGGTTCTGAGGCAAACCTTGCTGGATAATTTGGACTTTGACTACTGAACTACTGAGACAAAAAGTTTTACTAAACTGTGTTTTGCTGTTACTCTGGTTTGGGACTGCTGGACTAAGTCTGGACTCGCATTGTGAGATATTTTTTTCCCCTCTTCCACTCCCTAGTCTTATTTCCTTAATAAATTCCACTCTTGGTTCCACAACTGTGAGTAAAGTCTATGAGTCAGCAACAAATAAACAAGCCACTAGGTGCTGGGATGTGCCTCCGGAGGCATCATGGGACTGGGCTGTGGACTCTTTATCTCCTTTCTGTTTTGGGGCAGTGAGAAACTATGTTATTCTCACTCCCTCAGGCCCTTTCAGAAAGATATTCTTGGCCTTGTGACCTCATGTCCCATTTTCTGCTCTTTCAAGAACAAGTAAGAAAGAAAAGATCAAAATGGATGTCCGAAGAGACTTTGAAACTTGTACTAGAATGTGCAAGTTTTCAACAACAGAGATCCACAACCCTTTATATTCCCTCCATCTTCCTTTGCGGCTTCCTAGACCATTTAATATTTTGCCCATAGAATTTTTCAGTATTGCATCTGCAGGATTGAGTTTGTTTTTTCAGTTCTCTCAACTTGAGAAATGCTAATTGTGTTTTTCATTTTTATTTTCTAACTCCAGTTGTCTACTAATTTTGTTGTAATAACTTTGTCTTCTCGAGCTGCCTTTTGAAATCTTCTGTTCCTCTCAGCGTTTCTTACCTACAATTTGGCTTCTCTACATTCTACTTGTCCCACAATCATTTGGAGCATAATTTAGTAATACGTCACATTAATAGCAGCTTCTTTGAGCGCTGTTTCCCCGCTTCATGTTTATAAAACTTGTTTATGTATAATGCACTGCAGCATACCAGTTATAGTCTGTAAAAGCCACATGATTCTGCCTCCAGATAAACAAGAGAGAGCCTTGATAGAAAAGAAAGAGGAGCGTTCTTGCTTATATTTTGTTTTTGTTTTTTTATTTGTTGTGTGCTGTCAAATCAGATCCAACTGGCACATGAGATTGCCCCTCCTTCTCCAACGGAACATCTGGTGGACTCGAACCGTGCGCCTTTGGGATTGCAGTGCAGCTACTTGCCACTAGGCCGCCAGAGCTCCCTTCTATTTTGGTTTTGATCTTTGTAAGATTCATTCTTTTTTCACTGCAGTTTTAGATTTCTCAGCTTCCTTGTGGAGAGGTGGCTTTGTTTCCTGGCCAGCGCACTTCATGCAGTCATGCCTATCTGTGTGGTGTGACGTAATATGTGTTGCTATGATGCTGAACACAGATTTCAGTGGAGTTTTAAGGCTAAGATAGGCTAGGACGAAATACCTGGTGATCTGCGTCGGTAAAATCAGTGGGTGAAATCTCTGTCTATGGACTTTGTGCATGGAGTCACTTTGAGACAGGAACTGACTCACCAGCTGCTTCAGTAATTAACACTTTATTGATGAGAATGGTCACTTGATGAAGTACCCTGTTTGAGAGATCAGTTAAAGCCAGAATTTTTTTCCTTACTATTAACCATATTGTAAAAATTAGTCTCCTTTTGTTAATCTCACTTTTTTTTTTTTTTTTAGAAAGCACGGCATCCTGGAAAGACACTGTAATACTTTGCCTGTAATTAAAAAAATTTGATGGCTTGATGAGGATTATTTATGGAATACAGTTTTTTCATGTAGAAAAACTTAAGAAAATAGGAGTGAATTCTTAACAACAGATAATTTGGGAGATAATCCTAAGGAAAAAGAGCAAGAGATGACAAGTTTAAAAACGTGTTGAACTCTGTTCTGATTCATACTCATCCAGAAGGCAAAGCAGAACATCTCCTTAGGGTTTACAAAGCTTTATGGAAGCAGATATGCAAGGAAGATATAGGAACATCTTTTCCTACTGAGTTGCTAGAGGTTTGAACCACCAGCCTTCTGGGTAGTAGCCGAGTGCTTAATCATTGTGGTCCCAGGGATCCTCAGCAAGGGACTGAGAAGGATGAAAGGAAAAGCAAAGCCAAGTTCCAAATGGGTTCATGAGCGAGTCTCTGCTGTGTCAGCTGTCACAGTCCTACTGGGAATTTCTGATGATCTAGGTACTTCTCAGAAGTGTGTCCTCACAGACTGACAGGCATGAACTGCATTGCCATGTTTGAAGGATAGAGTATAAACTTTAGCCCTGTAGATAACAGAAGAGTGTTGTTATTGGCTATCGCGCTGAAGGTGAGCCCCCAGGTTGGAGGACAGTGTCACCCCAAAGTAGAGTCCTCCATAACATCAGTGGAATTAAGCTTTCACCCAGAAAAGAACCTTCATTTGCTGATAGGACAAGACCCAAAATGAGAAGAAACAACAGCAGACATCTCTTAGTAGTTCAAATGTGGAAGGAACCCAGTATGACTCTAGGGAAACAGGAAGTTTTAAAAAAATGCAATGGTTAAAGATTGATATGCTAGGTGATCTTGTGTTGAGATGCTCTGGTATTGGCCATTTTTAATCTGACAATCATATGATCATATGATACAGGGAATGACAAGAAGAATGATGCCAATTATAGTAAAAAAAAGAACATTTAAAAATCTGAAATACAGTCCTCTGATTAATGGGATACTATCTGTATGCATACAAGTAAGACCTGTTAAATACAGTCTTTGTCCAAATATATAGCCCAACTACTAAAGCCAAAGAAATTGAAGACTTAATTCTGGCAACCTAAAACTGATCAAATTTATAATCAAGGTATATTAGTAATAATTTGTGACTGGGATGTGTAAGTTGGAAACAGGTAGAAAATAAGGCCTTGCTGACAGAAATGAGACTGGAAGTAGACTTTCATACGCAATGATTTATTCATGGCAGATGCTTTTTTTAAAATAATTTTTATTTTATTATTTTGTGTGTGTGTGTGTACCGTCAAATCAGATCTGACTGGTAACAGGAAGAGATTGCCCTTCCTTCTCCAGCAGAGCATCTGGTGGATTAGAACTGTGTGCCTCTGGGATTGCAGTGCAGCTTCTTCCCACTAGGCCACCCGAGCTGTCTATGGCAAATGCTTTTTAAAATAAACATAGGATTTAGGATGATTTAGGATGGTAGGGAGCAAGGTCAGACCAATACCATGAACTCATTAACACGCTTCATTTGCTGTGAAGTGAGCCTCTTGAATTGAGACAGTGCTTGGTGGAATATTAATATAATTGATAAGCGTTCTAGCAGTCCACAGATTGTAATCTTAGCATAGTGCGCAGAGAAGGCAAGTCCTTTCCAGAAAAGTACCTATTCCAGTAGAAAGGAAATGCCATTGTTTTCATGATACGGTCAGTCCAGTGTAGTTGACCTGCCACCAAGTTCGTTTCATGTTAAGGACTTGGTGCTGGTTTCTGCTGCGTGGTAGAGTGGACGCTCGGCAGTGACCTTAGCCAGCTCAGCCTTGGTCAGTGAAAGTCCATGTTACCTGAGCCCATGCATCACCTCCGTCCCTGCCACCATGGCCACTCTGTTCATGCACCTGTTGGGCAGTGACAGAAGTGGCTGGGTGAAGACTGTTCCCACTGTCCACTTGACAGTTAAAATCCTCTTCTAGTGACGTCATCCTTTGGTGAGTATTCATATGAGACCCATTCAGAGAGTTACCTCCACATACCTCCTCCCTCCTTTGAGGTCTAGACAGTCAGCTGTCTACTCAGCCACTGGCCGTGGTTCGTGAATCCTTCTGTGGTCACACATCTGTCCATTTCTTCAGAGCAGACTGTACAGCCAAGTGCACTGCTTGAAGCTGCACCCACTGAGATGACGTCCATCCCTGTTCTTCAGGGTTGTGTCAGCACAAAGCTGTAGTACTGCTGCTGTCCCACTTCCAAGTGCAGCACTGCCAGGAAACCAGGCACGGCTTTTTATCTGGACATAGTACCAACATTTTTTTTCTCCAGAGGCTTTAGGTGCCCGCTGAGAGCCAAGAGGTAGTGTGACAGGAGTGGAGGCATGGGCCACTTCCTTATGTAAGTGACTTGTGCCTTGAGGGCTGTTGGAGCCTGATCTTGTATTTTACACTTCCTTGTACTGATCAAGTGCTACTGGGCACATCCAGCTCTATGACTCTGGACAATAGTCACAGCTTTGGCCTTGGGGATACTTGGACCCGTAGTTAGGCGTTCAGTCTTAAAGGCCAAGTTGTTGTTTTGTACCAACAAAAGTTGGAACTAACTCATAGCTGACCCTCTGGAGGGTTTGCAGAGGCAGTTACTTGCATGGGAGGAGACTGCCCATCCTTCATCTGCATGTCTTTGGGGTTGCAGTGCAGCTTCCTGCCACTAGGCTACCAGAGCGGTCCCTGAGTCCCAGTAGCAAGCCAAAAGAAAAGAAAAAAGCAGGTCTTCAAAAGGAGAGCAGTTATCTGTAGAAGGTGCCAGGATCTTCACTGTGATTCACCAACAAAGGTCTCCCAAGGACTATCTCTCATGGATAACTTCAAGCACCATTCGATTAACGAGACTACGTGGCCCAAGTAGCATAGCCTAACCCTGCTCCTGTTCTGAGGCCCACTCATGACTAGCAGGTTTTGAGTTTGATGTAAAGGCTCAGGTAACACATTCAGCTGAGCATGTATTGATTCCAAAGCCCTGATAGGCCTGCTAGGTGTGTGTGTCTCCTCTATAGTTATGGAAGGAGCCACATGAAGTAAGAGCCTTCACGCTAGATGATGTCTCCATTCCTTATACCACTGGTGCTCCTAGACATTTCACCGAGGTGGGAGGCGAATTATCTTACCCTCTGACATACAGATCGCTTCCAACAAGTCAAGACTTACTGGTACTATTTCTTGGTAGATAGATAGGGTCACAGTCATGCCATTAGTGCAGTGGACCTGTATGATGTTTTAAATTTGATGATACAGTGTCTTAAGGAAAGATGACCCAGACCCTTTTGTACTAAATTATGACTGGGATGCCAATAAAGCCCTGCAGCAGGGTGATGAAAATGTATTGCTGACTTTGTGTTTGAAGACAGATTGCTTCTAATGATCTTTTAAAATAAGAATGGAGGAGAAAGCATTGGCCAGATCAGTAGTTTAATACCTAGGTACTAGGAGAAGCAAGAATTTACTTTAAGCAGCAAAACCATTTAGATCATTTGCAGCTGGAGTCATTGCCGGGTGAAGGTTACAGCAATCAGCTGTCATTACCCACTGTCATCCCTTTTTTTGCATAGGCTAGATTGGCGGAAGGCTCATCAACCTGTGTTATGCAGATGACATAACCTTGCTTGCTGGAACTATGGAGGACCTGACGTGCTTGCTGCAGAAGGTCCAGGATTGTAGTTTTCAATATGGTTCAGCATCAAGTTGACAAAAGATTCTCTCCACAGGGCCAATTGGCAGCACCATAATAGAGAAGAGACTGAGGTAGTTAACGATTATAGCTTGCTTGGTTCCATAGTCAACATTCTTGGCACCAGCAGTCAGGAAATAAAAAAATTAGTTGCATAGGGAAAATCTGCTGTCAGGGACCTCTCCAGAGTACTGAAAACCAACAGTGTCAGTCCAGAGACTAAGTTGCGCCTAATCCAGGCCATGGTCTTCACAAATACTTGCTATACTTCAGAGAGCTGGACAGTGACTAAGGATGACAGAAGAAGAATTGGTGTCTGCGGATTGTGGTGCTGGACATACCATGGACTGCAAAGAAAACAAGTCTGTCTTGGAGAGGGTAAAACCGGGTTTCTCCTTGGAAGCTAGGATTTTTGAAGCCCTGTCTCCCTTTGGGCACGCGGCCAGGAAGGACCGATGCTTGGGGAAGGATATCATGCCTGTAAGGGTGAAGGGACAGCACAGGGGAGGAAGGCTCAGGATGAGATGGATTGGTAACAGTGACTGGGGCAGTGGGGGTTGGTGTGTCCGAGTCAGTGAGACTGGCTCAAGACAGGGCAGGCTTCAGAGCTGCTGTATATTAGGGTTGCTATGGGTTTGCAGGCAATTTGATGGCCCATAACAACAACAAATAGAATTCATTGAGAATGTGATGGGAATTACCATTTCTTGCATCTTTTCAAGTCCTTGGTGGTGGAATGAATCTTTACAGTCCTTTCAGGAACTCAGTACTGGTTTTGATGTACTATATTCTTAGGTAGAGACACCTCTGATGACTTCCATTTGGCTTATCCTACCATAGTAGTCCTTATTCACATGTCAGGGATCCAGCGTGGGAACTCTTATCAATTGCTTAGTTTGTTTACTCCATTTACACATTCTGGGACTGGGGAAATCTCTACCAATTGGATTCTAGACCTTGTTAGACTGACTGTAAGACAGGTTTGTGCTAAGAATAACGACTTCCGTGTGCCTCTGCTCCACGTACCACTGTGGTTGACCGTAATTCTCTGGTCTCCCGGGATTAATGGCCTTTCAGAACCAGTGTCCAATAATCCTTGAAAAGTCTGATTACTTCCTTTTCCCCAGTGAACAGTCACCCTCATAAAAGGCTGTGAATTCCTGTGGGAAAGAGTGTGAAAAAGATTTAACAGTGTAATTTTTTTGCAGTATGGTAAGGTCCTTCTCTGGTGGACTGATGTTAAGGCACTGCGGTGCCAACCCAGAGGTACATAGTTTGACTCCACTAGCTGCTTTGTGGGATGAAGATGGACGTCCCCTCCCATGTTGTTTACAGCCTCTGGAAACTCACTCACTGCATGTAACAACAACAGAGATCTTCCTCAAGGGGCTCTGGCCTTCCCTTCGTTAAGGAGCTGTGGGTCAGTAAACCAACTCAAGTCTGGGAATTGATTGAAAAGCTGCGACTCTCTCTGTTCTGATGAGTCAAATTAGACTGCTGTTGACCTGATCAAGAATGCCTCGCTTGTACAAATATAGTAAATATTTAGTAGATTTCCCATCTGTTTCACTCTTAAGGACGCCATTATTAAGTAACCACCACCATAAATCCATACACTACAGATTATTCTGATTTTGGTTTGACTCCACTGTCATTATGGTAACCACCCCCACCTTATTTGTATCTGTTATGTGCAGCCCCCTGGCCCCCAGCTACATGAGGTCTGACCAGACCCAGTGTAGTTATGCTGCTTAACTCTGTAAGGGCAGTTCCCGCTCTCAAGACTGGCTTACATAAAAAGATAATAATACAGCTAAGGATGTTTGGGCTTCTCTCCCAAATGTTCCTTCTAGTTGTTAACACCAGATTTGATATACCATGTATATCATCTGATCATTCCGAGTGTGGGTTTATGCTTGTGACCTGATCATTCCATTTCAATAGATCGATTTCCCTACATATGTGGTCTTTTTTTTTTTTTTTTTAAATACATCTGTGGTCCTCTAAGCTGTTACCAAAGTTGGGTCTGGTGCTTCAAGTTGACTTCACTTTCACTTACACTTCAGTGAATTAGGTATTGGAATAAGCTTTTTTTCACCTCTTTAGCTGGAACATTGAATGAAGAATCTGTGCTTAATGGACCCAACTCAGTAACTCAGACTGATCCAGTTTTATGTTCGTGGGGTGCACCTTCTACAGGCCATGGTCTTTGCAGTCACTTGCTATGCATCAGAGAGCTGGACAATGACTGGGGAGGATAGAAGGAGAACTGATGCCTTTGAGCTGTGGTGCTGGAGTATTGAATATATCATGAACTGCCAAGAAAGCCAACAGGTTTGTCCTGGAGAGGGTGAAGCCAGGCTGCTCCTTGGAGGCAAGGATTCTGAAGCTTCATCTGACATACCTTGGACATGTTGCAAGGAGGGACCAGTCCTTGGGTGGGTGGAGGGACAGTGCAGGAGAAGAAGACCCTTGATGAGATGGATTGATTCATTGTGGGAATGGGGGTAGATGTGTTGGAGATGGTGAGATCGACACAGGATAGAGCAGAGTTTAGGGCTGTTGTACATAGGGTCGCTTTGAGTTGCAGGTGACTCGACGCCACATTACAACAACAACAACAACAACAACAACAAACAGTCATACTAACATACATTCTCCAGGTTTGTGTTTGTAAATATTAGAAAAATCAGGCAATTCTCTAAGAGTGTCCAAGTTGGTTTCTGTTGGGATTCAAACCCAATAGGGTAAGTCCCTCCTCAGTTTATAAGTGTCCACAGAATAACTGAAAAGGTGACACAGAATCAAGCTGAAAAAAGTTGATCTTGTTTCAGGGGAATCTTACCAAGTGGGAGAAGCAGTGCTGCGTGCAGAGTTGGCGTCTGAATTGGAATGAGTTCGCACCAGCCCCGCAGGGAAGGTCACGCTAGCTGATAAGACATACTGTAAGTGCAGGACGGGGGTGGGCCCACCTGAGCCCATAAGTAAGTCCATACTGCTGACAAGCAGGGGCACCAGAGGGGGAAAGACACTTGAGTTACTGCAAAACTGATAATCCGCTTAACTCGGCTTTAACAGGTAACCTAGGATCAAGCCCTTTCAAGGGTCTTTTCAATCTTCCATACAGTTTATCTTCGTACATGCAAGAAAAGCCAAGCTGTTCCTTTGGGATACAGTGTACTTCTTCCTGCGCTTCAGTTTGCACTTCGCTTTATGGGGTTTACTGGGATTTGACTCTTGTTGAAGGTCTAGAAGAGGAGCTCTGGTCCTCGTGGGCAAAGAGTTGTACTGCCAACCCAGACGCAGGTGGTTTGAATCCACCTGATTCTTTATGGGAGGAGGAGGGGCAGTGTCCTCCTATGCAGTTCACTGCCTCTGAAAATCTGCCATGAGTCACTTCCAACTCACCGTAACATCTCATATAAAACAACGTAGAAACTAAAATAAGTGATGGGGAAGGATCTTGGGAACATTCCACCAGGCTTTGTAAGGTATCTGCCCCAGTCAGTGATTTAGACCATGCCCCAGGCTCTGCCACCAGCGAAGTCTCAGACAAAAACTCATGAGAAACGGCTGGGGTAGTCTCATTAGATGGGGCTTTTATGTAAAAGACCTGGATCTGTGCAGTCTGAACCAGGTGAGAGTCTCCAGCTTCCTCATTATCTTCTTCTTCTATGTTCCTATCCCAGCTTTCAGGACCTCATTTCAATTTCAGGTACCATTTGAGGTTTGCATCTTAGTTGGAGTTATTTGGCTATTCCTGATAATAAGTTCTTGGGTTTGGTTTTTAAGCAGTATTGGTTTTGTTACATGAGACATAAGGCTTTCTTTCCCGGCATGATTGGGAACTTAAATGCCTTGTAGGTGATGCCTGAGCTGTGATTCACAAATCCTAAGCTCATCTCTTTATTTCACCACTTTGCCTAACCTAAACTTTATATCCTGAAAGAATGTGGATAAGTGTCAAACATGGGACCGCTCAGAGCCTCACTTTGCACAATACCTGAACTGTTAGTAGTGATAATTTAGGAATTAATATTGCCACGTCACACCATGGATTGTTGTTGTTAAGTGCCGTCGAGTCGTAGATGACTCATAGCGACTCTATGAACGAAAGACCTGAACACTTTATAACTTTCATTGTTTCTTCAAATTCATACTGTTTCTGGAGGCAAGCTTTTGTGGAAGTGGATTCCACTCCTGCTTCCACACTTGTTTTAACCAGGGAACTCCACCAAACACTGTCCACCATGGGTAACCATTATCACTTTTGACACATCAGTGTCACAGTGTTCAGCGTCACAGCAACCACGAGTTACCTCTGCACAGTAAATGGACAGACCAGTGCTATACCACTTAGAAGAATGTTTGACCAAAAACAACACCAGGCCTGAGTGCCGCTGATTAAAATCACCCACATTTGGCTTGGTAGCATCACTTTATATCCACCAGGCTAAGAGCTCTATGACTCACAGCAGTTCTGTGAAGAACACATCTAACATTTGCCCTGTGCTATGCCGTACTCACTATCCGAGACACGCTTGAGCTCATTGTTACAGTCTCTGTATCAATCCATCCTGTTGAGGCTTTTCTTTTCTTCTCTGACCTTCCACTTCTCTCAGCATGATGGATTTCTCACACCATGGAGTAGCAGTTGATTTTGTTACATGCTGTTACCCATGACTCATAGCAATCCTGTGAACAATGACTCTGAACCTTGGATTAGAAGAGCCCTTTCAGTAAAGGAGGTAGAGCTGTCAGCACGGGTGTGTGTGGGAGTGAGAGAGAGAGAGAGAGAGAGAGAGAGTGTGTGTGTGTGTGAGTGAGAGAGAGAGAGAGCGCTATGGGTCGGTTCTGACTGTGTATACAGTACACAACACAACATTCACTGGAAATGATTTATAAACTTGTAGACACTGGCAGGTAATAGCTGGGGAGATTGATGGTTGGCAGATAAAGCAGGCCGTTACACCTAAGGAGCCAAAGAACCGAGGAATCTGATGCATGATGGAGAAAGCAGCTCTGGCACACTTCCTTTTTATTGGTGCAGGCCCCACCTCTGGTGAAACGCCTCATCATCTTGGTTGCTCATCATTGCAGAGCCTGTTAGAAGTTACACTGCACCAGACCTCATCAGCTTAGACCTTATCATGAATGCCAACCCAGAGACTCATAGACAGCCCTTTTGGCATTGCAGCCTTACCTATCAAACTTGCCTTGCCTTTTTTTTGTGCTGTGGTGAATGTACTTCTCATTTACTGTCTCATCAGGTGAATGTCTGAATTTCAGACAGCGTACTCTCTACTCCTGTGTGTACTAACTGCTAATGATTATCAGGGGCCAGTTATTATTATTTTTAGAGTTTGTTGGCTAGTCAGTACGCATCCAAGCCAAATGTGATCCAGTGACTTTACAATCAGTGGAACATTTATTTATTTTAATAATATTTTATTGTGTTTTCAGTGATAATTCACACCACAGATTAGGTCCCATTTAATGATTTACACACAAATTATTCAGTTTATATTAGCTTCATTTTTCGCAGTATGTCAGCATTCTCTTTACAATCGAGTTCTTTTATCAGTCCTGGTTTCCCCCTCTCCCTTACGTTTAGCTCTGTCTTAGAAGACTGACAGCCAGAATGCTACATGGAGCTGAGGATGATGAGCCTTCCTCTCAGATTCTTTGAGCATGTTTTCAGAAGACCCAGTCCCTGGAGAAAAATATGGTAAAGCAGAAGGTCCGAGAAAAAGAGGGAGACACTCAGTGACAAGGATCTGTCTGTTTTGGTCAGTAGTTTAGGGTGATAATCCCAAGGTGTAATCGGCTCAATTGGTCCAGTAAGTCTGCCCAGGCATTTGAGTTCTGATTTCTCTAGTGCATGCGTTGTGACTAGAACATTCTGTGGTGATACCCAGACACCTTCTCATATTTCTGGTCTCAGGGTGTATGAGACTTTGACTCTGCAGATTGTTAATTCTAGTCTAGTTTCTTCTCTGAGATTTGGGGTTCTTTCTTTAGTGGAACATTTATGGTGTCTTTTTCATGGAAATGTTTTCCTCAGAATCTCTGATGTAGTGGGGCTTAAAATTTGAGTCTGGGAACTCGGAATTCTACAAGTGAGTTCCTGGTGATATTAGTGAAAGAGTCAATCCAGCTTCTACAGTTTGATTTCTAGACTAATACATTCTAGGTATTGTTGGTGGTGCTGTCGAGATGACTAAAACTTGCCTGTGCCGTCCTCATCATCTCTGATATACCTGAGCTATTATTACAGTACTTTTGTCAGTCTGTTTTGTTGAGGGTCTTCACTTCTTCCCCTGACCATCCACTTTTCTAAGCAGAATATCTTTTGTCAAAGATTGCCTTCTCATTGACAGCATGCTCAAAGTGTATGAGAAGAAGTTTCATTATCTTTGCCTTGAAGGAGCACTCTAATTGCACTTCCTCTGAGATAGACTTACTTGTTCTTTTGGTGGTCCACAGAATATTTAGTACTCTTCTCAAACACCACAATTCAAAGGCATCAGTTCTGTCTGTCTTCATCATTGTCTGACTTTCAAATGCCTAGAAAGTAAGTAATTGAGAAGACTGGCTTGGATTGAACACACCTTAGTCTTTAAACTGATGTCCTTGCTCTTTAACACATTGGAGAGATCCTCGACAACATTTTATCCCTGTGCAATATGTCTTTTGGTTTCTTGACAGCTACTATCAGTCTGATAGTAAATCCAAGAAGAATAAAGTTATTAACAACTTTATTATTTTCTCTGTCACGATATTGCCTGTTAATCCAGTAGTGAGAATTTTTTTTTCTTGATGTTGAAGTGTAATTCATAGTAAAAGTCTTTGATCTTAAGCAAAAAGTGTTTCAAAGCCCTCTTCACTTTCATCAGGCACGGTTGTGTTATTTGTATAATGCAGGTCGTTGATAAGTCTTTCTCTGGTCCTTTTGCCACATTCTTCTTTGTATGGTACAATCCCTTGGATGATGTGCTCATATAGAATACGTATGGAGAAAAGATACAATCCTGCCATTCACCTTTACTGATTTTAAAATACGAATTGTTCCCTTGTTCTGTTTGGACAGCAACTTCTTTGCTCGGTGAATAGAACTCACAGGCACAAAATTAAGTGCCCGAGCTTCCCATTCTTCTCATTGTTACCCGTAAGAGTATATATTTCACATAAAATGATGGCTAATGTTGTTCTGTGTAGTTTGTTCTTAAACAAGCATAATAATCAGGACACACCGTGTATAATAAATGCAGAAATTCACTGCTAGGAAGTTGATTTTGACTCATCAGGACTGAACAGGACAGAGTAGAATTGCCTTGTTGGGTTCCTAAGGTTGTAAATCTTTACAGAAGCAGAGTTCTCTTAAGTGGCTGTCTTACGGTGGTAAACGAGGTCATACCCTAGAGGCTTCTGGATCTTGGCTTCTTTTGTGACAAGCCCCTGCTCACCAGCTCAAACTCTCAGATGTGGCCCAGAGGTTTTAGAACAAGGCTTCTGACTTACTCCAGTGTTTTACCCCTACAGGAATCAAGTATAAAGGCCACCTTATTTTGCATAAAGCTAAATCCTTTACCCTGCACATGTGATTCTTTTTAATAGCAACATAATTTGCTTGTGGCAAGGTGTATATATATATATCCTACATAACCTTACTGCTTTTTTATGTTAGCATTGCTTCATCTGTATCCAGAGACACCTCAAAGGAAAGCACAAAACTATTACTGTTGAGTCACTTCTGACTCATTAATAGTTTTAACAACTGATTTAACCACTAAATATTTTTAAGTGAATTTTTTTTTTAAAAATGAGATTTCCAGGGGTCTGGCAAAGACCTGCCTTTCTTGCATAGGCACACCAACAGATGGGGAAGCCTACACTTGGATAATAAAGCAAGTACCTTGAAGTGTAGAGGACATTATTGATAGCTCATTCAGACACAAAAGAGATTGCATGCCCAAGTGAGGACCAAGTAAGAAGTGAGAAGACCAGCAACAAGCCTGTATACCTGGGTGGGCTCTGCTTGGGTCCCACAGAAGGAGATGGGATGGGGGAAGGAAAAGACTCAACAGTATTGAATGACCACCACGGGAAAGACAGGCCTTCACTTCCTCATCGCTCATGGATGACCAGCTGAGGGAATTTTCTTCTGAGTGAGTAGGACATTGTTGGGCCCTTGAGACGTGACGCACACACCTTTCCCCACCCCAGCCCCTGCCAAGCAGGCCAGGGCCATCATCACTTGGCAAGGAGAAATATCCCCCCCTCACCTGAGCTGATGATGAGGGCGGGACTTCAGTAAAGCCATTTTGGATTTGGTGCTGAGGAGGTCAGTGCAGATGCAGGGAATGGGGATTTATGTATGGTAGACCATCCCCTAGTGCAAAAGCTATACCCACTGACATCACCTAGGACTGCCACACCTTCACCGTGTGCCCCATCCTGTGACGTTTTGATTCTGAGACACTAACAGAAAGAGGAAAATCTTTGTCATCTCTAGGGAGCGCTTATGGCCTAATGGTAAGAAGATGTGCTGGAATCCTGAAGGCATGAGGTTCGAATCCACTAGCTGCTTCGTGTGTGAAGTATGAGCAGTCTCCTCACATGTGATTAACTGCCACTTAAAACCTGCTGGAGAGTTGACTGTGGATTGGTTCCAGCTTAACGGTACATCACTGCCACTACCACCACAACAACAGATTCTTGCTTGTTGGTTTGGCTGAGGAGTACCCAGGAAAAACCCAGGCTTCTCACCACCTGCTCAGCGTTAGGTGGCAGCCACCACCATCCACCACCCTCCCAACACACAGCACTACACACTGAACAGATCTTGCATGGACAACCCGTCGACTCTCACATAAAAGCCTGAAGAATGGAGTGTTTTTGTTTTTGGTTTGGTTTTTTTTCATCCACACTAATAGTTTCTCCAGTGTCCTGGAAGCAGCATCAAGCTCTACCAAAAACCAAAAAAAAAAAAACACCACACACAGAAAACCCACCAAGTAACAAAATCCAAACAAACAGAAAAACACCACAAAACAAGATGTCACCAGATTAAAAACCAAAAAAAGATCAAAACACAGTGTCAGAGGCTCTCCCAAAAGAGAAATAGCTGATGGAATCCTGGGAATCTTGTAAGAGGAAATTCAGAAGAGTGGTGCTCAGATGTTTTCTCAAGATGGTAGGGAAATAGGAAGAATTGAAGGAATCCACAAGCAAAATTTTAGAAGAATTTTTAAAAATCGGTACAAGATAGACCAACCAGATAAAACCAATGGACTGTTAGAAGCTATAGAAAAATAAGAGAATGTAATCGGGAATTGTAAGACCAGCATTTCAGAAGCTGTCAACATGCTGGAAGGACAGAAAAGCGGAATTGGAGAAATGGAATATAGAATCAGTGGCATAGAAGACAAATCCCTCAACGCTAATGTGCTGGAGATAAAAGCAGAAATGAGAATGAAAGCATAAAAATGACATGGGGTACCATCAAGAGGAATCACATATGTGTGAGTAGAATTTGAGAACAGGAAGAGGAAAATAGGCACCAAAAGATTATGAATGAATTAGAAAAAAAGTTCTAAAAGTTTTTCATGAAAAATGGGAGGAAAAATTAAAATCCAGGAAGCTGAGTGAACTTCAAAAAGGATAGACCTCAAAAGAAAAACAGCAAGACGTAGAATTGTCAGATTCTCCAAATCAAAGACTAGAATACTGAAAGCAGCTTGAGGAAAATGAAGGGTTACCAAAGGAGAGCGATAAGATTAAGCTCCACTATCTCAACAGAAACCATGCAAACAAGAAAACGATGGGGTGACATAACACAAAACTCTGAAAGATAATAATTCCCAACCAAGAATCCCGTACCCAGCAAAATGGTCCCTCAGTTGTGACAGAGAAGTTAGAAAGGTCTCAAAGCAGAAAGTGAGTTCGTGGGTGGGGGTAGGGGAAGGCCAGCTTGGCAAGAAATACTGAAGGAAGTCCTTCACACAGATGGCACAGAAAAGTGACGACAAAAATACGGCAAAATGACAGCAGTAAAACCTTGCCCATTTGATAATTGGGGAGCTCTGGTAGCCTACTGGTAAGAATTTGCACTGCAGTCCCAAATGCATGAGGTTAGAAGATACCAGCTGCTTCATGGGAGAAGAATGGACAGTCTTTCAGTGCCATTTACTGCCTCTAACATTCCATTAGTATGATAGTGTTTGAGGGATGTGATACTTGATAGGACTAGTGGTTGAGCAGGTAACAACATCAGCATACTGTATTGGTTGTCTTTGTTAGGCCTCTTGTTTAGAGTAAACAAGACCCTGAGAGGGCCTTTGTATTTAAAAGTCGGTTGATACTATATTCTGGAGGAATGTTGTTCTAAAGTGGTACAGCACTCTTCTGTAAATATGCTGTACTGAGGTAACTTGGGGTTGCTGTGATGCTGAACCTTGTGCCATTGGGGTGTCAAATGCCATAATGGTTACCCGTGGTGGACAGTGTTTGGTGGAGCTCCCAGTTTCAGATAGGTTTGGAAGCAGGAGTGGCATCCACTTCCTAAACAACATGCCTCTGGAAACTCTGTGAACTTTGAGAAACAACCATAGCTACAGAAAAGGCTTCAGGTCGTTTGTTCATAGGGTGGCTATGAGTCGTGCTCCCCTCCAAGGCAGTCAACAACGAGAAGAACAACAGCAGAATATGAAACAGAATGAAAGAATGGCCATAGAAAAAGGTAGTTAAGTATGAGGTGCCTGTGAAGTAGACAAATACAATGCTTTGAAATTCACAGAATTATCTATTTACAGTAGCATCTAAGAGAATAGAGTGCATATGAGCTAACATAATCACAAATGTAAAGGATTTTCAAATGGAAATATTTATAGGGTTGCTGTGACTGGTAGACACCTAATAACTACAGTGAGATTGCTGGATCAAAGCCTGGTTCTGTTCCTCACATTCTAAAGAAGCGAGGAACTGCTTTTCTTGGTGGTTGGACTATTTTACCTGACCACCAGCCGTATATGAGTGTTCTCATCGCTGTACACCCTTGCTGGCATTTGTTATTTACTGTTTTATTGGACATTGTTATTGTTACTGGGTTGAGATGATATCGTTTGGATTTGCATCTCTCTAGCAGGAGTGGCATCCACTTTCTAAACAACTTGCCTCCAGAAACTCTATGAACTTTGATAAATGTCAGTAGTTGTAGAGGGGCTTTAGGCCTTTTGTTCATAGGGTTGCTGTAAGTTGTATTCATCTCAAAGGCAATCAACAACAACAATACCTAACTAGTGATCTTGAATGTTTTTCTTGTGTTGATCAGGTAAGGTGGTATTTTATTTTACTGTTTTTTTCAGAAGGAAAATCCTAATTTTTGGTAGCTATTCTAATTGTAGTCATCAACTTTTCAGTCAGAAAAATCTGTTTTATGAGTAAGAATTTTCAACAATGAAAATTACACAAGATTGTAGAATTGGAGAAATTTAAGAAAGTAATGAATTGCCTTGCTTTGGTTTCTGTTTGAATTATAACTAATAGCATCTTAAAGCTAGCTGGGGATTTTTTTTTCTTCACCTGTTGTCGTTTACTGAAATTTATTCAACCCACCCAAACTTCCGGAGTTAGTCACTTGGGTATTGTCACTTTGCTGATTTTTATCAGAAACAGGAAACTGTCACGTTCTGTGTTAAACTATAGCAGATTAAAAAAAAAAAATTAACATAAGAGATTTCCCTTAGAAAGTGTCCTTTTTTAAAATCACTTACTAATCCTTTACATACAGGTACTGGCTTGTGCAAAGGAATTGTGCTTACCATGATGAATATGTGGTACATAGCAAGTAGTGCCCTTAGGCAGAATTTGCAGATCATACAAGTAATTTGACGAAGTTCAGAAGATATGTTTTTAAATGTTTGGCTGGGTGTTATTTACTTAGTGATTCACTGAAGCTTTCTAAAGTGAACCTTTCTGTTGACCACAAGCCAAAATGGTTTATATATTGAGTATTATTTCCCTTTTTCATTTTGGAATTTCTAGAACATAAGTGAAATGTGATGATATAATATACAAACATTTAAAATATCTGCAAATGTGATGATATACCAACATTTAAAAGATCTCCAAGACTCAGTGGATGACAAAATCATACCTGTGTAAAAGTTACTGTTTTGCATTTAAAATTTAAGGCAGGCCAGTGGATCTTTTTAATGCTCATTTTGTAGTTTTAGTTTGTATTTCACCAGTGACTAATGTCGAGGGTCTTTTTATGTACTTGTTCGCCATCAAGGAGTCCTCCATAGAGATGATGCTGTTGTTACGTACAGTGGAGCTGGAGCTGACTCAGCTGACCCACAGCGGGTTTTCAGAGGCGGTAAATCACATGGGAGGAGACTGTCCATCTTTCTCCTGAGTAGCAGCATGGATTCAAACTGTGTGGCTTTGAATTGGCAGCAGAGCTCCTTTCTTAAATATAAAATATTAAAATAAAAACTTTTAGGGGGGGAAATTGTGTTGACCTGTTATATGGAAAAACTAAAAAATGTTTTTACCGGTTTTAAAATTATTTTACTTATTTTCTAATTAATGAACTTTTGAGTGTTTTTTTATGTTCCTGATACATATTCTTAGTCAGATGCATGATTTACAAGTATTTTCAACTAGTTTGTGACTAGTCTTCTAATCCCTTGTCCGTATCTTTCTGCAAGAAAAACCTTTAATTTTGATTAAGTCCAATTTATAATCCTCCCCCTTTAATGAAAAATGCTTTTGGTGTTAAAACTCAGGGTGTTTTGTCCTGCCCATGGCCACACAGGTGGTTTTTTTTTCTAAGAGATTTATGATACAACATTTTACATTCAAGTCTCTGTCTGTTGTTGAGAGTTAAATTTTATCAAAGGTTTTATTTGATTTGCTTTTTTTTTATTTCTTAGGAATGTCAAATGGTTATAGTACTATAATTTGATGAAAAGACTGCTTTCCTTTAAATTGTCATTACATCTCTGTGAAAAATCTGTTGGCCGTATTCCTGTAAGTCTGTCTCTGGATTCCCTTCTGTTGCACTGACCTAGATGTCTAACCTTAGGCCAGTACTACATTGTCTTGGTTGCCAGTAGCTTTATAGTAGGCCTTGAAATCAGGTCATAATTTGATAAAGTTAGTCTTTTAAAACTCTTTTCTTTTAAAAATTTTGGCTTTTGTAGATCCTTATCTTTCCATATGAACTTTAGAATCAGCCTGTAGATTGCCACCTCCAGGCACATTTCATTAGAATACTTTTGTTTGCTCAAGCTTCCCTTTGAAATTGTCTGTTCACCTATCTTATCTTGGTGTTCTTTCCTTTCATTCCAGGGCAAGTCTCAGTGTCTGTTTGGACATGTATTTTGGCCCCCCCCCCTTGTCTTGGTAATGACCTTTTGCTTTATCCATGGTTGATGTCCATGGTCGATGTACTTGATGTCATTCTGCAACTCATCTGCTCGTTAGTGTTCTTCACAGACATAGTAGGGATTTCTTTCTTTTTTTTATTTTTAAATTTAAATTTATTATTAATTTCAGTAAAAATTTACAGACTTTGGATTTCCATTCATTCATTGTTGCGCTTTTCTCCCCTCCCAACCCTCCCCCCAGTATACTACCCTCTTGTAGACTCCTGTAATGACAAAAATACCTAGTCACATATCCCTTTTAAACAGTTTTCTCCCTCATCTGTTTCAATGCAGTATACATTATTGAACCCATCTTTCTCAGTCTTCCCCCAACCCCAATGTCAGTCCTGTTTTATAACAGTGGCACCATGCAGTATTTGTCCTTATGTGACTGAGATACTTCACTCAGCATAATGTCCTCCAGATTCACCCATTTTGAATAATATTTCATGAGTTCCTTGTTTTTCAATGCAGCATAGTATTCCATTGTGTGAAAATACCACAGCTTCTCTGTCCATTCGTTTGTTGATGGGCACTTAGGTTGTCTCCAACTCCTTGCTATTGTGAACAAAGCCATAGTAAACATGGGTGTGCACATATCTGCTTGGGTGTCAGTTAGGGTCTCTCTGGGGTATATTCCCAGTAGTGGAATTGGTGGGTCAAATGGTATTTCTATTTGCAACTTTTTGAGAAAGTGCCATACCGCCTTCTTCACAACCTTGCCAGCATTTGTTGCTTGCTGTTCTCTTAATTTTGCTATTCTGAGTGGGGTGAGATGATATCTCATAGTTGTTTTAATTTGCATCTCTCTTAGAGCTAGGGATTTTGAACATTTCTTCATGTGCTTGTTAGCCATCTGAATGTCTTCTTCGGTGAAGTGCCTGTTCATATCCTGTGCCCATTTTTCTATTAGATTATTTACCTTTATTTTGTTGTGGTGTAGGGATTTCTTAAGGTGAAAGAACTGAAGAACAGAGTCAAGTGTTGAATTGCAACCCTAAAGGATTTTGTGGGCACAAATCTTGAATGATGCAGGAAGCATTAAAATAAAATAGAAGAAATGCTCAGATTTTAATATCAGAAGGAATTGGTCCAAACAGAACTATTTCAGGAAGTAACATATGATCAAAAGCCAGTAGAAATGAAGAAATTCAAGCTACACTGAGGACATTGGCAAGAATAAGACAAAGAATTGATGGAATAGCATTGAGATGTTTCAAGAAAAATGCAACCCTGAACGTATGCATCATTCTTTCCCAAGAAATATGGAAGACAGCCACATGGCCAACTGACAGTAAGAGGTCTGTATTTTTGCCCATTTTCAACAAGTATGATCCAACAAACTGTGACATTTATTGAAAAATATCATTAATATTACTTGCAAATACAGTCTTGCTAAACATTTTTAAAATGACACTAACTGTCTTAAATTCAAGCTGAATTCAGAAGAGGTTGTGGAATAAGTGCTATTATTGGTGTTATCAGATGGATCTTGGCTGAAAGTAGAGATTACCGGAAAGATGTTTACTTGTGTTTTATTGACTATGCAAAGACAGTTGACTATGTAGATCATGACAAATTTTGGCTAAAATAGAGAAGAATGGGAATCCAAGATCATTTAATTGTGCTTGTTCAAAACCTACACCTAGAGCTAGAAGCAGTTGTGTAAACAGAGCAAGGGAACACTGCATGGTTTGAGACAGAAAAGATGAGCATCAGGGCTGCATCCTTTCTCCATACCTATTCATTCTATTAAAAAACTCGATTATATGGAGAAAAGCATGGAAGAAATCCCATCAACAACTTGCATTACACAGAGGACACACTTAACCTTGCAGTAAGTGAGGAAGACTTGAAGTACTGACTGCAGGAGATCACAGACTGTGCAGGTTTCAGTATGTGTTATACGTCATCATCCAAAAACCAAAAATCCTCTCCACTGACCAGTAGGCAACACAGATGGAGATTAGGTTAAAGTTGTCAGTGATTTCCTTTTACTTGGACCCACAGTCAACACCCATGGTCGTGGAAATCGAGACGTCGGAAGACATGTTACATTGGGGAAATCTGCTGTCAAGGACCTCTCTGAAGTTCTAAAGAACAATGATGTGGGTTCAAATACTGAGGTGTAACTTGTAAGAGTTTATGGTGTTTGCTCTTGTGCTGAGACTATGGATCCAACTTGAGCTGATTTTTGTGCACAGTTTGAAGTATGGGTACAACTTCCTGTTTTTGTTTGTGAAAATCCAGTTTTTTCACAGAATTTGTTGAAGTTTTGTTTCCCATTAGAATAGTTTTGTTAGGGAGCTCTGGTAGCCTACTGGCAAGAAGAAGCTGCACTGCAATCCCAGAGGTATGTGGTTCAAATCCACCAGATGCTCTGCTGGAAAAGGAGGGGCAATCTCCTCCTATACCAGTCAGATCCGATTTGACGGTACATGTGCAAAAAATAATAAAGTAAAATAAAAAAAAAATAGTTTTGGTAACTGTTGAAAATCAGTTGACCACAGATACGGATTTGACCCTCAGTTCTATTTCTTCTACTATATCTTTTTAATACACATCCATATTATTCCAGTTCTACACTAGCTTCTTGAACTGATGGAATTTTGTCTTTCATTGACTTTCAGACAACTTCATTTCTTGACGTACCTTTATTTTTTTCCTCCGCTCCATCAGTCTCTTTCTGTGAATCAGAGTTTTCAGAGACCTCAACAGCAGCTTTTCCTGATTGTCCCGTTGTTCTCTGAAGCCCTAAACCCTCCTTCCTCCAATTTTCTTTTCCAGTCACCAGACTGAGTCATTTCTGTTGATGTCTCATCCAGTTTACTCAGCATTTTCCCGAATCTATGTGCTCAGTGTTGGTAGATAGATACATGTGTATCTTAATCCCCTGAGTCTGCGTCTATTACCTTACATATTCAAGAATGATTTTTATTTTCTATGGCAAAAGATAGGCTTATGTACATGTGTTGAGAGGAGACACTTAATCCTATTATTTGAGTGGGCTCTAAATACAGCAGTGTCTTTATGAGTGAGACAGCAGGAGAGTAAACAAGAGACTGGACTAATGCAGTCATAAAGAAAGAAATGATAGATTTTAAAAACTAGCAGATCTAAAGAACAGAGTCTTCCTAGAGCCTTCAGAGAGAATACCTAGGCCTTGGTGACGTCTTGATTCCCGAGTTTCAACCTCCAGAATGGGATGAATTTTTGTTGTTTTAAGTTACCTACCTGGTATTAATTTATTACAGCAACTACAGTTGCTAGTACATCTGTCAACTCTCTTCCAATAGTTAGTCTTATAGTTTTAGTTTTTATTTTAAATACTGGTTATGGTTTTTAGCTCTTAAAATTTCCATATAATACCACACCTTTACAATCTATATGCAGAACAGATCATTCGAGAAGCTGGGCTTTACGAGAAGGAATGTGGCATCAGGATTGGAGGAAGAGTCATCAACAGCCTACAGTATGTGGATGATACAACCTTGCTTGCTGAAACTGAGGAGGACCTGAAGCGCTTGCTGAAAAAGGTCAAGGACTGTAGTCTTTAGTAAGACAAAGATTCTCAGCACTGGGCAATTGGCAGCACCATGATGGATGGAGAAGAGATTGAGGTTGCTATCAGTTTCACTTGGCTCATAAGGGTAGAGAGAAACTTCAGGAAAGGAAGACCCTGGATGAGATGATTTATAGAGTAACTAGGGCAATTTGGGTTATGTGTGTTGGAATCCGTGAGCCGGGCTCAGAACAGGGGAGGCTTCGGAGCTGTTGTACATAGGGTCGCTATGAGTTGCAGGCAACTTGATGGCACTTAACAACAGCAGCGCAATTTCTGATGAGCTCTAGGATTATGAATTTCATATTGTCCTTAGTGACACATTGAGGTGGTTAATTTCAATTTGCGTCCTGTTCTTGTGATAACCAGATTAGGAAAGGCTGAGAGATTGATGATCCACAAAGGTGTTTGAGGTCTAATTTTGGAATAAGACTGGACCTGAGAACAGGAAATCCACCCAGGAGTAAAAGGCACATTGGCTGAGAATTATGTGAACTGGAATTGATGTTAAGTTCAAGGTTCATGATGTAGGTATAATCATGGGCAGGGAAAACGGTCAAAACCAGGTGGTGAGAATGCTGTTAAAAAAAAGAAACACTTGCTGTCCCATGGGAATTGGAAATGATTTGGGAGGCATTTAGGTTCCATTTCCAAGCACAAGGACTCAGGGATGATAGAACAGGAATCTAGCTGTTGAAAGTGAGAGTAAAGCCCAGGAATGTTCAACTATAAATAGGAATATCATTGGAAATATGGAGCTCAAGTTTCATAGGAGAAAATAGAATAGTAACTGACAACCTTTGCAGCAAAGTCCCTGGGTAGAATCTAAGTAGTGGTTGAGTCACTTGTTATTTATGTAAATTAAATTGTCATCTTGGCTTAAAGAAAACAGAAAACTGTCTGTTTAAAGAAAGCAACTGCAGTACACACTCCCAGTGGTAGACTATCATGTGCCTGCCTACAAGAATGTCTAGTTCAGACAACTCTTATTAAAATTTCCAAACCAAATGTGAAAGCCAATGATGGTAAAATTGAAAATCTTTGAATCTTAAGTGAGATTCCCAGTGGCCTAATGAAATGTGAAAGTTTTTATGATCTGCTGTAGTCTGAAATTAAATGTATGCGGAGTCACGAAGCATTGATAATTACTGGTGTTTGAAATGAGAGTTGGAAGCAACAAAAAATTCCATATAAAGAGAAATGATACCGGAGATCACTTGATAGCCTCCCCCCTTTTTATATGTTGTTATGTGCCATCGAGTCGTCTGCGACTCATAGCCACGCTATGACAGCTCTGAAGCCTGCCCTGCTGAGCCAGTCTCACTGACTCCAACAGTGTATAAAATGATACATATTTAAGGGAGCTCTGGAGGCCTAGTAGCAAGAAGCTGTACCGCAATCCCAGAGGTGTGCAGTTTGAATCCACCAGATGCTCTGCTGGAGAAGGAGGGACAATCTCCTCCTGTACCAGTCAGATCCGATTTGATGGTACACACACAAAAAAATTTAAAAAAAATTTTTAAGATAATTTTAATGAACATTTATCGAGATTTTGGATTTCCATTCATTCATTATGTTTATTTTGTTGACATTCATTGTTGTGGAGTTAGGAGCAACTCGTAACTGACCCTTTTAGAGGCTGTAAATCCCATAAGAAGAGATTGCCCTTCTTTCTGCCATGGAGCAGCTGGTGGATTCATACCTCCTGCCTTTGGCCACCAGAGCTCCCTTACTGAGGAGGACCTAAAGTGCTTGCTACAGAAAGCCAAGGACTGCAGCCTTCAATATGGATTGAAGCTCAGCATCAAGAAAACAAAGATTCTCACCACTGGGTCCATTGGCAGCATCATGATAGACGATGAAGAGATTGAGATTGTTAACAGCTTCAGTTTGCTGTTAATACTTTTGGTACCAGAAGCCAGGAAATAGAAGGTGAATTGCATTGAGCAATTTTCTCAAGTGACCAAAATGTTGCCTTGTTCGGCTTCTGAGTCAATCAAGTATATTTTAAAAAAAATTAGGATAAGTGTGTGTCAAGGCTCTTCATAGCTCTTCAGTCTATAGTTGAACAGATCATTGGAAGAGCTGAATCATAGGAAGAATAAGGTAGCATCTGGAGAAACCAAGTGAGCTAGAAGGCAATGGGATGCCATATACAGGAAGTTGAAAGACAACAGTTGTCAGCCAAGGATCCTGTATCCAGCAAAGCTCTCTATTAAATTTGAAGGGGAAATTAGACTCTTTGAAGAAAAGAAGGACCTTAAGGAATTTATGAAAATAAGACCAAAACTACAAGAAATTTTAAGTGAAGTCCTACACACAAGAGATGCCAAAGGAAAGTGAATGGACCATAGTACAGAAACAACAGAAAAAGAAACAGCAAAATGTCAAAAGTAGAACTTGGCCTGACAAGAATAATGTGGTATCAGGATTGGAGGAAGACTCATCAACATCCTTGCTTGCTGAAAGTGAAGAGAGCTTGAAGCAGTTAGTAGAGAAGATCAAAGACTACAGCCTTCAATATAGATCATTTATAAACGTCAGAAAAACAAAAGTCCTCACCACTGGACCAGTGGGCAACATTGTGATAGACGGAGAAAAGATTGAAATTGTCAAGGATTTCATTTCACTTGGGCCTACAGTCAACAACCAGGGAATCAGCAGTTACAAAATCAAAACACATGCTACGTTGGGAAACTGTGCTGTCAAGGGCCTCGCCAGCAATGCTTTCTTGGAACAAGTGCAAAAAGGATGCTGCTTAGAGAAGTAAGGGTTGTGAAATTTTGTCTCACAGTTTGGTCACATTGTCAGAAGCTAATCCTTTGAAAATGACATCCTGCTTCAAAATATAGAGGGTTGTCAAAAGAGAGGAAAACCTATAAGAAGATGAATTGACACAGTGATGACAATAGATGTGAATATAGTGGAGGCTGTGAGGAGGTTGCCGGATAGAGCACTTTTCAGTCTTGTTTACGGAATCTCTTGATGGCACTGAACAACAATAACTTATTCTTAAATGGATATTTTTTAAAGGCAGCTGTGCACCTATACATTACCAGGTAGATTATACAGGAATCAGACAGACTCCATCTATGGAAAGAGATTGTGGAGAACCTAAATATCATCAGTCAAAACAAGGCTGGAGACAAGTTATTTAACAGAATAACCATTGCTCATAAGCATTTTCACATTAGACTTGGAAAAAAATTAAAACAAGTCTACAACAGCTACAGTACAACCTTGACTGTATCCTACTGCTGGGATTTAGAGATGGGTCCTTGTGCAGATAAGGTTCATGTGCAGAAATACTATAGTCAAATTATATATCGAAAATGCTTATATATAGAAAATATCCTGAGACTTAGAGAACCAAAAAGGAAGAACCAATTTCCAGGTTGAAAGAACTGAAGAAAAATACTGAATCCTCTTGTTCATTAGTGAATTACTCTGTGGACATAATATTGAACGGTCCATTATGCAGCAGATGCAAAGAATACCCAAAGTCACTATGCCAAAATGAAAATTGCTAACATTCCTCTGTTTCAGGAGGCAACTTCTGATCAAGACCAATAATGAAGTGGGGGGTGCGGGAGAGGAATCGAAGCTTGCACTGAAGGAGTTGATAAAATACCAACTAAGGTGTTTCAGCAGACAGAAGCAGCACCAGAAGTGCATGTCTGCCGGTGCTGAGAAATTTGCAAGATAGCTTACTTGACCAACTGACTGAAAAGGATTCATATTTGTACCTCTTCCAAAGAAAGGTGGTCAAACAGAATGTGGAGATTATTAAGCAATATCCTTAATATCACATGCAAGTAAAATCTTGCTGAAAATAATTCCGAAAGGAATTATCAACAAGGAAATTCAAGCCATGTTCAGAAGAGAACATGGAATGTGGACTGCTGTCATTGCTGACTGCAGGGTGATCTTGACTGAAAGCAGAGAATACCAGAAAGAAATCCTACCTGTGTTTGTAAACTATACAAAGTCATTTGATCCTGTAGATCATAATAAATTATGGGCAAGAATAGGAATTCCAGAGCATTTAATGATGTTACTTTGCACCACAGCCTAAGAGGCAGTCATTCATCCAGAACAGTGTGGTTTAGGATTAGAAAAGATGTGTTTCAGGATTGTGCCTCATCCTAGTACTTTACTCGGTCTGTTTGTTGAGCAGATAATCTGAGAGCTGAACTCTTACAGGAAACTCAACATCAGGATTACAGGAAGTCATTAATAGTCAAAGGTGTGCAGTTGACACAACCTTTCTTACCAGAAAGTGTTTACTTGCTGAAGCTCAAAGACTAGAGCCTTGAGTATGGAATACATTTCAATGTTGTTGTTGTTGTTAATTAAGTGCCATCAAGTCGTAGGCGACTCATAGCGACCTATGAATGAAAGTCCTGTACACTTCCTGTGTAACTTTCATCCTCTCTCCAGGTTCATAGGCTTTCCAGAGGCAAGCTATTGTGGAAGTGGATGCCACTCCTGCTTCCAAGCTACATTTCAGTGTAGAGAAAACAAAATCGTCACAATTGACAAATAATCAACATCGTGAAAAATAGACGAAAGTTTGAAGTGTGCAAGAATGTCATTTTACATGGCTCCACGGTCAGCACCATGGACACAGCAGTCGGGAAATGAAAGAATGTGTTTCTTTGGGGCAGATCTGTTTACAAGGCCCTCTTTTAAAGTGTTACTATTCTGAGGACCAACGTGTGCCTTACCCAGGACTGGGTATTTTCTTTTGCCTTGTGTGTGCGTGGAAGCTTGAGAATGAATAAGGAAGATGGAAAATAAATGATGCCTATGAGTTAAGGTATTGGGGGGAAATATTGAGTATACCATGGAGACGACCAGAAGGACAGACAAATCTATCTTGCAAAGAAGTGCAGCTGGACTGCTTCTGTGAGAATGGTAAAATTTCATCTCATAATTGTGGGACATTCACACAGTGGAATGCTATGCAGCACGCAGGAGCAATGATTTTGTAAATTACTACCTAACTTGGCAGGGATTGGAGAGCATTATGCTGAGTGAACTAACTCAGTCCTATAAGGAAAAATACTGGATAAAAACCATTATTGTAGCGTGAATATGAGGATCCAAGGGGGAGTGGGGGGTGGAAGCAGAGAGGTGAGGATGGAAAGGGTGGGCAGAGTGTGTTAATCATAGGGTTGCGTATTTGATGGGGGTGAGGGTGAAGGAAATGGGCAAGATCTGGTGTGAAAAAGTGTATTCAAACTTTGTAAATAAACCAGTGTGTGTGTGTGTGTGTGTGTGTGTGTGTATATATATATATAGTAATTACAAATTTTAAAAATAAAAAAAAAATCCTCACATGACATTTTATACCCTCTCTGGATGGCACAGGATAGGACAGAATTCCAGTGTGTTTCTCATAGGGTCTCTGTGAGTCATACTCAGCTTGATGACACCTAACAAAACAACAGCATCTTCAGTAATGTTTGGCAAAGTAGAAGCTCAGTGAAAAAGAGACAGACTCCGAACTGAGATGAATTGACTCAGTGCCTGCAGCAGTGAGCTCCAGTGGAACTCCCGTGATGAGAATGGTTCATGACGCCAGTGTTGAATTGTGCTCACAGACAGAGTCACTCTGAGTCAGAAGGTAAATATGTTAGGACAAAAAGGAGATTAGAGATTGCCAGGGTCTTTGAGGAGGAGATTGCTTGTTGGAGAGTTTTCTGTTTTGTTAATGAAGGAATCTTTGAAATGGCAAGCAGCTGGTCTGTGCTCATCCAGAGCAAAAGAGAAAAAAGGAAACCAAAGACTCAAAAAGCAAACGAGTTTGCAGTTTAGTCTCCTGGTTCAGGTCGTCTGTATGGACCACAGCCCCACCTGCCGTGAGAACAGAACTGGGTACTCTTTGCCACTGTCAGCTCTCTGAATAGGGATACAATAGGGACTCCCAGACAGACTGGAAGAAAAATGTAAATTTCTACAAAAGAAAAGGCTGAAATTCCTGGCCCAGTGGAAACAAAAGGAAACCTTGAGACTTTCATCCTGGAATGCCCTTAAAAACTTAAGAACTCAAGCCACACCTGGATGTCATCCAACAAAATGACAAACTTAATGACGAATTGACTAATAAATGAAACAATCCTTACTACCTGTACTGTGCCCCTCTAAATAATGTGGTGGTGATGGTGTTATTGTGTAGCATCGAGTTGGAACCCATACATAGCTGATCGGCCAGTGGCTTTCAGAGGCATATTTAGTTTAGTTCATACTGCAAAGGTTCTCAGTTTCCTCATCTTTGGCTTCAGTTGCTGGTGCATATGTTTGAATAACAGTCCTATTAACAGATCTTCCTTGTCTGCATATGGATAGTATCCTGTCACAGCATTGCATTTCCGGAAAGATCTGGATAGATTGAGATAGGTTTCTTGACTTTGCATGCAACAGGTTTTCATACCGGACATAGTGGATCTGATACTTAATGACAACATCTGATGCAGAGTGGCCAATAACAGTCCTATCTCAGCTCACTAATGCTTAGAATGTACATCTTTATGTGTTCCATTTAGTTTGATTTGCAGTGTTGACAAACATCTCACGGATGCCCAAAGAGCAAATCTGTCTAGAGGCAAGGATGGTGAAATTTCGTCTCGTGCCTTCTGGGCATGTTGTTAGAAGCGACCAGTCCTTGGAAAAGGGTGTCGTGCCAAGGGTGGAGGGCCTGTGAACGAGAGGAAGACCCGTAGTGAGATGGATTTACACAGTGACTTAACAATGGGCTCAAGTTCATCAGAGCTGATGGGGATGACACAGGATAGGGCAAGGTCACATCGGCTGTTGAGAGGGCCACTTAGTCACGGTCGATTCGACAGCACCTGACAACCACCGCTGTGTTGTATTGAGAATCCCATTTGTCTTCTCTAATTGTTGTAGAGAATGTTTGTATACATCTGTTCAGTTCAACTTAGTGATTCAACTTCTCAATCCTAGACTAAATTATTTTTGTCTGTTTGATGATTATGTTAGAAATTACCTCCGTGACAATGGATTTTTCAGGTTCTCCATGTGGAGTCTTTGTTTCTTTTCAAACTATGCCATCAAATACATTTAAATTTAGACTTATTTGTAAGATATTTTATCTGTGTAGTAAATGTCATTAATGCTGTTAATGCTTTTGTCTTAATTTTGTATGATATATTAACCTTTTTCATATATTATGTGAAACATATTACATATTGTACATAGTCTGTTACAAGCTCTGGTGGCCTGGTGGATAGAGGATTGTGCTGCCAACCCAAAGGCAGGAGATTCAAATCCACCCGTCGCTCTGCGGGAGAGAGATGTGCAGCCTTCTCCCTTGTGATTTAAAGGGTCTGCAAACTTGCTGACTTGTCAGCTGTGAGTAGCTTCAGACTTGATGGAAATGAGCGTGTGAGAGCCTGTATGACAATAGCTATCCTGACTAGGTTCTGGTTAGTATTTGCTGCTTGTTTCATTTTTAATGAGCTAAAGTCCATACTTGTCACAGATGTCCTTGGTTTCTGTCTCTTATCCTAGAGCATCTGATGCAGACTACTGTATGATATAATTAATCCTTCTGTCTCCATAGGTACCTTGTGGCTTCTCATGCATTTTTGTCGTTGATGACTTAGGCTGCTTTGCCCTTGTCTGCAGGGTAGCACTCCCTGGGCTCTCAGACTTCCCTTCCAAGGACTCTCCCTGGTAGTGATCTGTGTATCCGAATTGACATTTCTGTTGTGACTGATGAGAACAGGAACAGTTCACAGTCTTTTGTTAGGTCTTCTACTGGTCCCCTTATAGCTTCTCATAGTTATTCTCACTGTAGAGGTGGTTCTTTGTCCAGCATGTTAAGATTTTAAGCTATGCGTTGTTGTTGTTGCTGTGATCCTCACGTGGGTTTTCAGAGGCAGTTAATCACAAGGGAGGAGTCAGCCCCCTGAGAGGAGACTGCCCATCCTTCTCCCGTGGGGCACCTGGTGGATTCGAACCCAGTGTGTTTGAGATTGTAGTACAGTTTCCTACGACTAGGCCACCAGAGTCCCTCTCTTTGCATTAGCAATTTCCTATGCAGCTTAACGCTGGAGAGAGCCTATGTGCAGATTTCTGGAACTCCTTGTTTGTGTAGCTCCCTCTGCTCTTCAGCTGTGGGTCGTTCAAGCCTCCAGTTTTCCCAAAGTCTGGCCTTTGTTTAGGTTTCTGGTTACATTTCCCCCTTTCAGTCTTGCAGTGAAAACTACAAGAACGTCATTCTTTTTTTTTCAATTGTAAGAGAAAATATTTTAACTTTATAATATTTTAACAATAAAGTCTACAGAATAAAATGCAGTTACAACTATGAATGAATAAAAATTCAGATGTCTGATTTCGCCCTTTCCAGGATAAACCTCTTTGATCTCTTAGCAGTGCTTTTCAGAACTCTAGAGAGGTCCCTGACAGCAGATTTTTACAATGCAATTTGTCATTTAATTTCCTAACTGCTGGTACCAAGATTATTGATTTGGAGTCAAGCAAGCTGAAGCTGTTAACAATCTCTTTTCCCCTCTATTGTGATGCTGTCAATTGGCCCAGTGGTGAAGATCCTTATTTTCTTGATGTTAAGCTTGAATTTGTATTGAAAGCTGCAGTCCTTGATCTTCTGCAGCAAATGCCTCAAGTCCTCCTCAGTTGCAGCAAACAGAGTTGGGTCATCTGCATAATGCAGATAGATGGTTGAAGAGTTCTTTCGAAGGAAGAACGTCCTTCTTACATAAGCACATTTTCTGTGTTCTTCCAGTGCTGCAGCTGCTGAAAGATGGCAGAGGAAGTGGTGGTGGTGGCCAAATTTGACTATGTGGCCCAACAAGAGCAAGAGCTGGACATCAAGAAGAACGAAAGGCTGTGGCTCCTGGATGACTCCAAGTCCTGGTGGCGCGTGCGGAATTCCATGAATAAAACGGGCTTCGTGCCTTCTAACTACGTGGAAAGGAAAAACAGTGCTCGGAAGGCATCTATTGTAAAAAACCTCAAGGATACTTTAGGTAAGAGTAAAGGTAATTAAATTAAAGGTAACTTTAATTCAAAAGACAAAACCACTTTCTTTTAATTGAAATCCAACTTTGCCAGCAGGGGGGCAGAATTGGCATGAAAAGACCAGAAATCTTGATTCTAGCTAGACAAGGTAAGTTTGGCCCGTGGCGACAACCATGGCAGTTTTATTAATCTGGGCAGGCAGATCTGGTCCCAGTTTGAATCAGACCAGAGTTGTGTGAATGCACAGAACCTTCTCGAAGAGCTTCTGAGCGAGAGTTACTGTGGGCTCAGAGACTGTTAGGGGTTGAAGTTTTCCCCCCATTGAATGTGTTGTAAATCTTAACCCCTGAACTTGTAGATATAATCCTATTTGCATATAAAGCTTTCTTTGTTAATAAGATCCTATCTGCATTTTAAACCCATGGCTTTTTAGATACTGAAGAGCAAATTAGGTAAAGAAGAAATTCAACACCAAGAAGACCAGCACTATCTTAAATGTTGACAGGCCTCGGGACTCCATAGCTGGTGGGTTGGAAAAGCTGAAATAGATACTTTCCCCATTAGGGCAAACAGAATATCCTGAATTTAGACTTCCAGCCCCCTAAACAGTAAGAAAAGAAATCTCTGTGGGTTAAAGCCACCCACTTGTGGTCTTTGTGTTAAATGGTGGCACTGATAAAACAGATTTTTAAGCACATTCTACCTCTGATTTAGGATGCACCAGAGAGATGCAAGATCACGTCCTTGACGTCGAGTTAATTTTTTTTACAATGGCATATTGCTGGTATTGTAACGTGTAACACATTCACATTCTCTGTTTCAGCTTTTCAAAATAAAACACCATTTCATTGTTTAATAAGAGTTTAGAGCTCTGAATCATGACGGTAGGTCAGCATGTGCAGATTTGATCTTTCCCTCCTTAGAGCAGGGTTGTACATAGGGTCACTATGTGATGCGACAGTACGGTAGTAAACTACTGCTAATCAAAGAGTCAGCAGTTCAAATCCACCAGCCCCTCCGTGGGAGAAAGATGGAGCAGTCCACTTCCATTGAGGGTACGTACAGCCTCAGAGACGACATGGGCACCGCTGTTCTCTCCTCTCGGAACGCTAGGCATTGGAGTTGACTCAGCAATAGCGGGTCTGACTCTCTTTAAATACATAAAAAGTTTTGGTGGGTTTTGTTTTTGACTCTTTCAAAAAGAAATCTTTCCTTTAATAGGCTCAGAACCCACAGTCTGCTTCCCTCAGGGCTTGGCTGAGTTGATAGGAAGGAAGGAAATGTGCACGGGAGGGGGCTCCTTACCCCTCCCCACCCCCAAGCTCCTTGGCTAACAGGAAGGAATTGGGAGGGACAGAAGTGAATTTTTAGTCTTCTGGCAAGCATGCTCCTGTTTAATAGGACTGTACGTGTAGGTAGAATAACAGACTCCTTGTTGAACTGGAACTGACTTAGAGTTGCCTATCTAGCAGGGTTTCCGAGGTAAATCATACGAGAGGAGATGGCGTGTGATTGTCTGAGGAGCACTGGCGGAGTCACACCTGCTCTTTGGTGTGACAGCATAACTCTTCGTTCCTCAGCCCACTCGAGCTCCCTGTGTGTAGAGAAAAAGTACAATTTCATTTTGCAAAAATCATTTGGGAGCAATATAGCATAGAGCTCCCAGATGAAGACAAGACAGGCTTGGAAGCAGGATTGACACCCACTTCCTAAACAACATGCCTTTGGAAACTCAGTGAACATTAAAGAAACCATGATTGTTACAGAACAGGGTTCAGATCTTTTGTTCACGTAACAGTAGCAACAGCATAGCATGATTAACAGATAGGAAGTATTATTGGTAGACTTCTTACTCCATGTTACAGTTACTTTAGACTGTCATTTTAATTGTCATCAATAGAGGACAGATGTTTAAAGTTTTAAACCAGTTTAATATAAAAGCTAAAAATACAGCTCAAAAAGTTAAAAAGAAACGCCCCAAAATACTGATTTCTGAGCTCTAAAACATTTTCTAGCATCCTGAAAGCAATATAATAATAGATGGAGTTATTAATCTAAATTTTTTCCATGACATTTAGCCCTGGTATCTGAGTAAGTTTCCCTTCTCTAGATTTCACAGTTTTGAAAATAAGACATTATTTTTAATGATTTCTGAATGGAGGCCCACACAGGTTTTCCTTGAGCAATTGAAGAATCCAGAGTAACGATCAGAGATACTTCTGGTTTTTTAGATACTCAGTACCCAGGCTGAGATGGATCGACTCAGTGCCTGGAGAAATGGGATTAGGTCTGTGGGAGAGGATGAGATTAGCTTGGGATAGGGCAGGGTTCAGAGCCGGTGTACATAGGGTCACTAAGAGCCACAGGTGACTTGATGGCGCATAACAACACCAACCACAACATTTATGTAAAACACCTTGGTTACAGCTCTGGTAGCCTGATGGCCAGCAGCTGCGCTAAAATCCTGAAGGCAGATCCAGCAGGTGCTCTGCTGGAGAAGGAGGAGCAATCTCTTCCTGTGCCAGTCGGATCCAGCGCGACAGTACACAAGAAAAAAAAAAAAAGAAATGAGAAAATAACCCAGAACACATTGATTAGTGGTATTGGGGAAAATGAAGATAACTTTTGTCAAGATAATACATCTGCTAGTGGAAAAGGCATAGAATTGGGACCCTACCAGGGCTTGTTGCTGTGAACAAGGACACTTGTCTTCCAGGACTGGAGTGGAAACTAACGTTATCCAGCAAAGAGGACATAATCCCAGTTAGGTGTTATTTTATGTATATTTTTAAAACCCAAATTACAGTTTTTAAAAGAATGTGTTAATACTTCAAACTTTTATTAACTATTTTAGAAAATCTCCTAACTATAGTAAGTTGTGCTCCCTGTATCCAGGGTGACTAAGAACAATCTGTCTTAAGCTTCAGATTTCTCCTTAAACTGTATCGTGATGATTTTAATCCAGCTTTTGCATCAGTCAGCTTTCCTTCTTTGTCAGAATCTCTGGACTAGTTTTCAGTAATTTAAATGTCTTGTAATTAATGGATTTGTTTCACAATGGTTGTGCTCTTGGGAGTACTTTTGAAAGTTAAGAAAAAAGAATTAAAACAAAAGGAAAGAAGAAATGTTTAACTATCTTTTTTTAGCATTAAAAAAGGTCTATATGCTTTAGCTTTCAAGTTTCTTCCAAATATACATCTCAGTAAGAGGCTTTTCAGGTTATTTCCTTGGTTAGAGAGAATACAGATATTTTGAAAAGAGGGGGGGAAAAGCCACAGAAAAACTGTGTATTATTATTATTACCTGGTTGTGAGCCAAGTCACATGGATTGGGTGTGGGAAGTTTCAGTATTGCCGAACAGACCAGGAAGTTCACTGAAAATTATCCAGAGCTGTGAAACAATCTGGCCAAAGAGAACCCTGGAGTTTTATTCAAAATGGATTGGATAAACGTCTTTAAAGATTTTTTCAGTAAGTTAATCTGTTTGTTAAATTCATAGTTTCCTTGTTGAGAGATTTTTGAATTAGATTTTTCACCTTTGTGAACTTAAAGGAAAAGAGAAAACTCTATGTAGAGAATCTGGTTGAGTTACATAAACTGGTTCTTCATGCTGTTGATGAAATAGAAGCTAAAGGAGAGGTGGCGTATCAAATAGTATTCTGACTGAATAAGTAAAATAATTTTAAAATATTTTAGAATGGATGCTTCAGAAACAAAGGATATAAACACTTTGGCTGTTAGTCTTAATTTACTATAATTTAACACGGGCATGAAGTTAAGAAATTAATTATAAACATACAGAAAACATTAGGAAAAAAAGGACTTAGTGAACACATTCTTTTATGTTCAACTCTAGAATTAATAGGACATTATTTTAGTACTTTTTATGTCCATTTTACAGCAATAGGAAAGATAGTTTAATGAAGGTACCAGTCAAGAGAAAGAGAGGATGTTTTTATTTAATCTGTAAGAGTGCTAGCTAGAAATAGCTCTTTGGAGAGTCTAAGATGAGATAGTTAAATGAGTTCGGAGAGCAGTTGTATACAAAGAAAATAAAACACTGGAAGAAAATAGTGAATTCTTGGGGATGTTTTTAAGTCAGATCATAAGGTAATATTACTACTAACTTCAAAAAACCTACCAAAACGAAAACTCTTCTGTGTCTGTTGACAGCCTTTTAATCTTATGGTAGTGAACTTGATTTGACCTCCTTAAACATTTTACTGGTTGTTTCTATAAAAATGAACAGAAATGACTGTGGAGGTAGTTTATGTGCAAGGAAACCCGAGTAATCTGTTGAGATATTTCAGGGGAAAGGACACAGTGGAAAAGAAGCTAATATGTTTTACAAAGAGTGCTGTGGTGGGGGTGGGGAGTGGTTAATCTTAGGGTCCTACAGTTTGGTGGGTGGAGGGAGGGGTGGGTAAAGGACCTGGGATAGATCCGGTGTGAAAAATAATGTATACAAACTTTGTAAGTAAACCAGTATAAAATAATAATTTTTAAAAAAGAATGTTTTAATTGTGAAATGAATACTATCATATGTAAAGAAATTTCGCTCTGGTGTCTAGGTCAGTCCCTCTGGTGTGTCTTTTTGAGTTGTAGTAATTTTTTTTCAGATCAGAAAGTTCAATTTGTTTTCCTTTTGAGGAATTTAATTGTATTCATTTGTCCTTAAACATATTTTAAAATTTTTTTTAATTAATTTTATTATTTGTGTGTATACCGTCAAATTGAATCTGACTGGTACAGGAGGAGATCGTCCCTCCTTCTCCAGGAGAGCATCTGGTGGATTCATACTGTGTACCTCTGGGATTGCAGTGCATCTTCTTTGCCACTAGGCCACCAGAGCTCCCTTAAACATATTTTTTTAAAAGTTAGTTTTCTTAACACATTTTTTGCTCTAAGCCAGTCACAGAGTAAGATATAACTCTTGTAATAGAGAGCCAATGACCGTTGTCACTTATTATTAATAATACAGTGAAGTGTGTCTTAAAATCTGATCATAAAAAATAAACCTTAGTCAGCCAGAAATGGTCTAAAGCCCCCAATAGGTTGTTTTATTGAGGCAGTGTTTCACTGTGCCATCTTAACAGTGCAGTGATAAACCTGGTTCTCTCTATGGAGTTCTAGCAAGGTGATAGTTAATTTTAAATGCATCTGTACACTGAAGTCTAGACTTTTGAGATTTTTAACCAAATTTCCTTTCCTCAGTTCCTGTAGTACCTCTAGAACTTTTATTTTGCTGGTCATCTGACACAGACTACTCACTTGTCTACAACTCGAACTATCTTAAAAGTTAGGTTGTTGTTGATACTGCTTTTGTTGTTGATTTGGGACTTAGGAGACCCTGTGTGTTAGAGGAAACCTACCTTAATAGAATTTTCAAGAAAGAAAAAAAAAAGTAGATGAAACAGCATATTTAATTATGGTGTGGTAACCAGAAGAAAACCCTTAAGATCAAAAAAACACAATGTTTTAGATAAAACGCAAGATGATAAAAATTAATAATACATTTTATTTCACATAGATAAAAATGAAATGAAAACTTCATGGTAAGACTATCATGTTTTATCGCATTAGAATTCCTCGGTTCTGCTCCCAGATATTTCCTGTTTCTAATTTGTAAAGCAGTAAGTTGAGCAAGACTAGATGATCCTGGAAAGTCCCTTCTGACTTTGAAAGGCATATAGTCCTGACAAATAATCAAACAGTCTTGCATACAAACTGAGAAATCTGTGAGGGAGAAGTTGGTCTTGTAGAAAAGAACATTCACAGAACCATAGTTCACTAAAGAATGAGAAGTAGTAATACCGTCTTTGGAGCCATTCTACAGAATGTTTACGCAGTGATTTAAATGCAGCAAAGTTCTTAATTTATATGAAAAGTAAGGACAATCTGGTATTGAAAGCAACAAGGAGTATACTGGATTTAGAAATATTGTTAGAAGCTAAAAGTGTAGGTAGAAATAAACAAGATGATTATAATAGAAATACGAAATACTGCATCACATTTAAGAAAGGTTGGTGAGACTGCCAGGTTGCTGTTTATACGAGTAAAAGACTTGATGCTACTGTGATTAATGTAGGTGGTAAAAAACCGAACAGAAAACCCTCACCATTTTCCATGGTGGTGGTGGTTGATCAGTGCCGTCGAGTCCTTGGTGACTCATAGCGACCCTGTGAACGAAAGTCCTCTACACCTGTGTGACTTTCATCCTTTCTCCAGGCTCAGAGGGTTTCTGGAGGCAAGCTATTTCCGGAAGTGGATGTCGCTCCTCCTTCCAAGCTTGTTTTAGTCAGGGAGCTCCACCAAACACTGTCCACCATGGATAACCATCCTCGCGTTTAACACATCAGTGTCACAGTGTTCAGCTTCACAGCGACCACAAGTTACTTCTGTACGGCAAGTGGGCATACCAGGTCTATATGACCTAGAAGAATGTTTCACCAAAAACAATGAAAAACAGGTCTTAGGGCCACGGATTAGAGTCACCCACCTTTGGCTTGGTAGCATCACTTTTGGTCCACTAGGCCAACTGGTCTCTGTGTCGTTAAGTGCTGTCAAGTCGTTGGCAACTCATAGCGACCCTATGAACGAAAGTCCTCAACACCTGCATGACTTTCATCCTTTCTACAGGTTTAGAGGATTTCCAGAGGCAAGCCATTTACGGAAGTGATGCCACTCCTGCCTCCAATTTTCCATGGTAGTATTGATAAAATCTTTGTTGTGTTCAGATAAAGGGATGCAGTAGGTCCCATCTGTGCTTGTGTTGGTGAAGTAAAACGAGAAGTGGTTTAGCCACTTTGGAGAGAAGAGCTTTAACAATGGTGTTGAGAAACTCAGATGCTTCCAAATACTGCTATCTAGTCGGTCAAGGATTTGGAAACCAGGTAGCATCAGAATCCCTTATGGGTGTGGAGACTTGCCTGAGGAAAAGGACAGCTGTCATATCAAGATGAGATTGTTCACCATGCTTAACCAACTTTGTAAACACTTTTCAGGAATTTCTAAGGTGTTGCTCTGTATAAGAAAGTGCTGTAGGAAGAGAGAGGTAAGATTGGTGGATAAGAGTAATGGGGAGACTGAAAGCTTTACTAACAGGCAGAAGCTCAGGATGTAAATTTCTGTCTTGGAGCTGTACTCCTCCACCTGTCCACAGTGCCTAAGAGTTGAGCATTTGCGTGGATCACAGCAAGTTACGGCTAACCTTGAGGAAAATGGGAATCCCAGAACACTTGATTATGCTTGTGCAAAACCTATACTTGGACCAGGAAGCAGTTTTCAGAACAGAGCAAGGAAACACAGCATGGTTCAAAAATCAGAAAAGGAGTGTGTCAAGGATGCATCCTGTCTCCATATCTTTTCAATCTATATACAGAACAAATCATTCAGGAAGCTGGGCTTTATGATGAAGTATGTGGCATCAGAATTGGAGGAAGATTCATCAACAAACCTAGGTTATGCAGATATTACAACCTTGCTTGCTGAAACTAGGAGAACCTGAAGCTCTTGCTGCAGAAGGTCAAGCATTGTAACCTTCAATGTGGATTGAAGCTCATCCTCAAGATAAGATTCTCACCACTGGGTCAATTGACAGTGTTATCATAGATGGAGAAGAAGTTGAGTTTGCTCAGTTCCACAATCTTAACACCAGTAGCCAGGAAATCAAAAGACAAATTGCGTTGGGAAAATGTGCTGTCAGGATCTCTCCACAGAAAAGCAATGATGTCAGCCTAGAGACTAAGGTGCACCTAATCCAGGCCATGATCTTCGCAAACTTGTTCTGCATCAAAGAGCCGGACAATGACTAAGGACGACAGAAGAAGAATCAATACCTTCAAATTGTGGTGCTTGGAGAAGAGTCTTATAGACCACCAAGAAAACAAATAAATCTTTCCTGGAGAGGGTGTAACCAAGTTTCTCCTTGGAGGTTAGGGCATTGAAGCTCTGTCTCACATACTTTGAGCATGCTGCCAGGAGGGATCGATCCTTGGAGAAGGACAACATGCTCAGAAGGTGGAGAGACAGTGCAGGAGAGGAAGACCCCAGATGTGATGGATTGATACAGTGACTGGGACAATGGAGGTTGGTGTGTCTGAATCAGTGAGACTGGCTGAGGAAAAGGGCAGGCTTCAGCTGCTGTATGTAGGGTCACTTTGGGTCACAGGTGACTCGGCAGCACATAACCACAACCACCTTACTGACCCTGGTTACAAGATAGAATGATAAAGGTTTGTGTAATTTGAAAACCTAAATATACTAGAGCTCGTACAGTAAGAACTCGTACCGGTTGAGTGAGAGCCTGCTGTGCGCTGTGCTCAGTGCTTTTTGTACGTTTTAAAAATAATCTGCAAAAATTTGAGGAGGTGGCAGCACTACACCCACCATCATTTTGCAAACAAGGAAACTGGAATTCAGAGATTAAATAAACTGAAATCACACAGCTAGTAAGTAGCAAAGCTAAAGTTTGCACTTAAGGGATCTCCTTTGTTAGCGTTTCCTTCCTGGAGCCTTTGTGGCTGAGGAATAGAGCAATTAAAGTCAGATAAGCACTGGGTTAGAGGAGTTTGATTTGAAGGAACTGTTGAAATTAGGAAGACAGTGGTGAGCTCACGCTAAGGTTGGGGAGAATTTGAAAAATGTAATATATTTGAATCTGAGGGAGACTGTTGATTATCAATTCAGAAATTAAGAGAGACTAGTACGCTCTGTTGTGGAGCATTTTCTTCACCTGTTTTACTAATTTCAGAAGGCCTGGTTCAACTCCTGGCCAGTGTTCAGTTACTGCTGGTCAATTAGTAGATGCTGAACTTCTAGATTAAGATTGGCTGAGATAACCCGAGAGATAACCAGTGGTCCAGTCTCCAACTGACCATGGAGATGAAGCCACACTGGTCAGTGTTCACTGGGCCACCAGGAACAGGGGGCTCACTTGCAGGCAGCTAATAATAACAACATCTTTTTGATAAAGCAGAAGGTTGTTGCTGTTGTTGAGTACCATCAAGTCGGAACCAACCTATAGCTGACACTCCAGCGGGTTTTCTGAGCCTGTTAATCGCACGGGAGGAGACTGCCCATTCTCCTGTGGAGCAGCTGGTAGATTCAAACCCCATGCCTTTGGGATTGCAGTGCGGTAGCAACAAAAGACAATAAACTGGTCCTTTTCAAACTGTTTACACAAGGGAACAACATTCTATTGCCTCGGGGTATGATTTGCCCATGCATGTGTTCAGTTGTTGAGATGGTTAACATTAGGAGAACACTTAATAATGGGCCAAGTGAGTAAGAATGTGGTGGATATTGGTATGCACCGTGCAGATTAGTTCAAAGGAACAAGGACTGAGTGTTGTACGAGAGAAATCATCCTTGAGGATAAGATACTGGACCAAATCTTGAAGAATGAGTAGTGTTTTCAGACAGGGAAACATACTGTGTGTAAAGGAATAGCCCATAAAAGAATATAAAGTTTTGGTAACTATAAAGAGCTTGTTTTTGCTATAACGTTAGTTGTAGCAGTAATGTGTCAAGGAAGAATTGGTATTCTTCTAAAAGGAGATCAGATAGGACTCTGTGTTGCATAGAAAATAAGTATTGTAAGGATGACCTTTCCCTAAAGTATTCCTGGCTTCTAAGATTAAAACACACACTGAGATTTGTGGGAGAAAGGTAGGCATTCTCCTCCCGTGTGATTACCTGCCTCTGAAGACCCACTGGAGGGTCAGCAGTGGGTCAGTTTCAGTTCGATGATAGACAACAACAGCAGCATTGAGAGATTTCCTCTCCAGAATGTCATTCATCCTGCTTATGGATAACTTTACAGTTGTCTTTTTCAGAATTATAAACTAATTTGGGAATTTTATTATAATTTCTCAACTGATTCTATTACCCTGAGTATTAATTGTGGATCCAAGTAAAATAAAATCCTTGACAACTTTTAGTCTCTTCTCTGTCCATCATGATGGCCCACTGGTGAGTGTTTTTCCTTTCTTGTTACTGAGATGTAATCTGTACTGAAGGCTGTATAGTCTTTGATCTTCTACGGTAAGTGCTCCAAGTCTTTGACATTCTCTGTAAGCAAGATTCTGTCATAGGTGTAACACAGATTACCGGTGAGGCTTCATCCAGTTCTGGTGTCCTCATATCATCCAGCTTCTCGGATGAATTGTTCAGCATACAGATCAGAAAGGATACGTCCTTGACACACAGCTTTCCTGGTTTTAAACTCTGGATCATATTCTCTTGTTCTAGACAGTGTTTCTTGGTCTGTTTCTAGGTTTCACATGCACATAATTAAGTATATTGGCTTTCACATTCATTGCAGTATTATCGACTGTTAAACACCTTTGCTTAGTCAATAAAAGCACAGGTAAACATACTGTGAACCTGGAGAAAGGAGGAAAGTCATGCAAGTGTTGAGGACTTTCATTAATAGAGTTGCTATGAGTCACCTATGACTCGATGGCACTTAACAACAGCAAACATTCTGGTATTTTTTTTTTTTTCTTTCACCTAAGATCCATCTGACGTCAGCATTGATCTCCCTTGTTTCCTGGCCTCTTTTAAATCCAGCTTGAATGGCTGAAGTTCCCTGTTGGCGTGTACTGTTCCAGCTGTTTTTGAGGAGTCTTCAGCAAGGTTTAACCTGCGTGCACTGTTAATAATAATGTAAAAGAATTTCCACTTGTTGTTGGATCACCTTTTTTTGGTGATGGGAACAAATTTGAATCTCTTCTAGTCGCTTGGCCAGGTAGCTGTCTTCCAAGGTTCTTGGCATTGGCTAGTTAGTGAGCACTCCCAGGGCTGCATCTGTTTGCTGAATCCTCTCATTTGGTGTTCCTTCAGTTTCTGGGCCCTTATTTTTTTGCTACTGTCTCCAGTGCAGCTTGAACTTGCTTCATTATCAATGGTTCCTGATCATATGCCACTTGTTGAATGTTTCTGTGTAGACCCGTTCTTTCTGGTACAGTGATTCTGTTACTCCTTCCATTTTTTTTTCTTTCTTCTTTTTTAATGCTTTCTAGTTCATTCAAGATTTTGCCCACTGAATCCTTCACTATTACAACTTGAAGCTTGAAATTTTTCTACAGTTCTTTTAGCTTGAGAAATGTCCAGTGTGTTCTTCTCTTGAATTCTAATTCTAGCTCGTTGTATCTTTCGTTATAATGTCCTGCTTTTTCTTGAGCTGCCCTTTCAAATATTTTGTTCATCACCTCTTACTTCAGCATTTCTTCCCATTATTTTGGCCTCTCTGTGCTTGAGGGCAAATTTCAGAGTCTCCTCTGATAGCCGTTTTCTTCTGTACTTTCCTGTCTTGGTAAATGACCTTTTGCTTTCTTCCTGGATGATGTTCTTGCTGTCATTCTACAACTCATCTGTTCTGTGGTCACTAGTTTGGTACATTGTCTATTCTTGAGATCATTTTTTAATTCAGTTGCGTTTGACGGCTGGTACTGAGCTTCTCCATCGATGCTTTCCACCTGTGCAGTCAGTGTGATTGCTGTATGGTCCATCGTATGAGGTCTGCTGCCCCCGACCTCTCCAAAGTCCTAAAGAGCAGTGATGTCACCACAAGGACTGAAGCACACCAATCCAAACCATGGTGGTGTCAGTTGCTTCCTGTGCACTTGAAAATTGAATCATGAAAAAGTAAGACCAAAGAAGATTTGATACCTTTAAATTATGGTGTTGGAGAAGAGTACTGAATATCCAGGGCCGACTGCCTAAAGAACATTAAAGTCTGTCCTGGACAAAGTGCAACTACAGTGATCCTTAGAGGTGAAAGGATGGTGAAGCTTCACCTTCCGTACTCTGGGCCTGTTGTCAGAAGGAGCCATTACTTGGAAAAAGATACCAAGCTGGGAAAGGTAGAGAGAGGAAACCCTTCAACAAGATAGGATGACACAGTGATTATAACAACGAGTTCAAGCGTGGTGGAGATTATGCAGACAGTAAAGGATAGGGCCTGGTTCGTATCTGTCCATACCTATATACAGAAGACCTGTCAGTACAACCATTATTCAAATATGCATGCCAGTAACTGGATGAAATTGAGGGTATCTGCCAGCCCTTGCCATCTGAAATTGATTGTGAAGTGAGAGTATAATCCTATTCATAAGTGATGGGTCATGGTTTTGATTAGCATTTACTTGATGACGTGTGTGGGGTTCTTTTTTTTATTATTATTGTTTTATGTGTGTGTGTGTGTACTGTCAAATTGGATCTGACTGGTACAGGAGGAGATTGTCCCTTCTTCTCCAGCAGAGCATCTGGTGGATTTGAACCGTGCGTCTCTGGGATTGCAATGCAGCTTCTTGCCACTAGGCCACTAGAGCTCTCCTGGTTCATTTTTTTAATAAGGTATTTGGCTGTTTGTCTCTGGTGCAGTGTATTTTTTGTACCTGTCCTTTGCCCATTTTAAAATTATTGTTGTTGTTATGTGCCGTCGAGTCGTTTGCGACTCATAGCGATCCTATGTACAACAGCCCTAAACCCTGCTCTATTCTGTGCCAATCGCATTGCCTCTGACACACCCATCCCGATTACCCCAGTCACTGAATCAGTCCACCTTATAGAGGGTCTTCCCCTCCTGCGCTGTCCCTCCACCCTACCAAGCATGAT
>NW_006399777.1:13799799-13805378 GCF_000299155.1 Elephantulus edwardii | reverse complement strand
GCCAAATGATTTCTCAGTATCACTCAAAGCACAAGGGAAAAACAAGCATTTTAAAGTCCAGCTGAAAGAGACTGTCTACTGTATTGGGCAGCGTAAATTCAGCACCATGGAAGAACTGGTAGAACATTACAAAAAAGCACCAATTTTTACAAGTGAACACGGAGAAAAACTCTATCTTGTTAAGCATTTATCTTGATACTGCTGGCCAGAATTGACTGTTTTAATTTGTCATGTAATTGAAGACAGAACGTGTTGGTCCAATTGTGCTTGATTGGATGGTAGTTTCTAACTCTATATGAAAATTGATTATTATACATATTCATATTTTTATTATAATTCAGCACATGTATTCTATATATGCAGAATACCTGCATAAAGCAATTGTTTATTCTTAGTCCGCTTTATTGTTTTCTAATATTAAGGTTGGTTGTTTTTTGGTTTTTTTGTTTTTTATTTTGGAAAAGTCAAATAATACTGATCAAAAGTCTACCTAAAAGAATTTTTTCATTGCCTTTTATTTCATTGCTAGAATGCTCTATTAATTGGTTGTTCCACCCTGGTTTTCCTTCACATAGAATTCTTATATTGCTATATGGCATATGCTCAAATAAAGATCTTGCAGAATGTTAATAATCTTTTCTGTGACTAAATAGCAATAATAAATGAAAAACAAATTCTTTTCAGGCATTGTGTTTGTCACAGGTCATTGTAAATACCAAGTACGTTGTGTCTGCCACTGTTTTTAAAAATTCGTTTATTGTCTTCAGTGTAAAGCAGAATAGATTGACCAGAGGTTGGAAGACACCTTATACAGCTGAATGCTTACCAGTAATTCCACGCTTCTCTCTCATCGGGCTGTTCAAAGGAACAGAGCAGTCTCTGAGATACTTAGCTTTTCAAACTGTAAATGGATGCCTTACTGCCTGAGTTTGTGTGTGTGTGTTTCTTTCTTTCATTTTAGTGTTATTTTAAAAGCATCTTGTATTAGGACATGCTATGTCTGTGCCAATGTCAAATAAGCTATGGCTACTTTTGGGAGAACTAGAAACTAGCAAAATTCTTGTTTAATTTTTTAAAGCATCATTACTTGGCGGGCCTCGTATTAACCTGTTCTCCTTCCCTCCTTTTTACTTTGGAATTTAATAACCAGAATACTAAAGTTGATATATTTTTCTCAGATACTTCAGTGTCTAAGGAAAAATCAAATTATTTATGGTTAATGAACATCACAGTATTTTTTAAATCTTATTTTTATAGTTCTTTTTGGGTTTTTTTTCCCTCCTACCAAGTAGGATTTTAGCTCTATGAGCAAATTATTGCATCCACTTCTGTTGGTCTCAGAAGAAAAGCTATGTTTTCTGTCACAGCTCAATTTTTCCTTTTTGAGATTTAGAAACATTTATTTTTGGCATTTTAAAAATTTTTTTAAAAAAATTTTTGGCATTTTAATTGAAAATACTTAGTAAAAGAAAACTTAGTAAATAGTAGGAAGTTATATAATCTTTTTTAAAAATTGCCCAAATAATGAAAGCATATATATGAATGTTTCTGTCCTTTGACGTATTATAGTTTTCAGAACACTAGAGTGCTGATTTTAAAATTTAAATTGTGTACTTCATAAGGGGTTTGGCTTTTATTTTTTTCATCATTATGTTAAGTATATTAATATTCTTAAATCTCAAAATAAGTTAAAGATTTACACTGCCACTGGGTGGCAGCCCTGGTTTCCTGCAATAAGCAAACTGAAGCCAGCAAATGGAAGGCATTGATGTATAAAACTCCGTCACATCTGTTTTTAAAAAGATTTAGTTCATATTTCATTATCTTTCTAACTTGGGGACACTGTATTTATCAAAGTTAATTGTTGCATTTAAGACAAAAATCACATACTTCCCCCCCCCCATGTAATCTCAAGGATATAAACTGAAAAAAGACATTCTTTTTTTCTTTTTTTAAAAATAAAAAGGTAATTCTAAAGCAATTGTAAAAGCCTAGGGGGAAAACATCTTGTTAAGTTATAACAAACTTTGGGTGATTCTTGGTTTTGCTCCATTTCCTCCCCTAGCTTCATGAAGACTTCTAGTTTATAAGGTAGTAGTACTTTGTATCACTGATAGGCTTTATGGCACACGAGTCATAATCACTGAGCTGATTATGAATAGTGTGATCTTCGGACAGCCAGCACTGCAGTATCACTGAGAGTTAACGCATTTTTATTTGCCACACTTATAACCAGAGAATCCCAGAAAGAGCGTGTGTGACAGTATCATGTGCACTTAGGGGCTGGGAACAACTTAACTTTTTACTTCTACAACATTTTACCAATTAAAAAAATATACTAACTCTATCCTTTACACCAATGACTGTTTTTCTAAGTGTGAATTTTACTTGTTAAAGTTCTCTTCAGAAGTAGACCCATCTTCAACAACATCTACAAAGGTAGGACTTGGCCTAGATTGCCTTATTCTCAGCCTGGAACCTTCTCCCTCCCTGCATTGGAGAGTCCTTGGGAAAAGCAGTATTGCGGAAGATTTTTCCCACATATTAAAAAATAACAAATTTTAGAGTCTGCTTACAACCCGCTTCTAAAATAGCTTGTTCAAAATCTTGAAAGATTTTTCGTAACTGTAAGAAAGGCATAACTAACTTGTTCCGAATCTTGAAAGAAGATGTTTCATAAATGTATATAAACTTAAGGAACCCAGGCAGTGTAGTGTTTAGTGTGTTGTGCTGCTAACAGAAAGGGCATCAGTTCAAACCTAGCAGTTATTCTGCAGGAGAGAGATTGGCAGTCCTTTCCCATAAAGATTTCCAGCATTGCAAACCCAATGGTAGGTTGCTGGGAGTCAGAATTTACTCTCTGTCCAACCAGGTGTTTAGTATATAAACATGATATATAACAAAAGCACTATTACAACTGCCCCTTATTTGGACATCCTTAGAGTTTGGCTGAATATATATCCATACACACACAGGGATACATGACTTAGTGCTGCTAAAGACGTATTTAATAGATAATGTCACTAGGGTCAGGGAGCACCAGTTGCAGACTATTGCCTTCACTGCAAGAAGACAGACCAGGGAGAAGCAATTCGGAATGGTTAAAATAAGATCATCCTTGTAGGCATATAGTATGTGGATTATGGTCAACTTTTTTTTTCTCTATTAGTTTATTTACAAAATTAAAATACATTATTTTCAAGAACAAATTTTTCCAATTTCCCTCACTCACCCCATCAAATTGTACAGACCCATGATTAATCTCCCTCATCCCCCTGCACCTCCTCATCCCTCTGCTTCCAGCCTCTCCCACCCCTCCTGGATCCTTATACTCATTCTATAATAATGGTTTTATACAGTATTTATCCTTGTGGGACTGAGTTCACTCAACATCATGCTCTCCAGTCCCTCCCATGTTGGGTAATAATTTGCAGAATCATTGGTCCTGAGTGCTGCATAGTATTCCATTGTGTGAATGTACCATAATTTCTCAGTCCATTGTGGTTGGACATTTGGTCTGTTTCCACGTTCTTGGTAATGGTGAATAATGCTGCTGTGACCATTGGTGTACAAATCTCCATTTGTGCTTCAGTTCTCATATTCTTAGGTTATATTCCAAGTAGTGGAATACCTGGGCCTTAGAAAATTTCTATGTTCAGCTTTTTGAGGAAGTGCCGAACTACCTTCCAGAGTGGTTGTACCATTTTACAATCCCACCAACAATGTATAACAGTTCCTTTCTTGCCACGTCCTCTCCAAAATTTATCACTTGCTGCCTTGTTAAACTTTGCCCCTGTAAATGGAGTGAGATGGTACCTCATTGTGGTTTTGATTTTCATCTCTCTTATTGCCAGTGATTTGCAGCATTTCTTCATGTGTCTGTTTACCATTTGAATATCTTCCTCTGTGAAAATTCTTTCCATGTCTTTGGCCCATTTTGTGATTGGGTTATCAGTCTTTTTCTTGTGGAGGCCCAGGGGTATTCTGTAAACTTTTGTTATAAGGCTCTTGTCTGAGATGATATTAACAAACATTTGTTCCCAGTCTGTAGATTTTCTTTTCACCCTGTTGGAAACCGTTTTTGATGCACACATGGATTTAATCTTTAGACGGTCCCATGCATCAATTTTATCCTCTTTAGATAATGTATTTCTGATTGTTTTTGGCAGTCTTTTTTATACCTTGGACTAGCATTTATAAGCTTGATCCCAGTTTGTCTCTTATTAACCTTATGGTTTTGGGTGTTAGACCCAAGTCTCTGATCCACCTTGAGTTAATTTTTGTGTATGGTGTGAAATGTGGATCCTGTTTCAGCTTTTTGCAGGTGAAAGTCCAGTTTTGCCAGCACCATTTGTTGAAGAGGTTATCATTTCCACATTTGATAGCTTTGATTTCTTTGTTGAATATCAGCTGACCATAGATAGCTGGGTCTATTTCTGGTCAACTTTTAATTCCACTAAGAAGCAGGGCACTGCTGGCCCATTTCATGCCTTTGTGAGAATTTGGTTTCCTGCAGGCAGACCCTACACCCACAGCAACAACCTAGGCAGACCCCAGCCTCCTTCCTTGGCCAGTAGAGATGGCTCTATTTCTCCTCCACTACTTGGCCAGGTACCTTATTTAGGATAGAGCCCCTAGAAAGAGGCATTATTATAAACAAATGCTCATCCGCAGAGGACTACGAAGAAAACTTTGTGGCAGCTGGTCTTCAGCTACCTCTTACCCATGGTGACCTCATGTACAACAAGGAATGAAATGACGGGTCCCGGGTCACTCTTAATTACCAGCATGTTCACTGCTGTGGGTCTTGTTATCGCTCCATCTCAACCAGAGTCTTCTATACCGTTGTTGCCCCTCTGCTTCCAGCGTTAGACCCTGTAGTGAGTCATGTCTCCTGAGATGTTCCCAAAGCCAGTGAGTGGGGCAGTCTTCTGTTAATGAGCCACAAGACCTTCGGTGCCTCATTTTTAGACTTCAATGGCCAGACCTTGCTTCCTAGAGTGTTTTAGTCTACAAGTTGCATGGAAACCTGTTGAGCCAACTGGCACTTGAAATGCTGGTGCAGCGCCCCCAGCATAGCAACATGCAAGTCACCACAGTGTGACAGACTGAGAGCTGGGTGGTGGCAGTTGTCTGGGAAACATTTCAACATGTGGAATTTCACATATGATTCACAGTTCCAGTTTCTCTTGGACAGGGAGAAGCTGACATTCAATTCCCACCATGCGGTCATTGTCCTCAAGTCGACTACAACTCAGAGAACCTGTTAACAACAGCTCTGTACCCTGCCCTGTCCTGTGCCATCCTCCTCATCCCTGATGTACTCTGGCCCATTGCTGCAGTAACTCGATCCATTTTTTTAAATAATTTTTTTATTGGGAAAAACATATTGGGGGTACAAGGAGGTGAGTGTTGGGAGCAGAAGGGTGAGGATGGGCCAGGATGCAGTTGCAGAGCTGCACAGTTTGGTCGGTGGGGGGAGCAGATGAAAGAAATGATGAGGGTCCAGTGGGGACCAGATGCTACAGAGGAATGACAAGCATTTTCCAATAGTAATTAAACCAACTGTCTTATTGATT
>NW_006399777.1:13797539-13799699 GCF_000299155.1 Elephantulus edwardii | reverse complement strand
TCTTCTCCAGCACCACAGCTCAAAGGCGTCAATTCTCCTTCTATCCTCCCTAGTCATTGTCCAACTCTCTGATGCATAACAAGTGATTGCAAAGGCCATGGCCTGTATCAGGCGCACCTTAGTCTCCAGAGAGACACCGTTGCTCTTGAGTACTTTAGGTTGAGTTTTTTTGTTGTTGAATTCTAAGAATTTTTTTGTATCTTTTGGATACTAGATATTGACAAATACACAGTTTACAGAGGTTTTTCCTGTTAAGTTTTTGTTAGATTGCTTTTGTATTTTATTCATGTTGTCTTTTGATGCACAAAATTGTTTATCTTGATATCGAACTACTCTTAGTTTCTTATGTCATCTAAGACTTGGTTGCCAAATTCAAAATCAGAGAGATATATTTTGTGTTTTTTAAAAAGTATGTTTTCTTTAAAAATTTTTATAATTTCAGCCCTTACTTTGAGGTCTTTAATCCATTCTGCATTGGTATTGGAGTCTGAAGTGAGAATCTGGCTTCAGTTTTTTGTGTGTAGAGATCTGTTTGTTCTGGAGTGTGAAGTGAGAGTCCAGCTTCAGTTTTTTACATGTAGAGATCAGTTCTAACACTACTTGTTGAAGAGGCTGTTCTTTCCCACTGATGGGTGGTCTCGGCACCCTTGTTGAAAATCGGCTGACCTTAGATGCACAGGTTTATTTCCGAATTCTCAGTTCTGCTCCCTAGATCTGTATGTGTAAACTCATACTAGAATTAACAGTGTTCTGATTACTTCTGCTTTGTAGTAAGTTTTAAAGTAGATAGATGTGAGGGCTCTACAGTTCGGATCGGAGTTCTTAAAAAGCCATTGGGAAGACATAGCTACAATATTATATTGTGTATTAAATTGTAATTAAGTTCTTGCATTATTTCTGTATAGCTAATTGCAGAATCTGGTTAATAAATGAAGACGAGAAATACGGAGTTGGGAGTGCTTTTGTATACATAGGTTGTAGATAAGGATGTATAACAACGTAGTTCCATAATGACATTATACAGTTATTTCAAGGTATTTGGTAAGAGAAAATTAAACTGCCATAGAGGGACTTAAATCTTTATCTGATTAGGAAAAGAAAATTCACATTTTCTTTCCAAAGAGAGATACCACATAGATTTTTTTTGTCTAAGTGTATAAAGATTTTTTTAGAAAGATACAGAATTAAGACTTTTTTTAAAAAGTAATAATGACAAATCTTTTGTGTATGTGATTGTTACTGAGCACCATTGAGTTGGAACCGAACCACAGCTGACCCTCCAGTGGGTTTTCAGGGGCAGTAAATCACAGGGGAGAAAATTGCCCACCTTTCTCCTGTGGCACAGGTGGATTCAAGCCACGCACCTTTGGGTTGTCAGCACAGTTTCTTTCCACTTAGCCACCAGCCGCTGTTTTCTTTTCTCACTCTCCTTTTTTTATTTGAACAGGCATTGGAAAAGTGAAAAGGAAAACTAGTGTCCCAGACTCTGCCTCGCCTGCCGATGACAGCTTTGTGGACCCGGGGGAGCGTCTTTATGACCTCAACCTGCCTGCCTATGTGAAATTTAACTACATGGCAGAGAGAGAAGATGAATTATCTTTGATAAAAGGTACCAAAGTGATCGTCATGGAGAAGTGTAGTGATGGCTGGTGGCGCGGAAGCTACAATGGACAGGTTGGATGGTTCCCTTCAAACTACGTGACTGAAGAGGGCGACAGTCCCCTGGGGGACCACGTGGGCTCCCTGTCGGAGAAATTAGCGGCGGTCGTTAATAACCTAAACACAGGCCAGGTGTTGCATGTGGTCCAGGCGCTCTACCCATTCAGCTCGTCCAACGATGAAGAACTCAATTTTGAGAAAGGAGATGTTATGGATGTTATTGAAAAGCCAGAAAACGACCCTGAGTGGTGGAAATGCAGAAAGATCAACGGGCTGATTGGTCTGGTGCCAAAAAACTATGTTACCATTATGCAGAATAATCCCTTAAACTCGGGTTTGGAGCCGTCGTCTCCACAGTGTGACTACATTCGGCCCTCACTCACTGGAAAGTTTGCTGGCAATCCGTGGTATTACGGGAAAGTTACCAGGCACCAGGCAGAAATAGCTTTGAATGAAAGAGGGCATGAAGGCGATTTCCTCATTCGGGATAGTGAATCTTCG
>NW_006399777.1:13788052-13790909 GCF_000299155.1 Elephantulus edwardii | reverse complement strand
GTCCTCTTGTGCATGCTGCCACTGTTAAGGTCATCAGACTCACAGTGACTTTCAGCAATCAATTGCATAGGTAATTGCCCTCTTTGGTCTGTCCAATGCATAGGTAATCGTCCTCTGGCCTTTCCAATACATAGGTAATCATCTTCTTTGGTCTGTCCAAGGAAACCCAAACCTGCAGATGGTGGGCATGCATCCCATCCCCCACCTCCTATGCAGGTGGCCAGTGGGGTGCGCGCCCCCCCCAGCGCGGGAGGCCTGCAGGAGGCGCGCGGCCCCCCAGCACAGGCGGTCGTGGGGTGCGTGCCCCCCACCCCTCCGCATGGGCGCTCGGCGGGTGTGCGGCCCCTCTTGTGCGGGCGGCCGGAGGCACCTGCTTCCCCCACAGCTGCCATCCTGGCTCCAAGAATTCTCTCCAGTACAAGACCACCTTGCGGCAGTGTGGTGGCTTCACTGTACCAGTCTTGAGGAGGGCCAGTGGCCAGCATCCATCCTGGGTGAGGGAATCCATTCGTTCAGGCTGTGGAAGCCTCATGGAGCTGCAGCAGCTGTTCAATGCGGCACGGGCTCTGGGGGGGGGGCACGAGACTCACCCATTTCTCCTTGGGAATCCTTGAATTCCTGTTGTTGAGCCTTGGTCTCACTGAGGGCCAGTCATCAACTGTTTAAGTGTTCAATTATCAATAAGCCGAAGTCTGGGGAAGGCCATAATGGCCCTGCTTTAAGTGGTTCGCTACTACCGCAGCTCACCACGCTGTCTCTGCCTCTGCCGCCATCTTGGATCTTCAACTCGATCCATTTCATTGAGGGTCTTGCTCTCCTTTGCTGACCCTCCACCTTTCCAAGAATGACATCCTTTCCCAAGGACTGGCCCCTCCTTAAAATAGGCCTAAGATGAAGCTTCACCATCCTTGCCTCTAAGGAGCTTCCATAATTCTTTGCTATTTTGTCAGTCCATGGGCTGTTCAGTACTCTTCCAACATCATGATTCTTCTGTCATTTTTATGCATTGTCTAACTTACAGATGGGTAGGGAATAATTGAAAAGACCATGGCTCTCATCAGGCTAGGAGCGCCTTAAACTGATAGCCTTGTTCATGAGCACCTTTGAGAGGTCCTTGACAGCAGATTTTCTCAATGCAGTGGGTCTTGATTTCTTTGGATTGCTGGTCCAAAGGTGTTGATTGTGGAAGCAAGCAAGTTGGGATCTTTGACACCTTCAATATTCAATATTCTAATGATAATACCTATTGGCCCACAAGGGGGGAGGAGAAATTTCAAGGAGTATAAAAGGCTCCCAAACACGTATTCCTTTTATTTCACATCTCCAAATATTGTTATTCCCTACTTGAAACAGTTGTCAGTTTGGAATCTGAAAACTAATTTTCTCATAAATGCTCATGTATGTCAGATTGTCCAATTCAGTAAATTAGGGAATGTAGCAATTATGGCATCTGAACTTTTCCATTTTAATACTTGATTTGGTATTTGGGGATCCTGTGTAATCTGTGTGTGTGTATATTTATCACAAATGTGTTTATCGAAACTATATAAAGCTTTTGAATTTAAGGTCAAATCTAAAGCAATTAACTACCTCAGATAGCTGTTTCTAAGTCTTAATTACATAGGATATATATGCAAGATTACACGTTGTTAGGTGCAGTCAAGTACAACCCATAGCGATCCCGTGAACAGATCTGAATCCTGTACTGTCCTATGCCATCCTCATAATTTCTAACAGTAGAACGCATTGCCACAATCAATCTATATCAATTTGATCGAAAGTCTTCCTCTCTCTTGCTGACCCTCTACTGTCCCAAGCATGATGTCCTTCTGTAAGGCATAGCTGCTTCTAGCAACATGCCCAAAGTATGTAAGATGCAGCTTTATCATCCATGCCTCCAAGGTGCTCTCAGGCTGCACTCTCTAACCCTACAGTTCAAAGGCATCAGTTCTTCTGTCATCCTTATTCATGGTCTGGCTCTCAGATGCATAGCAAGTGATAAAAGAGACCAGGGCCTGAATCAGGCACACCTTAGTCTTCAAGTTGACATCATTGTTCCTCAATAATTTGGAAAAGTCTGCAGCTGCAGACTTGACCAATGCAGTATGTCACCTGGTCTGATTGTTGACAACTTCAGTCTTTTCTCCATTTATTATGATGTTGCCTCTTGGTGGTGAAGATTTTTTTGTTTTATTTTATATTGGCTTGCTCACAGAGTTTGTATACATACTGTTTCACACTATTCTTCCTTCATATTGTGTTTCATACAGTCATTCCCATGCGTTACATTTTATACAATCAATCACCACTAGACCTTGCCCATCATCACCCAGTCTTTTCAGGTCCCTGCCAGATCCTTCCCATTTCCTTCACCCTCTCCCACCACCCACCAAACTGTGCAACCCTGTGATTTCACCCTGACCCAGCCTCACCCCTCTGCTCCCACCTCTTCCTCCCTTGAGTTCCCATACATGTTTTACTAGTTAGCTTTTCTGTTTATACAATAATGGTCTTATGCGGTGTTTATGAGACTGAGTGAGTTCACTCAGCATAATGCTTTCCAGTCTCTTCCAAGTTCTGTAGAATTTTCCAAAATCGTTGCTCCTGAGTGCTGCGTAGTAGTCCATTTTATTTTCTTAATATTGAGATACAGTGCATATTGAAGGCTACATTCCTGGATCTTCTGCAGCACTTTCAGCAAGTAAGGTTGTGTCATCTGCATAAATCAGGTTACTCCTGAATCTCCTTCCAATCCTGATGCCACATTCCTCTTCATAGAGTCCAGGTTCTTGAATAATTTGCTCAGCATCAGACTGAGTAGGTATGGAGAGAGGATACAAATATATAGATTTGTATA
>NW_006399777.1:13768754-13786094 GCF_000299155.1 Elephantulus edwardii | reverse complement strand
ACACACACACACACACACACACACAGAAGAGAGAACACACGTGTACACTTTTAACTGCTTCCATCAGGTTTTATAACTGTAGTACTTTTAAAAAATTACGTATAAAAAGTTTTATATAGAATTTATATCCTTATGTTCTCAACAGCATCCATTGAACTTAAAAAAAATACCAATTTTTTATCATAGGGACAACTTGGAAGATAGGCGGTGCTAACTTACTCTTGAGAAGCTGGTTTTATTGGTTTGGCGAGTTTATATGACTCGACACTGGAAACACTTGACAGTGCTGACTCCACACCCTCATCTCTTGCTGCTACGTGATCTAAACCGAGTAACTGAGAAACTGAAGCCTATTTCTCTGTTAATGGCATGTTCGGGTAATGTACACCATATGCTGAGACTCATTTGCTTAACAGTCTTTCCGTTTGGCTTGATAGTGTTCTCAAGGGAGCTCTGGTGTCCTAGTGGTAAGGAGTTGCACAGCCAAACCAAAGGTACACAGTTCAAATCCATCAGTTGCTCCTAGGGAGAAAGGTGAGATTCACACACACACACACACACCCCTCCCCACCTCATACGATTTACAGTCTTTGAAAACCTCCTGGACGGTCTGCTGTGAATTGGTTCCCAACTCACTGGGGATGAGGAAGAGTATTCTGAAGAGGAAAGTCATTGATAATCATTGGTCATGTCTGCAGAGGCAGGTGTTTTAAGCCGTAGTGTCTTCCTGAGAGTGTTTTGCTGAACTCAGAATTGACCTGCAGACATAGCACAAATACTTCACTTACCTGCTGAACTGGCTGAGTGATTTTTAACATTTCTACTCAGTAATGTAGTTTCAGAGCTACTTTTAAATGGTTGAGAGAAGTATGGTTTCAGAATTGGGAATGGTCTTGCAGAATTAACAGCAGGTAAAGAAGAAGCCAAGGTACTAAGTTTCTTTTTACCATGTTTTCCTGTCATTGTCAAAAGGGTCACAATGACTGTTAAACAGCAAAAGAAATGTAAATTGGCATTTAAAAATAAGTCTGTTTAAAGACTAAGGTGTGCCTGATCCAGGCAGTGATCATTTCAATTACTTGCTGCATCTGAAAGTCAGGCGATAAATACGGGTAACAGAAGAATATACGCCTTTGAGTTGTGATGTTGGAGAAGAGTATTGAGTTTCCCATGGGCTGCCAAGAGAACAAATATGCCTTGAAAGAAGTGCTTCTAGGGTGCTCTTTGGAGCTAAGGATGGTGATGCTTCATCTCCCATTCTTTGGGCATGTTGTTGGTTGTCATGCAGCCAGTTATGACTCAGCAACCCAAGGAACAACAGATCTGAACACTGCCTTGTGCTCTTTAGTCATTGTTCTCAGATGCATAGCAAGTGACTGAAAAGACCATGGCCTGAGTCAGGCACACCTTAGTCCTCAAACTGACATCATTAATCCTCAATAATTTGGAGAGGTCCCTGACTACAGACTTTCCCAAGGCAATACATCTTCCAATCTCCTGACTGTTAGTACCAAGTGTATTGATTGTGGATTCAAGTAAGATGAGTCATTAACTTCCTCAACCCTTTCTGAATCCATTATGATGCGGCGAGGAGTTTTGTTTTCTTGACACTGAGATACAGTCCATACTGAAGGCTGCAATGTTGAACCTTCTGCAGCAAGTGCTTCAAGTCCTCCTCACTTTCACCAAGCAAGATTGTGTCATCTGCACAATGAAGATTATTAATGAGTTTTTCTCTGGTCCTGATGCTACATATTTCTTCATAGAGTCCAGCTTCTTGAACAGTTGAGCATGTTGTTAGAAGGGACTATTCCTTGGAAAAAGACTTCGTGTTTGGAAAGGTGGAGAAACAGCAGAGAAGAGGAAGACCTTCAATGAGATGGATTGACACCTTAATGGGTTTAAGAGATGATGAGGATGGCACAAGGCAGGACAAAACTCAGGTCTGTTATTCATAGGGGCCTCATAGCACCGAACAACAACAACAAGATAGCTGAAATAATTATTTGCATTAGATAAATCTCTGGCCTCATTTATATCTTAAGTGATGAAAATTTATAACAATTGAGAAATTATGAAGAACAGAAAGGTAAATTTAAGGATAAGATAGATGTGTTCTCTATTTCAGACTAAAAGTAGAAATGGTTAGTAAATATATTTGAGTCTTTGGGTGAGGAATTCATGACCTCCAGATAACCACGAGCAACATCATAATGGAGAGAAGGTAGAAGTGGCTACACATTTCTTCTTGCTTGAAGGCACAATAAATGCCCTTGGCAACAGCAGTCAAGAAGTGAAAACGTGTTGTATTGGGGAAGTCGATTGTCAGGGACTTCCAAGGTCCTGAGGAGTAGTGATGTCAGTTTGAAGACTAAGGTGCACCTGATTCAAGGCATGGGGTGTTTTTTCAACTACTTCTTATGTATTGGAGAGCCGGAAATTGACTAAGGATGTCAGAAGAATGGATTCCTTTGAGTGATGGTGCTGGAGAAGAGTTCTGAATATCCCCTGGACTGCTAAGAGAACAAACAACTATGTCTTGGAGAAAGTGCAGCCAGGGTGCTCCTGGGAGGGAAGAGTGATGGGAACATGTCTCACATACTTTTGACTTGTGGCCAGGAGAGGCCAGTCCTTAGGAAAGAACGGCACCTTTAGAAGGCTGGAGGGCCAGCGAAAGAGAGGAAAACCCTCAACAAGATGGGTTGACGTGGTGGCTGGATCAAGTGTACCAGATGGTGAGGATAGGGCACGAATAGGGCAAGGTTCAGGTCTGCTGTTCATAGTGTCCTTCTGAGTCATGGTTGACTCAATGGTGCCTGAGAACAACGACAAGAAAAAGAACTCCATTCTGGGAAGCAAGTTGTACCAAGAAAACCTTTACTTGTTTTGGTATGTTTTCTGGATCGTTGGCAAGGGAATGATAGCGACAAACCTTGATTTCATCAGGGCGTGTGTAAGGAGTTGGCAACAAGGTGAAAAGATATTTTTGAAAAATGTATGTGCAAACTACCTCTGCACATTTCAGAAACTTTTGGAGGTTTTTATCCATCCTCCCAACAAACCTCAAATATTGGATGGCCTTGGTGTCAGATGTTGTTCTCCTTTAACTGTTCAATTACAAACATTGAGCAAACTTCCCATTGAACTTGAACTTACCTTTCTTCTTTTTATAAATGTATTCCTTTTTTACAGCATGTTCTTCCCATTTAATTTTTTCTCATTCATTCATTGTTGCACATTTTTCTCCCTGCCCACCCCTCCCCCAGTTCGCTTATCTCTTTGAAAAGAAAAAAAAAATTCTTTCATTGTTACACAGTCACCCCAAGTCCACAGTCCACTTTACTATGCATTTCTTTTTCTGAAATCTTGTCATGAAAATAATGCCTAAACATATATTCCTTTTAAACAGTTCTCTCCCTCATCTGTTTCAATGCATTGTACATTATTTATCCCCTCTTTCTCAGTCTCCCCCCAATCCCGATGTCAGTCCCATTTTACAACTGTGGCCCTATGCAGTATTTGTCCTTTTGTGACAGATATTTCACTCAGCCTAATGTCCTCCAGGGTCACGCATTTTGTATAATAGTTCATGAGATCCTTATTTTTCAATGCAGCATTGTATTCCATTGTGTGAATATGCCACAACTTCTCTATTGATTCGTTTTTCGATAGGCACTTGGGTTTTCAACTGTTTGATATTGTGAACAAAGCCGCAGTAAACATGGCTGTGCATATATCTGCGTGGGTGACAGTTCTGGTTTCTTTAGGGTATATTCCCAGCCGTGGAATTGCTGGGTATTTCCAACTTTTTGAGAAAGCACTATACAGCCTTCCATAGTGGTTGCACCATTTACACTCCCACCAACAGTGAATAAGGGGTCCAATTTCTCCACAACCTCACCAGCATTTGTTGTTTGCTGTTCTGTTAAATTTTGCTATTCTGACTAGGATGAGATGATATCTCATAGTTGTTTTGATTTGCCTCTCTCTTAGAACTAGGGATTTTCAACATTTCTTCATGTGTTGATTCACCATCTGAATGTCTTCTTTGGTGAAGTGTCTTCCTATCCTGTGCCCATTTTGCAGTTGGGTTGTTTACCTTTATCTTGTTGTGGCGAACTTAACTTTTTATAGGTGAAATGCCAACAGCACTGTTCTGAAGGGACACAAAAAGCTAGCTGAGTTGGAGAAGGGAGGCAGGGGGTATAACTATGTGTACGGTGATCACAGTGGCGTCTCTGATATAAATGGACCTTTGGGCATATTGTGTATTCCTAGTGTGACAGTAAAAGGGTAAGGATAGGACAGGGCAGGATTCACATCCATTGTCCATCCAGTCACTGTGAGTCACAGCCTACTCAACAGCACATAACAACAACAGGCACCGATAGGGAGTGCTGGTGGCTAAGTGGCAAGAAGCTGTGCTGCCCACCCAAAGGTACATGGTTTGAATCCACTAGCTGCTCCTCGTGTGTGCTTCACTGTCTCTGAAAAACACACTGGAGTCTCAGCTGTGAGTCAGTCCTAGTCTAAAAGCACATATAACAGTGACAGTGAGGAGTAAGATTTGCCACTTACCAGTGACAAAAGAATTGATTCCTTTGAATTATGGTGTTGGAGAAGAGTGCTGAAGAGCCCAAGGACTGCCAAAAGAAAAGTGAGGTATGTCTTGGAGAAGGTGCGGCCAGAGTTCTCCTTAGAGGCAAAGATGATGAAGCTTGTCTCACATACTCTGGGCGTGTTGCTAGGAGAGGTTCTTTCTTGGACAAGGGCATCATGCTTGGAAAGGTGGAAGGTCAGTGAAAGAGAGGAAGACCCGCAACAAGATGGATTGACACAGCGACTGCAGCAATGGGTTCGAATTTGTCAAGATTGTGAGTTTGGCACAGGATGGAACAGGGTTCGGACCTGTTGTTCACATGGTTGCTACGAGTTATGCTCAACTCAATGGCACCTAACAGTAACAAGGAATGGTTGAACACGTGTTGTTGTGGTTAAATGCTGTCGAGTCATAGGCGACTCATAGCGACCCTATGAACAAAAGACCTGAACACTTGTATAACTTTCCTCCTTTCTCCAGGTTCATAGGGTTTCCAGAGGCAAGCTATTTCAGAAGTGGACACCACTCCTGCTTCTGAGCTTGTTTTAATCAGGGAGCTCCACCAAACACTGTCCACCATGGGTAACCATTATTACATTTGACACATCAGTGTCACAGTGTTCAGCTTCACAGCAACCACGAGTTACTTCTGAACAGCAAGTGACACATGTTGTTATGTGCCATCAAGTTGCTTGTGACTCGTAGTGACCCTATGTACAAGAGCCCTAAACGCCATTCTATCCTGTGCCAACCTCATCGTCTCAAACACACTCATTCCCAGCACTCCACTCACAGAATCGATCCATCTCATTGAGGGTCTTTCTCTCCTGCGCTGCCCCTCCACTCTGCCCAACATGATGTCCCTTCCCAAGGACCAGTCCCTCCTTGCAACATGCCCAAAGTATGTCAGACAAAGCTTCAGAATCCTTGACTCCAAGGAGCATTCTGGCTTCACCCTCTCCAGGACAAACCTGTTTGTTCTCCTAGCAGTCCATGGTGTATTCAGCACTCTGCTCCACAGCTCAAAGCGATCAATTCTCTTTCTATCATCCCTATTCACTGTCCAACTCTCTGATGCATAGCACGTAATTACAAAGACTATAGCCTGTATCAGGAGCACCTTAGTCTCCAGCCTGATGTCGTTGCACTTCAGTACTCTTGAGAGGTCCCTCACAGCTGACTTTCCCAATGCAATTCATCTCCTGATTTCCTGGCTGCTGTTACCGAGAGTGTTGACTATGGAGCCAAGTAAACTAAAACTGTTATCTATCTCAATCTCTTCACCATCCATACTGATGCTGCCAATTGGCCCAGTGGTGAGAATCTTTGTTTTCTTGATGTTGAGCTTCAATCCATGTTAAAGGTTGCAGACCTTGACTTTCTGTAGCAAGCGCTTCAGGTCCTCTTCAGTTTCAGCAAGCAGGGTTGTGTCATCTGCATAATGCAGGTTGTTGATGATTCTTCCACCAACCCTGATGCCACATTTCTCCTCATACAGCCCAGTGTTTCAGATGATCTGTTCTGCATACAGATTGAAAAGGTATGGAGAGAAGATACATCCCTGACGGACCCCTTTCTTGATTTTGAACTATCCAGTGTCTCCCTGCTATTGTTTGATAATTTCCACACTCTGTTGGGTCACCTTTCTTTGGAATGGGAACAAATATTGATCTCTTCCATTCAGTTGGCCAGCTGGCTGTCCTCCAGATTTCCTGGCACAACTTAGTGAGCACATCCAGGGCAGCGTCCTGTGCTAATGTGAAGTGAACACATAGCAACCAAAATAATGTAAAAAATTATTTTAAAGGCCTCACCATCCAGCAAATAGTTTCTGGTTGTCAAACTTAAAAACCACTAAAACAGTCTTCTATAGAAATATAGAATGTTTAACTACAATACACTAAATAAATTCTGATCGTAAGAGGAATGGTGAATGTCACATAGAAAGAAACCCATAACTACTGGAATGAGAGTCATTTGGTCTGCTTAACAGTCAAACCACAAAGGAGAGTCATACTCTAAACACAAAATTGAGGTCAAAAGAGGATAAAATCCCCGTGTTCTATGGATGGCCAGAAAACAGAATGGAAGGAATGAATAACTGAAGAAGATGTTGAGAATAAGTCTTGAGAAATTGAAAGTGTTTAAAATGATACTTTTAGTAGACTTAGTGGAAGCAGAATTTAGAAGAGTCTGAGTTGGAGTGTGGGTGCAGAGTACTGTCTCTCCTATGGACTGCCAAGAAAACAAACGGGTCTGTCCAGGAGAAAGTGAAGCCAGGGTGCTCTTTGATGGCAAGGGTGGTGAAACCCCATCTCACACTTTGGACGTATGGTTCAGAGGGGTCAATCCTTGGGGAAAGACATCATGTTTGGGAAGATGGAGGGTCAGCATGAGAGGAAGACCTTCAACAAGATGGGTTGACACAGTGACTGTAGCAACAAGCTCAGATGTGTTGGAGATGGTGAGAATGGCACAGGATAGGGCAGGGTTCAAATCCATTGTTCACAGGGTTGCAATGAGTTGCATGGACTTGGTAGCAACTAACAAGAAGATAAATGGAATTCCACTGTTGATATTTCCAGTGTTACTTTGGAGGGTAAAGGGGGGGAAAATAGCTTGAGATAGTGGGGTACAGTAGAACAGTAAGAGGAGAGTGTGAAGTGTTCAGACAAGGGTACAGGGTAGCAGGTAGGACACAGTCGTCCAAGGGTGTCACCCAGGGACATGAGTCTTAGTTCTTCAGTGGGTCATGATTGCCCTTTAATGCCCCTGTGGTTTGTGCAAAGCCTCCTTGCTTGGAGAGGGTTGGGAGGCAGTACTCCTCGTCAGAGGATGGCAATACTGAGCAGATCATCTTAACGGGGACCCCCGACCCACTGGAACTGGCCACCCACGATTAGACCTCAAGATTCCATGAACGGCCCTTCCTCCATCACAGCGTAGCTAAATGAACCTTCTCCTTTTTTGCTTACGTTTTCTCTTTTCCCCTTACCTTTTCACCCTCTGGTTCAATTTGTTTTCCCTGTCATCTTTTCATTCTTGGAAGCGCTTATGTCATTCTCCCAGAATGAAGGCTGAACTATGACTGCCTCCCTGCACCTACCTATAACTAAATGGAATTTAATGTTGACCTTTGAGTTGAGGAGCTGGGGACGAGTCTTGCACATACCATAGCCTGCCAAGAAAGCAAATAGGTCTATCTTGGAGAGAGTGAAACCAAGCTAGGTTTTTTAAGCTCTTTCTCACATACTTTGGGGACGTGGCCAGGAGAGACCGGTCTTTGGAGAAGGACATCATGCTTGGAAAGTGGAGAGACAGTGCAGGAGAGGAAGACCCCAGATGAGAGGGATTGATACGGTGACTGGAACAATGGGAGTAGACGTGTCAGAATTAGTGAGACTGGCTCAGGACAAGGCAGGCTTCAGAGCTGCTGTGCATAGGGTTGCTACAAATTTGCAGGTGACTCGATGACATGTAACAATAACTATGAAGGTATCTTTTCACCTACCCATATCCAAATGGACTTGGGATGCCATCTGGAAATGTCTGTATTTTGTAAAGCTTTTGCTGGCTGGGATCCCTCACAGTTTTGTGCCCCTCTGAACACTTGCGAAAACATGAAACCAAACCCATAAACAATTGACGTAAAGTTAATTCTGACCCTCTACTGGATTCTGATGCTGTAAATCTTTACAAGAGCCTACTCACCTTTCTCTTTGGAGCAGCTCCTAGATTTGAACTGCTGACCTTCTGTTAACAGGACAACACACAATGCCCTATGTAATTGGGAGGTAGTAGGAAGAACTGATACCTTTGAGTTGTGCTGGAAAAGAGTATTGAACATACCATGGACCTCCAAAAGAGCAAAGAGGTATGTCCTGGAGAGGGTGAAACCAAGCTTCTTGGACATAAGGCTTTTGAAGCTCTGTCTCACATACTTTGGGCATGTTTCCAGGAGGCACCAGTCCTTGGAGAAGGACATTATACTTGGAAGAGTGGAGAAATAGTGTAGGAGAGAAAGACGGCAGATGACAGAGTGACTGGGGTAACGATGGTAGGTGTGACAGAGTCAGTGAGACTGGTGTGGGATGGGGGAGGGTTCAAAGCTATTTACAGGGCCACCCTGAATCATAGCTGGCTCTATGGCACATAACAACAAAAACAACAGGATGAATAAAAAGAATTTGGAGTTAGACTGCAATTGGAATTCCTACCTCCATTCCTCCTCATTAGTTCTATGATCTACAGCAAAGCCTATGCTCTGAGCTCTGTGTTCTCATCTGAAAAGCTATTATTTGCTGTAGAGTCAAAACTGACGCATAGCTGACGCATAGCTGACCTTTCAGCAGGTTTTCAGGGAGGAGACTGCCCATCCTTTTCCCTCGGAGCACCTAGTGGTTTGGAACCATTGGCCTTTGGAATCGTAACATAGCTCCTTACCACTAGGCCACCAGAGCTCCCAGAAAAGTAGGGTTTCAAATCTTATTAAAGCAAATCAAATCTTGCAAGCAAGACCCAGCTTGCCTTATGCGTGCTTCTCTCCACCTCTGGGCCCAGTATTGCCTTGGTTCTTACAACTTTGGCTTCCTGGTTCCTCGGGCCCAAATTCATTGCTACTCGCAGTCCCACCTGTCAAATACAAGTTCAAGTGTTCTCAGACCAAAGTGGAGACAAGTCAGGATCAGAAGCCGAGGGAGCAGTGAGAGATTGTGTTCACGTTTCTTGTGACCAGAGATCAGGACACAGATGTGTAGCTGTTAACTCAGAGCTACTAAGTCTGAGATGAAGAAAAACACACACCAGCTGCTCTTGCTGCCGAGTGTCATTGTCGTTACGTACCATCAAGTTGGAACTGACTCAAACCGACCCTCCTGCAGGTTTTCAGAGGCTGTAAATCATGTGGGAGGGTGTTGCCCATCTTTCTCCTGCTGAGAAGCTGGTGGATTTGAACCTCACGCCTTTGGGTTGGCAGCACAACTCCTTACCACTAATCCACCATAGCTATTACCTTGCAAGACAATAAAATGAAGTGCCGTAAAAAGATAAACGGCTAATGTTCACTGTCTCCTTTTTTGTCAGGCCCTGCTTTAATGATATCAGCTCATTTAATCCTCAGAACAGTCTTATCAATTGTTGTTATGTGCCATCAAGTCGCTGGCGACTCACAGCGACCCAGTATACAACAGCTCTGAAACCTGCTCTATCCTGAGACAAACATATCATCTCTGATATACATGCCCTCATTATCCCAGTCACTGAGTCAATCCATCTCACCCAGTGTCTTGCACTGTCCTTCCACCCTTCCACGCATGATGTCCCTCTCCAAGGACTGATCCCACCTTGCAACATGTACGAAGGATGTCACACAGAGGTTCAGAATCCTTAACTCCAAGGGTAAATCCTGACTTTAACCTCTCCAGGACAAACCTGTTTGTTCTCCTAGCAGTCTATGGTATACTCAACACTTCTCCAGCACCACAGCTCAAAGGCATCAATTCTCTTTCTATCATCCCTAGTCATTGCTTAGCTTTCTGACGCATAACAAGTAATTGTGAAGACCATGGCTTGGATTAGGCAGACCTTAGTCTCCAGACTAACCTTTTTGCTCTTCAGTACTCTGGAGAAGTCCCTGACAACAGACTTTCTCAATGCACTTCACCTTTTGATTTCCTGGCTGCTGGTACCAAGAGTGTTGATTGTAGAGCCAAGCAAACTGAAGCTGTCAACAATCTCAACCTCTTCATCATCCATTATGATGCTGCCAATGTTGAGCTTCAATCCATATTGAAGACTGCTGTCATTGACATTCTGCAGTAAGTGCTTCAGGTCCTCTTCAATTTCAGCAAACTGGGTTGTGTCATCTGCATAGTGCAGATTGTTGATTGATCCTCCAGTCCTGATGTCTCTTTCCTCCTCGTACAGCCCAGCCTCCCAGACTATCTATTCTGTATATAGATTATAAATGTATGGAGATAAGATACATCCCTGGTATATATCCTTCCCAATTTTGAACCATGCAGTGTTTCCTTGCTCTGTTCTGAAGATTGCTTCCTGGTCTAAGTTTAGGTTTCGCTTAAGGGCCAATCAAGGGGTCTGGGATTCCCATTCTTCTCAGAGGTAGTCACACTTTGCTGTGATCCACACAATCAAATGCCTTTGCATAGTCAGTGAAACACAGACATTCCTCTGGTACTCCCTGCTTTCAGCCAAGATCCATCTAACATTAGCTATAATATCCCTAGTAGTACAGCCTTTTCTAAAACCAGTCTGCACATCTGACAAATCTCTGTTGATGTGCTGTTCCAGTCATTTTTGGATAATTTACGGCAGAATCTTGCTTGCATGTGGTGTTAATGTATTGTATGATAATTTCTGTGCTCTGTCGGGTCATCTTTCTTTGCAATGGGAACAAATACGGATCTCTTGGTTACTATTATAATAGTCCCCAATTTATAGATGAGGACACTGGGTAGATAGATGTTTTAAAAGATCTGTCTAAAGTTATGTATATCCAAACATCTCATGGGATTTGATAATGTTCTCTATTTTTCTTGAAGTGACTACCTGTTAGCAAAAGGTATTAATCAGCACTTAGCCTGAATGAATTTGAAAGATTGAACCTTGGAAGAGAAAAAAAATGCTTGATGAGTGTTTAGGAAGAAAAGTTTGCCTACTTACTGCCAAGCAGAAACTCTCAGGGCCTCCTGGAGGCCCAGGTAACTCCTCAGGCAGGTTTTCAGGCTCCGTTTTTCTGCCTTTTCTCTGGAACTCGCCTAGGCCACTCCTCCTGATGCAACATCTGGGTTTGTACCGAGCCTGCTGTCCGGCCCGCCCCTTTTGAGATGTCTGGGTTGGCGCTTTCTGAAACTATTCAGGCTCTGCTTTCGACTCTGTTCAGACCCAGCCTTGGTATTTCTGGAGCAGGGATGGCTGAGATGGACAGGTCACTTCATCTCAGCAGCACCGAACATTTCAGGCCGAGCTGAGTCCGTCAGACACAGACCCTCAGGATGATTCTAGAAGGAACCTCCACAAGTCTCATCATGTGGTTTTTCTGCGCTTTGATTCAATCTTCACTCACAGGTAAGAGTAAATTAGCTCATAAATACTCTTGGATTTGATCATAGGCTAAGAAGCTGAAAATTACTTCTCCAGGGTTTTAGATTGCTATATATTAACAAAACAGGGCATGTCTGTTTTTGTGGAGGGTCCCCCCCAAAAAGAAAGGGTTCCTCACCTCCAGAACTCCTATATATACCTCCCAAAGAAAAGAAAAAAAGATTGCATTCAGTTAAGAAATCTAGAAAGAGAATACATCTACACGACTAGTCAAAGTTTAATAGAGCTCCATGTTATTTTGTTGTTTATCTCACTATCCAGTTTAAACGGTAAAATGTAGGCATCTCTGTCTTCTTGTTGTATCTCAGGGTTAATTGCAAGTAGTACAGATAAACGTAAAAGAAAGATTGTAACACAATCCCAGGAACTTAGTAGGAAGGAGTTGTCTGCCAATCCAAGGGTTGTTGTTTGAATACACCAACTTCTCCTTGAGAGAAAGATGGGCAGTCACCCCCTGTGGGTGGGATTTACTGCCTCTGAAAACCTGCCGGAGTGTCAGACACGGGTTGGTTCTGACTCGATGCGCCTAACAATAAAACCAACACAGCACAACACACCGAGTCGAGAGATGTAACTTGCAAGTTTAATTTTGGGTCCAAGGTTTAGAAAAAAATTAAACTTCCCTCCTCTCTTGGACATGCAGAAAACTAAAAGTTGGAAAAAAAAATCTCAGGTTTGGGGGTACATGAAGTTACATAAGGTGATTTGCTCCACTCCAACCTACTTGTACCCACTTGTTTTATCATTCTGAAATCACGGCTCTTGGCCTTTGATGTTTCTTCATGTCAGATCATGTTTAAACGAGGCTGCTTCTCCTCGTGCTGTGGAGAGCTGGCCCCTTGCAGTGTTGGCGAGGGCCTCGGGTGATTTCTGCCTTCCCTCTCCCCCTTAAACTCTAAGAACTAATCATTCTAAGAGTTGAAGTCAGGCAACCAATAAGTGTTAAGGCAATTTGCAAATGCTGAGAACTGGCTTCCAAGATAAATTTGTGACAGCCCGGCCTAGCTCAGAAAACTTCACAGTGCCCGGTCACTGCTGTTTATTTCTCACTGTCCAGTTCCCCGTCTCTCCTGCCCCTTACATTTATTTACTCAACCTCACTTCTTACCACATCTTGAAAACAAACATTGACTGCAGGCAATTGCTGTCTTATAATCGACACGTTTCACTTGCGTTTCCTCTCCTGGCCTTTGTGGTCATTTCCTATTGGATATATCCATCATTCCCGGTTCCTTGTCCCATCCCAAGCTCTCCCTCTGTGGTTGTTCAATGTCGTCTTTTCTTTGCTCTCTCTCCTATGACCTCTGACCAGACGTTTGGCCTCATGTATTTTAAGTGTACTGATTGGTTCGTGGTTTAGTTGGATTAGTTGGTGGGGTGGTTTTCAGTTTAGTTGATTGATTAGTTGGTGGGGCAAACAAGTTGCCATGGAAACATTACTCCACTTGAGCCAAAGGGAGAAGGTGGGGAGGTCGAATGAGAAGGAGAAAGGCCATCATTTTTAAACTTGACTTTGTTTTTAACTAGTCCATCCAGACTTTTTTTTTAAAAGCCATTTCTTTATTTTATTTTACTTCATTATGTTTTTTTGTGCATACAGTCAAATCTGATCTGACTGGTACAGGAGGAGATTGTCCCTCCTTCTCCAGCAGAGCATCTGGTGGATTTGAACTGCATACCTCTGGGATTGCAGTACAGCTGCTTGCTCCTAGGCCACCAGAGCTCCTTTAGTCCATCCAGACTTTTAAACCTTTTTTTAAAAAAAATTCTGGAAAATGCTTGATCCAAACAGCTTGCTGACAACTATAAAATTACAAAGGAAATAAAACAAGAAGCCATTGTGGCTTAGTAAAACCACAAGGATTTTTTGGAGCCAGAAAGACCTGTTTGTGTGTTTTAGCTCCATCAATAACTAGCCCCATGACTTAGTGCTAGAACTGGAGTTTCCTCGTCAGTGAAACGGTCACAGTAGCCCACTTTGAGACCTGGGGCCAAGTCACTTTCGAGACATCAATGTGTCCCTCTCAACTGCTGGTTATTATTAATGTTGGCCATTTGATCAGCCTATAAATCTAATTATCTCTGAATTACACAGATGCTTCTAGCAAAATCTAAGTGGACTTCTCTTAATCTATAGCCTTGGAAAAGTGAAGACTCTTCTATAGAAATCATTGGCCTTGTCCTGTGCCTTTCAATCAGTGTGTGATTCAGGAAAGGGACACCACTGGTGGTCTAATGGTAAGAAGTTGCACTGCCAACCCAAAGGCACAAAGTTTGAGTCCACCAGGTGCTCTGTGGGAGAAAGATGGGCAACCTTCTCCCGAACAATTTACAGCCTCTGAAAACCCTTGGAGGGTCAGGTATGGTCAGTTCCAACTTGATGGTGCTAAACAATATTTGTTGTTGTTGTTGATTGCCTTCAAGTTGAGCACAACTCATAGCGAGCCTATGAACAAAAGGCTTGAAGCCCCTCTACAACTAATGACATTTATCAAAGTTCATAGAGTTTCCAGAGGCATGTTGTTTAGGAATTGGATGCCACTCCTGCTTCCAAACCTGTCATATTATGTTATTGTTATGTGTCTTTGAGTCACCTGTGATGTGTAGCAATTCTATGTACAGCAGCTCTGAACCCTTCCCTGTCCTGAGCCAGTCTCACTAATTCCCACCCACCAACCCCCATTGTCTCAGTTACTGCATCAATCCTTCTCATCCAGGGTCTTCCTCTCCTGTGCTGTCCATCCACCTTTCAAAGCCTGTTGTCCTTCTCCAAGGACCAATCTTTCTTGGCCAAAGTAAGTGCAGTAGAGCTTCAAAATCCTCACCTCCAAGGAGAGACTTGGTTTCACTCTCTCCAAGACAGACTGATTTGTTTTCTTGGCAGTCCATGATATATTCAAGACTCTTCTCCAGCACCACAACTCAAAGGCATCTATTCTTCTGTCATCTTTAGTCATTGTCCAACTCTCTGAAGCATAACAAGTAATTGAGAAGACCATGGCCTGGATTAAAATCATTGCTCTTCAACACTCTGGAGAGGTCTATGACAGCAGATTTTCCCAGTACAATTCGTCCTTTGATTTCCTGACTGCTGGTGTTAAGAGTGTTGATTGTGGAGCTGAGCAGGCTGTAATTGCTAAATACCTCAATCTCTTCCCCATCTATTATGGTGCTGCCAATTGGCCCAGTGGTGAAAATCTTTGTCTTCTTCACGTTGAGCTTCAACGCATATTTGAAGACTACAGTTCTTTTGCAGCAAGTGCTTCAGGTCTTCTTCCATTTCAGCAAGCAAGGTTGTGTCATCTGCATGTTGTAGGTTGTTAATGAGTCTTCCTCCAATCTTGATGCCACGCTTCGCCTCATAAAGCCCTGCTTCTTGAGTGATCTGTTCTGCATACAGATTGAAAAGATGTGGGGACAAGATGCATCCCTGATGCACTCCTTTCCTGATTTTGAACCATGCAGTGTTTCCTTGCTCTGTTCTGAGGATTGCTTCTTGATCCAAGTACAGGTTTCATCTAAGCACGATCAAGTGTTCTGAGATTCCTGTTTTCCTCAAGGCTGGCCATAATTTATTGTGATCCGCACAGTCAAATGCCTTTGTAGAGTCAATGAAACACAGATAAACATTCTTCTGGTACTCTCTGCTTTCTGCCAAGATCCATCTGACATTGGCAATAATATCCCTAGTGCCACCACCTCTTCTAAACCCAGCTTGTATTTCTGGTAGTTCTCTGTCAATGTACTGTTCAAGTCTTTTCTGGATAATCTTCAGCAGGATTTTGCTAGTGTGTGATAATAGTGATATTGTTCCATGATTTCCACACTCTGTTGGTCACCTATTTTTTGGAGTAGGAATGAATATGGATCTCTTCCAGTCAATTGGCCAAGTAAGTGTCCACCAGATTTCTTGGAAAAACAACATAATAAGGGTAATAATAGTAATCACAATGGTTGTTTTTGAGCATATAGTGCTCTCTAAGATAGTAGAAATATATTCTTGATATTTCACATCATTCCTGTAGCTTAGATGATGGTATTCACACTAGAAAACAAAGTAATCAAGTACTTGTCCAAGCACACACAGCCAGTAAGTGAAAGAATTGGAACTTGACTCTGGTTTGGCTAATCAGAGACTGGGTTTTTTTTATACTTTTCTGCAGAGGAAACTAAGGCACTAAATCAAACAAAAAAAGTGGTATTGTTGTTGTGGTTAGGTGATTTTGAGTCAAGTACAACTCATCGCAACCCTATGAACAGCAGAACTGAAAACCCTGTCCTATCCTGTGCGACCTTCCTCGGCTCTGACATTCCGAGCTCATTGTCGCAGTCCCTGTGTTAATCCATCTCGTTGGAGGTCTTCCTTTCTTTTGCTGAACCTCCACCTTTCCAAGCATGATGTCCGTTTCCAAGGACTAGCCCCTCCTTGCAACATGTCCAGCATATGTAAGAGGACGTTTTATCATCCATGTCTCCAAGAAAGAGGTGAAGAGAAGCAAAGGAAAGAAATTGGAGAAAGTTTTCCTGGTCTGTTTTCTGTAAAGGCTATTGGAAGTCAGCCACGGGGGGCAGTCTACAGTTATCCACGCAGGCAATTTGAAAAGAACAGTTATCATCAGCAAATATCCCCTGAAATGCAATCCCCATGCTGAGTAATGACCCCTAAAGATGCTCTCACATCCTGATCTCTGTAAAGGGAAATGTCACATTATGTGGAGAAGGGAACTTGACAGATAAGATTGATGTTGGCAGACCTTGAGAGGGGAGGCAATCCTGGAATTTCAGGGTGGGCCCAATCTAATCACATGATTTTTTTAAAACCAAAGACCTTTTCTGCCTGCAATAGGGTAGAGAGATGGAATGACAGAAAAGGCAGGAGAAACTGAAAGTGTGAAAGGACGTTTACCAGCCACTGCTGGCTTGGAAGATGGAGGAAAACGATCACGAGCAAAGAAGGCTGTCGGTCTTTCAAAAACTCCTTGCTTGCATTGAAAGACAAGGAACTCATTAAATATTACACAAAATGGGATTGGAGGGAGACTGAGAAAGAGGGGATAAATTCTGTATACTGCATTGAAACAGATGAGGGAGAGAACTGTTTAAAAGGGATATATGATTAGGTATTATTGTCATGACAGGAGTCCAGAAAGAAGGCTGCATAGTGGAGTGGACCTGGGGAAGGCATTGTAAAACAATAAAAGAATTTTTCTTTTACTTTTCAAAGAGAAGAGACTACTCAGGGAGGAGCAGGCAGGGAGAAAAGTACAACAATGAATGAATGGAAATCCAAAGTCTCTCTAAACTTTCATTAAAATTAATGAAAAAAGTAAATTAAAAAAAATAAAATAAGAGAAAGAAGTTTGGCCTCAGGCAGGGAGAAATAGGACAGAGTGTGAAGTAAGGGAATGCAGCTCAGGAGTGTGTATTAGCTCTGCTTCAAATTCTTAAGGACTCTTTGAGCCTGGATAAACCCTAAGAAATATCACACTGGCTTAATCTCTAAACCACAAGCCAAAAACATTCCTTCAAATCGTCTTAAACCAAACTATTGATTAGCTTAACTCATAAATGGAGGCCTGCCTTAAGGATTATGCTCTTTGAATATTAGCTCTTTTTTT
>NW_006399777.1:13753024-13768654 GCF_000299155.1 Elephantulus edwardii | reverse complement strand
TCAGATCTGACCCTCGTAGGAGATGGTTCACTTTTCTCTTGAAAAATCAGTAGGTTCAAACTGCCAGAGTGTTGCCATCTTTGGGTTAGAAGTGCAATTATCTATGGATGAAGCTTCTAGAAAGTGGAAACAGAAAAGAAACAGATTCTCTCCACAAGGTGTGTAAACTTGATCCCAGCTCAGGGAGACCAAGGGCAGAATTCTAATCTACAGAACTCTAAGAGAATAAATGTGTGCTGTTTCAAGACACTAAGTATGTGGTAACTTGTTACAGCAGCTGCAGAAAACGAATACACCACAAGGAAAAAAAGAGCAGGCTTATAAATTCAGTCCTCTGGAAAAGATGTGGGTCAGATCCTTTTGGCCACATTATTCTGATAGTTAATGTGGCCAAATCAGAATCTTAATAGTTACATCATGGTAACCCAGCTCAAGTTTCTATGGGAGGCTCTGTTAGAGGAGCTATGTTCCATGAGCCTCCTTGAGGTGTTTGAGTTACCTCCCCAGAATGAAAATGATTCTCTGTAGTTGCTGTTGTTATGTGCCGCCGAGTCACCTGTGACTCAGAGCGACCTTATTTATAGCAGCCACAAACCCTGCTCTATCCTGTGCCAATCTGTCTCTGACACACCTACCCCCATTACCCTAGTCATTGAATCAATCCACCTCATAAAGGGTCTTCCTCTCCTGCACTGTCCCTCCACTCTCCCAAGCATGACGTCCCTCTCCAAGGACCTGTCCCTCCATACAACATGTCTAAAGTATGTCAGAAGAAGCTTCAGAATCCTTGCCTCCAGGGAGCAGTCTGGTTTAACCCTCTTCAGGTTGAACTTGTTCATTTTCTTAGCAGTCCGTGGTATATTCAATACTCTTCTCCAGCACCATAGCTCAAAGGACTCAATTCTCTTCTTCTTCTATCATCCCTAGCCATTGTCCAGCTCTCTGATGCATAGCGAGTGATTACAAAGACAATGGCCTGTATCACGTGCACCTTAGTCTCCAGACTGACATCATGGCTCTTTAGTACTTTGGAGAGATCCTTCACTGCAGACTTTCCCATCGCAATAGTGTTTTAATTTCCTTGCTGCTGGTGCCAAGAATGTTGATTGTGGTGCCAAGCAAACTAAAGCTGTTAACAATCTCAACCTCAGAAAAAAATCTTTACAAGGAACCAAAAGATTGTAGGTAGGGTCTAGTATCTCTCCGTAACTGTGGTGGTGGTGGTGGTGGTTGTTTGGTGCTGTCGAGATGAGTATGACTCATTGTGACCTTACAAACAGCAGATGTGAACCTTGCCTTATCCTGGGCCGTCCTCACCATCTTTGACCCACTTAAACACATTGCTGCAGAAACCGTGTCAGTCCACCTGGTTGAGGGTCTTCCTCTCCTTTGCTGTCCCTCCACCTTTCCGAACAGGGTCGTAAGTTAAGAACCCTGAGTTAGTTGTTGTTCAGTACAGTTTAGTTGAGTACAATTCTTAGTGATTCTATGAGCAACAGATCCGAATCCCTGTCCTACCTTGTGCTGTTTGTATCAACACTGAAACACTTGAGCCCAAAATGTGTGAGTTATCCAACTTATTTGCTTCCTCCCCAACATTTGGTGTTGTCATCCTTATTTTCATCATTCATTTATTTAAGGGTATAGTGACACCTCATTGAAGTTTTAATGTGCACTAAAATGATACTGAACATCTTTTCATGTGCTCACTTGCCATCTGGCTATGCTTTTTCACTGGCATGTGTCTGTAATTTTTGCCCATTCTCTAAATTGGATTGTTTCCTTATTTTACTGCTGAGTCTGAATCATGCTTTTAATCCTAGATGCTTGGTCAGATAATGTGCTTTGCAGATTCTCTCCCAGTCTGTAGCTGGCTTTCTCATTCTCTTAACAGGATCTTTTGTCTAGCAAGTATTTAAAATTTTAGTGGTGCTCAAGTTATCAAAATTTCCGTTTTTTGAATCTTGCTTTCTATGTTGCTGTTGTTATTAGGTGCTGTTGAATCAGAACTGAGTCATAACTAACCCTTTAGTGGGCTTTCAGAGACAGTAAATTGCACAGGAGGAGATTGCCCATCTTTCTCCCACAGAACAGCTAGCGGTTTTGAACCTCTGACCTTTGGGTTGACAGTGAAAAGCTAGTATGGCTTTTGTTTACAATAGGGTGGTGAGCGGATTAGATTTGGCCTTGTATTTAAAAAGGCTTTTGGCTACCAGTCTGGGGCTATTTCCAGGATGGAAGATGGCACAGAACGACCAAATTCTGCTAAGGTGTGTTTTCTGGTTTCAGTTTGAGACTAGGGTATGGCTTTTGTTCACAACAGGGCATAAGCTGACTGGATTTGGCCTCATACTTAAAAAGGGTTTTTTGGCCCTTGGGCCTGTTTGTTGTGGTTCTCCTGAATAAAACAGGCTCAGAAGCAGGAGTGGTATCCACTTCCAGAATAAGCTTGCCTCCAGAAACCTCTATGAACTTGGAAAAAAAGATCAAAGTTTTGTGTTCAAGACTTTTGTTCATAGGGTAGCATGGATTGTCTACAATTCGATGGCACTTAACAACAAGAACAACAGCAAGCCACCAGAGCTCCCTCTTACTTTGCATATCAACTCTAAACACTCCGTCTAGATCTGAAGATTTTCTTTGTAGATTTCTATTTATAAGTTTTGTGGTTTTTATATTCTGTATTAAGTCTGTGACTCATTTGAATTCTTGCTTAGACAAAATCGAAAGATGTGAGATTTAGGTTCGATTCCTTTTGATTTCTTGACTCCTCTCCAATGGGTGCCAATCCTTCCGTTATTGTTTACGGAAAAACCTATCTTCCTCTACTGAATTGCTTTTACACTTTGGCCAAATTTCCGTTGACCACATTTGTGGGGTTTATTTCTGAGTCCTCCTTTCTGTTCCATTGACCAATGTGCTCACTGTTTTGCCGACATTACAGTTTTATTTACCAAAAGTCTTGGCATTTTGGAGGTAGATTGTTTTCACTTTAATTTTCTTTCTCAAAATTCCTTTAGAAATTGTAGCTCCTTGTATCTTTTCATGTGTGTGTCACTGGTTAGAAGTGCCAGAGCTCTTCTGATAAGAATGAGGAGAGTGGTCATCCTTGGTTTATTCTCAAGCTTGTTTTTGTTGTTAAGTGCTGTCAAGTAAAGTGTGACCCATAGAGATCTCATGAACAACAGAGATGAACTCTGTCCTATCCTGTGCCTTCCTCACACTTTCGACACATTAGAGCCCACTGTGGCAGTCACCGTGTCAATACACCTGGCTAAGGTTCTTCCTTTCCTTCACCAAACCTGTACCTTTCCAAGCATTATGTCCCTTTCCATTGAATAGCACCTCCTAGCAACATGTCCAAAGTATGTGAGTCAAAGAAGGCACATCATCTTTGCCTCTAAACAGCACTCTGGCTGCACCGTCTCCAAGAGATATTTATTTGTTCTTTTGACCGTCCATGAGATGTTCAGCGCTCTTCTCCAAAACCACATCTCAAAGGCATCAGTTCTTCTATCATCTTTATTGTTTGATTCTCAGATGCATAGCAAGTGATTGGAAAGACCATGGCCTGAATCAGAGACACCTTAGCCCTCAAATGGACATCAGTACTCCTCAATAATTTGGAGAGGTCCCTAACTGCAGACTTTCCCACTGCAATACATAACCTGATTTCCTAATGGTGTTAATTGCGGATTCAAGTAAGGTGAAGTTGTTGACAGTTTCAATTTCTTCTCCGTCCATCATGATGTTGCCTATAGGTCCAGTGGTAAGAATCATTGTTTCCTTGACATTGAGATGCAGGCCGTATTGAAGTCTATATTCTTTGAACTTCTGCAAGAAATGCTTCAAGTCCTCCTCACTTTCAGCAAGCAAGGTTGTATCATCTGCATAACACAGGTTACTGATGAGTCTCCCTTCGATCCTGATGATGCCACATTCCTCTTCAGGAGTCCAGCTTCCTGAATAATTTGCTCAGCATACAGATTGAATAGGTATGGAGAGAGATTACAACCCTGACACACTACTCTCTTTATTTTAAACCATGTAGTGTTCCCTTGTTCTGTTTGCACAATAGCTTGTTGGTCTAGGTCTAGGTTTAGGTTTCACAATTAAATGCTCTTGGAATTCTATTCTTCTCAATGTCATCTATAACTTGTTACGATCCACACAGTCAAATACGTGGTCAATAAGGTATAGACATTCTTGTGATATTCTTTACTTTCAGCAAGGATTCATTTTTTTATCCTAGTTTATTTACAAAAGTTGAATACATTGTTTTTTACGCCAGTTCCTTCCCATTTTCCTTACTGCCCCGCACTTCAAATTGTACTATTCCATGATATATCCCCCGCCTCTTCTCTAAGGACTGGTCCCTCCTGGCAACAGGCCCGTGTGTCAGAGGCAGTGCGGTTGGCGCAGGATAGAGCAGGGTTTAGGGCTGTTGTGCATAGGGTCGCTATGAGTCGTAAACGACTCGACGGCACATAACAACAACAACAACATGTATGTATCCATCCATCCACCTCTCCATCTCTATATCTAATCCATCCACCCATCCATCCATCCATCCATCCATCCATCCATCATCTACCTATCTCTCTCATCTATTTGTCCATCCATCCATCTCTGTTTCATCTATTATCTATCATCTATCTATCTATCTATCTATCTATCTATCTATCTATCATCTATCTATCATCACCATCATCTTTTATCTCTCTCTCATCTGTCTATCTGGAAAGAGAGTGCTCTTGCCATCCTGCCTAGTACTCATATCTCCCTATTAGGGCTTCAGCTGCCTGCTCTTTGGAGCATGTGCCCTGCTGAGCCATCGCCTAGCATTTTAGTCTCATTCTCCTGACCTGTTTGCATTTTTAAAATTCTATCCTTGTCTCATCTCTTCCCAGCCCCAATGTATGACACACCTTAAAGTCCTAGGCTGGGGCCGATAGCCCTAGTTTGTTACACTCTTGAGATAATGAGTTCAGGTGGGGCAGCACCAAGATCTCTTTGATCAGATATGTGCCTGTCATTTTACACACACAGCGGTGATGACCCTCTCTGGAGCTCTCCATGGCAGGGGTATCTGAAGTGGGATGGAAACGTGGCAGAGCTGAGACCTCTTGGGAGGGTAGAGCATATGTGAAGGCTGTGGAACTTAGAAGAGGCAAAGAAAGTTTTAGTAAATAAACAAAGCTTGTGGAAGGGAAAGAGGTGAAGTATCCAGTATCCTGGGGCCCCCCTGTGGGGTCACAGAGCTGACTTGAGAGCTGGTAGGAGCTGTCGGAGAAGCACAATGAGTCTGGCACCTGGCAGGGCGATGGTATTTGCAGGCCTGAGGAAGTGGGTGGAGAGGCAACAGAAATTTGGCTGGGGCAGCACTCTCTGCTTACTTGAAAGATAAAAGGAGTGGAGAGGCTGTAGCCAAGTTATGGAATGAACTGAACAGAGAAGATCAGAAGATTCAAGGCTCTGTGCAAAGCCTGTGAAATCTCCATGTGGGACTGGGCCAGCCTGGAGATAAAGCCTGGCCTGTGATGGCTCTGCATTCCTCAGCTGGGCTGGGCGTCTGGTTCCGAGGTAGCTTCATCTTTCCAAATAGCTGAGAGGAATGCTTTGCATACTTGACCAGAGGAAGGACGTCAGGGAAGCCATACCCATCCTCTCAGCCTGTGCCACCCCTGAGCTCACCCCTTTTCTTTCCCAGGACTTCGGGCGATTGAGGGCTGGGGGTAGGTCAGGCAGGAAGCCTCCCCTGTGGGTGCCACAGGTGTTTCCTCACACACAAGCCCACAGATGCTGAGGGCAAGATGGAGGGGTGTCAGAGGGCGTCCCCAGCAGCACCTCCCTCTGCAGCCTCCCGTGGTGGCAGGGTCTGATAAAACCCAGCAGGAGACCAGCTCCGAGATGAAAGGCCCCGGGCAGGGGCCCCAGGCCCACGGTTGCCAATGCTGTTGATGTTATTGCTGTGGCAGGAACAGCAGAGAGGCAGATGTTGGACATTTGAAGAGAGAAGTATGTGAAAGGGGGAGAAGAAGAAACACAAGGGGTTGGGGGGACAGCTTGGGTGAGAGGAAGAACGGGGGTGGCATAAGTTCTTGTGGGAGTAGGCTTGACTCCACGGGCCTCCTTCACTCTGTGGACAAATGCTAGACTCCCTGTGTCCATGCTGTTGTTGTTGTTATGTGCCATTGAATTGCCTGTGACTCATAGTGACCATGTGCACAACAGCTCCAAAGCCTGCCTTATCCTAAGCCAGTCTCACTGACTCCAACTAACCCCCATTACTCCAGTTATGAATCAATCCATCTCATCCAGGGCCTTCCTCCTCCTCTCCTGTGTTTTCCTCCACCCTTCCAAGAATGATGTCCCTTTCCAAGGACTAGTCCTTGGCAACATGGCCAAAATATGTGGGTGGAGCTTCACAATCCTTGCCTCCAAGGAGTAGCTTGGTTTCACCTTCTCCAACTAAAAACTGTTCTCTTGGCAATCCATGACTCTTCTCCAGAACCCCAAGTCAAAGGCATTGATTCGTCTTCTGTCATCCTTGGTCATTGTTCAGCTCTCTGATGCATAGCAAGTAATTACGAGGACCATGGCCTGGATCAGGCACACCTTAATCTCTAGACTGGCGTCATTGCTCTTTAAAGTGCTTTGGAGAGGTCTCTGACAGCAGATTTTCCTAATGCAATTCATCTTTTGATTTCCTGACTGCTGGTGTGTATTCAGTGATGGCAACAGAAAGAGAGTGAGATGATGGGAAGCTAGCTGGAGTCTGCTCAAGTTTGCAGAACAGGGGTGGGAAGCTCAGGTTTCTACAACTTGCTTGAGGTCAAGGTGTGGATCTGGGGCAGGCCCGCCTAAGAGTCATAAGCACAGTGCTCCAGCTTCTTCATCCATACACTGGAGAGAAGAATAGTCCTTATCTTTCAGAATTGGTTAAGAAGTTAAAACATAATCTCGTAACGATTTAGTATAGGGCCTAGACTGATCATGTCAGTGCTCAATAAACATTAACTCATTGTTGCTGAGTCATAGCTGATCCTCCACTGGACTTCAAAGTCTGTAACTTGCACGAAAGAAAATGATCCATCTTTCTCCCATCGACTTAAATCAGCAGAGAGGCACAGCCTTTGGTTTAGTGTAGTAAGTCCTTAATAACCACACCACCAGAGCTCCGAAACCAAGGCCCCAGGAATTGACGGCATACCAACTGACACATTTCAACAAAGAGACGCTGCCCTGGACGTGCTCACCAAGCTGTGCTAAGAAATCTGGAGGACAGCCAGCTGGCCAACTGACTGGAAGAGATCTATATTTGTTCCCATTCCAAAGAAAGGTGATCTGACAGTGTGGAAATTATCAAACAGTATAATTAATATCACATGTGAGCAAGGTTCTGCTGAAGATTATCCAAAAACGACTGGAAAACAGCACATCAACAGAGAACTGCCCTAAAGTGCAGGATGGGTTGAGAAGGGGTCGTGGTACTAGGATATTGTAGCTCATGTCAGATGGATCTTGGCTGAAAGCAGATAGTAACCAGAGGAATGTCTATCTGTGTTTCATTGACTACGCAAAGGCATTTGACTGTGTGGATCACAACGAATGGGGGCTGACTCTGAGAACAATGGGTGTGGCAGAGATAGTGAGGTTGGCACAGGGTACAGCAGGGTTTAGGGCTGTTGTACACGGGGTCACTGTGAGTTGCAGGTGACTTGATGACACATAACAACAACAAGAACAACAACAATTCTTCACATCGATACGCATTACTTTATTGTCAAGGCCAGAATTGCGATGATCATGGTAACATAAGTTTAGTGTAGCACACGTCTGAGTGAAGAAATGAAGGTCAGTAAACCTGAAGCCTTTCATTAGTTAATAGCTTGATGAATGGCGTTATCCCAGAACGAGCCCACCTGCCAACCTGTCTGCCTGGCTTTCCTTTTCAGGTGCGGTGGCCGTTCTGCCTGCCCCTCAGAACCTCTCTGTCCATTCAACCAACATGAGGCATCTTTTGACGTGGATCCCAGTGACGGCGCCTGGAGGAGCAGTAAGCTACTCTGTAGAGTACCAGGGGTAAGCTGCTCTTTAAGAACTGCTCACTCTCCCTTAGCTGAATCCTGGAGGCACAGCCCTCTCCCACGGCCCAAGGAGGCCTTTCAAGCCCAGGAGAAGAGTATCCCTGACGATCTTTGTCTGCCTGAGCACGGGGAGAGCTTAAAAGGCGTGGGAATTTATCCTCCAGATTAGACAGCGAGCGTTCAGGAAACACAAATGTTTATAACACATTTGGTGGCAATTCTTCTCAACAATGAGGCAGCTGTCCGATGCCAAAGAAAAATTTGGCTCTTACTTGAGATGGGAACATCACTGGAGATTCAGGTACTTTTGGGAGGGAAAGAAATCCAATTTCCTGACTATGAGCTGCCTGATAGCATTTCTGCTAGAAGTCAAAATAAATCATATGGGCCCGACTCTTCTTCAGGTGTCCAGGGTCTCAGAGCTGGTAAGAGCCTGACGGGCTCACAGAAGATGCTCCGTAGAGTTTAATAACAATATTGATAAACTGAGCATCTCTGTGTGTAGGTGTTCTTTCAGGCTCTGAAGGGCATGGGGTCAGATTTCTGGGTATAGAGAGCTAACATTTAGAGAAGAATTCAAACATGAAACTAGTGAAGAAATAAATACACTTAGATCCACATGATCTGATGTGATAACCTTGTTAATGAATTTAATGAATGTCATTTAATGAAATGAAAGAATAATTTTGTCCCTCTGTCATATTAGCCACGTTTTAAAAGCTCCATGACCACAGACGACTGTTCTTGTGCGACCATTGAGTTGGAACCGGCCCATAGCTGACCCTCCAGTGGGTTTTCAGAGGCAGTTAATTGTACGGGAGGAGATTGTCCATACTTCTCTTGAGGAGTAGTTGGTGGATTTGAATCACATGCCTTTGGGATTGCAGCGCAGCTTCTTACCACTAATTTTGTCCTGTCACATTAGCCACATACCAAGAGCTTAGTGGCTCCATGTGACTGGTACTTACTATTTTGGACACAGAAAATGCAGAGCAATTTAAAAAAAGTCTTTTCCCTGCCTTTGCTCTAGGTAATTCCAAACAGTGATCAATGCTAGATAGAAGCTGAGAGGTGATGTGGCCATTGATTTGAGTGGTCAGTTAAGTTCTCTCTGAGGTCAAACTGGTCCTCGTGGGAGTTCCTGACCCTGTATGTCACATGAGAGGAGATTATCCATTTCTTCCTTTAGAACAGATGGCAGATTTGAAACACCAGAGGAGAGAGTACTTTGGGTTAACAGGGCAAATTTCACTGGATTATGAAGTGATATTTAACCCAAAATCTAAAGGACAAGGGTAGCCAGCCAAGTGAACAGTGTGGGCAGAGCACTCGAGATGCAGAGAACAGTTAGTTCAGAGATCTTAAGGTGCAGAAGAACTTAGGACATGTTAGAGGGAGCGGGTGGCTTAGTGGTAAGGAGCTGCACTGCCAACCTGAAGGCATGTGGTTCGAATCCACCAGCTGCTCTGCAGGAAAAAGATGGACAATCTTCTCCCAAGTGATTTCCTGACTCTGAAGACCTATGAAGGGTCAGCTATGGGTCAGTTCTGGCTTGATGTTATGTAACAACAACAACAAGGCATGTTGGAGGAATGATGGTGAGGGACCAATGTGGCAGGAAGGCTGTGCTTAGGGGAAGGGCTGGAAAGGAAGCCAGAGAAGCTTGCAGGTCATTGGAAAGGGTCCCGACTCTGGTCTGAGTGCCAGCCAGCGGGGGTGCGGGATTACTGCGACTTGGGGAGTGATGGGTGGTCTGAAGAACAGCAGGTGTAGAAGCTGGGAGTGGGGAGGCCAGTTGAGAAACACAGCAAGGCAAGGGATTATGGGACTTGACATTAGGTTGTTGGTGATGGGGATGAAAAGAATGAATGGAAAGATGCTTATGCCTGGTTTTCCTTTGTCTGATGACAGTAGGAGGGTTAGGGAGTGGAGGTTAACGATTCATTATTTTGCTCAGCCATCCACAGTCTTAGCACAAAGGCAGTTAGTTACCTCCTTGAGGCTGGCTGACGGGGTCTGGTTTGATGCTGTGTCTTCTTCTTCGTGGCCAGGGAGTACGAGAGCCTGTACCTGAGTGATTGCTGGATCCCCAGCCGCTGGTGCTCACCTACCGAAAGTTCTTCGTGCGACATCACGGAGGACATCACTGCCACTGTGTGGTACAACCTGCGGGTCCGAGCCACACTGGGCTCGCAGACCTCAGCCTGGAGCACCACGGAGCACCCCTTCAATCGAAACTCAAGTAAGCAGCTTTCCTCCCTGGCTCAGGATGGGGCATGTTTCCGTTTCATCATTTGTGAGGTCGCTATGAACCATAGTCAACGCAATGGCACTTAACAATGACGGAAGGACCTTTGCATTTCTTTCCACTTTCTTCTTATTATTAATTTTAATGAAAATTTACAGAAACTTTGGATTTCCATTTATTCATTGTTGCACTTTTCTCCCTGCCCCTGTTCACGCTTCTCTTTGAAAAGTAAAAGAAAAAAATTCTTTCATTGTTATACAATCCCTCCCCCTGAGTCCACTCCACTGTGCAGCCTTCGTTCGGACTCCTGTCATGACAATAATAACTAATCACATATCCCTTTTAACAGTTCTCTCCTTCCTTCAGAATCATGCTGACCCTGACTTCTCAGACTCTCCTTAGCAGCAAAAGAGTCTTACAAAACCCAAGTACTGTGAACAAAAGCAACTCTTCCCCCTTCCACCACTAGTTTATTTACAAACTCGAATACAAATTCAAAGAAATTCTTCCAATTTCCCTCACCTCCTCCCATTAAATTGTACAACCCAATGATTGATCTCCCCTTCCCCCAGCACATCCGTATCCCTCTGCTCTCTCGCACCCCTCCTGGATCCTTAGACTCTTTCTACAATAACAGTTTCATACAATAGTTATCTTTGTGGGGCTGAGTTAGTTCACTCAGCATAATGCTCTACACCTTAAATTTGTCAGCTGCTTCCCGCATGTCCTCTTCGTCATGCCCTGTAGCTTGGTAAAGAATGTCTGAATCTCTGTCAGCATCTGCAGGTAAAGAGGATACTGCCCTTGGGAATCGAGAAGGAAAGCTGCTCCGGAAGTGGGAAAATGGGACTAATACTTCTTCTTCCTGCCCTGATAAGACTCTGTGATGCTTATTCTGCTGCTCATCTGTGGTTCTTATTAGCAACGTGGTCACTGCTTTCATTAACAAAAAGATACGTGCATTTAAGAGTCACAAGCAACGGGTGTCTTTCCATTGTCCTTGTGAGACAAATGGCTTTTCTGTTGGTTTCCTGCTAAACTAAACCCACTGTCACAGAGCCCTTTCAGACCAGTAGTGATGCTCTGGTGGATCTGTGGTAAGAAGTCACACAGCAAACCCAAAGATACACGGTTCAAATCCACCAGCTGCTCTAAATCTCACCTGTGTGATTTACTGCCTCTGAAAACCCACTGCACAATCAGTTAGCTATGGGCCGGTTCTTATTTGATGGCAATAAAATCTGAGAAATTATTAATCAAGAAATGAGGAAGAACCAAAGAGAGGTGGTCAAACATGGCAGAGCAGGAATAAGCCAGTGTGTTTGTGTGTTTAAGAACGCCAGCAGTGAGGGTTGGACGGGCAGGAGGTAGGGACGCAGTTAGTCACATGGTAAATGTCAAGTCTCAAGTCAATACCAGGGAGTCAAGGAAAGAAAGAAGGTCTTGGTTAAGGTCTGTTTACCCAATAATCACCCTGACTGCTATGTGGAAAGTGGACTGGAGTAGGGCATATCTGATGGCAGAGGTCAAGTGAAGAGAGTGCTGTACCCCTCTAGATGGGCCAAGATGGGTCCCCTCACAGTCAGATTTGTTTGTTCTTTTGACAATTCATGGTGTACTCAATAGTCTTTGCTAACACGACCGTTCAAAGACATCAATTCGTCTTTGGTCTTTCATATGCATTGTCCAACTTTCAGATGCATAGGAAGTGATTGAAAATATCATAGGTTGGATCAGGTATGCCTTAATCTTTAAAGTTGTGTCCTTGCTCTTTAACACTTTGGAGAGGTCCTTACCAGCAGATTTTCTCAATGGAAAACATCTTTTGATTTTGTGACTGCTGTTACCATAGGTGTTGATTGTGGATCAAAGTAAATAGAAATCGTTAACAACTTCAATCTTTTCTTCATCTAGCGTGATATTGCCAATTGATCCAGTGGTGAAGATGTTTGTTTTAGGATAAAATAGAGTTTAAGTTACTAAAGAAATAATCTTGTGTAAAATTTGGGCTCCTACGTCCAGAGATCCTTTTCCATGTGAAGTGACAGGATCCCAGTAATGGGAATCAGAGGACACCAAGGTGCCCACAGAGACAGAGAAGTTCTTCCCATGAAGCAAAACGGATCATTCTCTTTCTAGATAGTGTGTGACTTCAAACAAGACCATTGGTAGGAGCTGTTGCTGGAAGGAAGGTCTAGATCAGATGAGATGAGGAAATTCATATAGAGAAGTCTATCTAAGGGATGGCAAACGTGCCACTTGTCCTGGTTGTCACCTAAGAGGAGGATGACAATGAGAGGTTGCCATTCACCATCACAGTCTCACCAGCTGTCAGAGACCATTAAGCAATTTCAAACTAGTTGCCATAAAACCACAGAGCCGCATAGTTGGTAGGTGGAGGCGGGGGGGAAGGATGTGAGAAGGATTCAGGTGAAAAGACAGGGTGATGACGGACAAGGTCCAGTGGTGATTACTTTTATACAATAAAATGCATGACTCTGAGCTGCGGTAATGGAGGAGTGTTGAATATACCATGGAGTGCCAGGAGAACAAACAGGTTTGTCCTGGAGAAGGTGAAGCCGGAATGCTCCTTGGAATCAAGGATTCTGAAGCTTCTTTGTCTGACATACTTTGGGCATGTTGCAAAGAGGGACTGGTCCTTGGAGAGGGACATCATGTTTGGGAGAGTGGAGGGACAGCGCAGGAGAGGAAGACCCTCAATGAGAAGGATCGATTCTGTGAGTGGAGTGGTGGGAATGAATGTGTTTGAGATGGCGAGGTTGGCACAGGATAGAGCGGCGTTTAGGGCTCTTGTACATAGGGTCGCTATGAGTCGCAAATGACTCGATGGCACATAACAACAACAACAACGTATTAGACTGATTGTATGAAACACATTTTGAGTGAAGAATAGTGTGAAATACAATGTATACAAACTTTGTAAGCAAACCAATAAGAAAACCCTCAACAAACTCATTATTGATGCTATTTTCCTGCAATCCCAGAGGTATGCGGTTTGAATCCACCAGATGCTCTGCTGGAGAAGGAGGTGTAATCTCCTCCTGTACCAGTCAGATCTGATTTGACAGTACACCCACACAAAATAATAAACTAAAATAAAAATTATAGATGCTATTTTCACTAAATACGCCTCTTTTTGTAAAACTACATGGTGAGGATGTGCAAGAATAACTATAAGAATAATTGTAAGACTAATTATATAAGTTGGAAGGAGGAGTGGCATCCACTTCAGTAACAGCTTGCCTCTGGAAACCCTATGAACCTGGAGAGAGGATGAAAGGCACCCAAGCGTCGAGGTCTCTCCTTCATAGGATCGCTATGACTCGCCTGCGACTCGACAGCACTTAACAACAACAACAACAATTATATAAGAATAACAATAAGACTAATAACTAATAAGACCAATTCAACTTTCAGCTCATGGCTGTCAAGTAGGAACCAACTCATAGTTGACGTTCAGCAGATGTAAATCTCACAGGAGGAGATTGCCCATCTTTCTCCTTTGGAGCTGCTGGTGGATTCAAACCACTAGAGAAGTGCTGCCTTGGGGTAGCAGCACAACTCCCTACAGACTACACGTCTGAAGGTCTGTGTCAACAGGAAAAGGGGAGGCTGTAGGAGGAGTGGAAACTGGAGTCTCTGCACCTTCATCAGGATGCAGAAAGCGTGTGCTCTGTGGAGGTGGAGTTAACAAGTGGGTGGGAAGAAACTAAAGGCACTAAGAGCTAATTTGCTTTTGGAAAAAAACCAAAACAAACCACCTCTAACTTCTCTGAAGGTGTGGGAAAAATCTTGGTGTAAGCCAAGCCTCCCATGAGAACTGCATTTCCTGCTCTTAAAAAGAATGTTTACTGAGAGCAAAGAGTCTAAATCGCAAATGAATATTGGGCACCTAAAATCAAAATACTAACTCCACTGCCATCAGATTGACTCTGGCCGAGAAGCCCATCAACCCTGTCAGACAGAGGAGGACTTCCTCAGGACGTCTGCAAGGCAAATCTTGTGGCAGCTGTTGTTGTTATTGTTATGTGTCGACTATAACTCATAGTGACCCTATGAACTATAGCTCTGAACCCTGCTTTATCCTGAGCCAGATTCACCATCTCTGACACACCTGCTTCCATTGCCACAGTTGCTGTGTCAATCCATTCATCCAGGGTCTTCCTCTTCTATGCTGATCCTCTGCTCTTCCAAGCAAGATGTCTTTCTCCAAGTTCCTCCTGGCAACATACCTAAAGTAGGTCAGACAGGGTTTCAAAATTCTTGCCTCCAAGGAGCAGCCTGGTCTCACCCTCTCCAGGACAGACTTGTTTCTTCTCTTTGTGGTTCATGGTATGTTCAATACTCTTCTCTGGCACCAGACCTCAAAGGCATCAGTTCTTCTTCTGTCATGCTTAGTCATTGTCCAGTTCTCAGTTGCATAGCAAGTAATTGTGAAGACCATGGCTTGGATCAGGTACACCTTAGTCTCTACACTGACATCATTGCTCTTTAGCACACTGATCTTTCTCCTGGACAGTGGTTGGTGGGTTCAAACAATTGATCTTTCAGTGTGCATATCAATGCTTAACCATTCAGCCACCAGGGCTCCCTTGGAGTCATCTTCCCCCATCCAGTGTCATTTTACTGATATCAAACCATAGAGACCCATAAAGGACATAGTAGAACCGCCCTGTAGACTTTCCAAGGCTGTAAATTTTTATGGAAAGAGACCGTTTAATTTTTTTTTTTCCTCATGGAGAAACTCGTGGGTTTGAACAGATGACTAGCAGATTAGCAGCAGGTTAGATCTTAGACTACATTACTGCCAGGGGTCCTTCTGAAGTCTACTTGCAGTTGTTAAAGGTGTAGCCAGGATGCCCCTCGGAGGCAAGGATAGTGAAACTTCTTCCGACGTACTTTGGATATATTGTCAGGAAGGGCCAAGGGTCCTTGGAAAAAGACCTCATGCTGGCAAAGGTCGAGGACCAGAGGACAATAGGAAGACCCTCAACAAGATGGACTGACACCGTGACTTTACCTATGGGCTTCACCATGTCAGAGATGGCAAGAGAGGCACAGATAGGACAAGGCTCAGAGCTGCATTTTTTTAAAATAATTTTTTAAAATGTTTATTTTATTATTTTTGTGTGTGTGTACCGTCAAATCAGATCTGACTGGTACAGGAGGAGATTTCCCCTCCTTCCCCGGCAGAGCATCTGTTGGATTCGCACCGTGCGCCTCTGGGATTGCAGTGCAGCTTCTTGCCACTAGGCCACCAGAGCTCCCCTA
>NW_006399777.1:13734302-13752725 GCF_000299155.1 Elephantulus edwardii | reverse complement strand
CTTGTAAGGAGCATGCTGGCTGCACTGCTTCTGAGACAGATGTGTTTCTTGTTCTGGCAGATTCAGTAGTCACCACGTTCTGACTATTGATGGCTGTTTGCAGTTGCTTCTCCTCAGTTTGAGGGTTGTTTTTTGTTTTCTTTTCCCCCACCTTAATTTTAATGAAAGTTTACAGAGACTTAGGCTTTCCAATCATTCATTGTTTCACTTTTCTCACTGCCCACTCCTAAACCCCAATTCACTTTTCTCCTTGATGAGTAAAAGAAAAACTCTTTCATTGCTATGCAATCCCTACCCCCAAGCCCACTCCACTATGCAGCCTTCATTCTGGTCTCCTGTCATGACAATAATACCCAATCATAGATTCCTTTTAAACAGTTCTCTCCCTCATCTGTTGCAACGCAGTATACACTATTCCTCCCCTTCTCTGTCTTCCCTCAACCTCAATGTCAGTCCTATTTTACCATAGTGGCTGTATGCACTATTTGTCCTTTTGTGACTGAGATATTTCACTCAGCATAATGTCCTCTAGTGTTATCCGCTTAGCAAGTTTTGACACATCAGCGAACAAAAGTCCTTCATTGGCTGCAAGTTTCACTCCATGTCTTTAAGGTCAACTACTTTGAAGAAACAGTTTTCTCCCCAGGCATTCTGAATGTCTTCCCGTGGACCTCATCTTCTGACAATGTATGAAACCATGTTCTGATGAACTCCGTTCACAGAGTTTTCACCAGTCCATTATAACACAAGTGGAGGGTCACGGTTGTTTCCTAGTCTGCATTTCTCTGGAAGCTCTGCTGAATCCTCTTTACCACAGGCAGCCTTGCTGGTATTCGAATACTGGTGGTGTAACTTCCAGCATCACAGCAACGCTCAGTCTCACAGTATGAATAAAATGACAGATGAATGGTAGGGAGTCACCGTGTTATTGACCCATAGCTGACCCTCTTGTCAGTTTTCAGAAGCAGTTAATCACCCAGGAGGAGATTGCCTGTCTTTCTCCTGCAGAGCAGCCGGTAGCCTTGAACCACGTGCCTTCAGGATTGCAGTGCAACTTCTTGCCACTAGGCCACCAGAGCTCCCTAGGGAGTCACCTCAGGAGTGTGGCATTTCATAGCTGTCTGGGAAGGAGCTCTGGTGGCATACTGTGCTTAGAATTGCACTGTTAACCCAAAAGCCACACTTTTCTGCTGGTTTGAATCTACTGGCAACCTTGGAAGAAAGATGAGTAATCTCTTCCTGAGTGATTGACAGTCTTGGAGACCCTGGAGGGAAGGTCAGCTAGGAGTTGATTTTGACTCAATGGCAATGAGAGAGGGTGTGGGAAAATATCAACCTTGGGCTCACAGTCCAATTTAAATGATCTTGTGCAAATTGTTTTCTTAGAGTTTCAAAACAAAACAAAACACAACAATCAACCCTCCCAAATTATTCTTATGGAAGGCTGTGTTCTGAAGCTTCGTCTGACATACTTTGGGCATGTTGCAAGGAGGGACTGGTCCTTGGAGAGGGACATCATGTTTGGCAGAGTGGAGGGGCGGCACAGGAGAGGAAGACCCTCGATGAGATGGACCGATTCTCTGAGTGGAGTGGTGGGAATAAATGTGTTTGAGATGGCTAGATTGGCACAGGATAGAATGGCGTTTAGAGCTCTTGTACATAGGGTTGCTATGAGTCGCAAGAGACTTGATGGCACATAACAACAACAACCACAACAGCAACAAGGCCGTGTTTAAGAGCCCACCATTCCTGAGACAGACCATGTCACACTGGGGCACTGGGAACGTAGACCTGGGCTTTTATTCTGGCTGTTAACTGTGACTTTGGAAAGTCTCTTAGCCTTCTGTGAGGTTGTTACATCAATTGCACAGCAGGGATGACATTGACCTCACTAAGCATGCTAGGGGGGTAGGGATGGGGATTAAATCAACTTGTAGACTGCCCAGAACACGATCCAAAAAGTCTCTGAACTGAATCTTTACACAATTTCCCCTAGTTCTAGTGTCATTTACAGGCGAAGATCAATTTCCTGTTACAAATTGTGAAATCGAAGGCCCCTCTTCCTTCTGAAAGTATTTCAGAGACAGTTGAACCAGCACTGGAAGGGTGGGGGACAGGTCATATGAACTTTTTTAGTATGTTTTGCACAGACGTCCTCTGAGTTTCCAAATCTTCTGGTCCCCTGTTTCAGGTGTTACTTCTCATGCCCAAATATGCATCGTTTCCCTTGATAAGGAAACAAGGGTGGCATTTATCACACTCTGAAAACTCCCTCTAGGAATGGCCTCTCTTCTGAGTGTCTGTTGACCCAAACCCAGATCTAGTCCAAAACACATTCCACACTACTTTCCAAGCCACGGCTAGCAATACAGTGTGATCCTTCTGGTCATGCAGTGTTTGGATCTGGGATGCAAGCATGGATCTGTCATTAGTAGCCAGGGAGCATAGAAGGCCTGTGGGGGCCCTTCTGTTCTTGGCCTGCTGATAAGAATGCATCCATGTGGACTGTTGGGTTCTTATTTGGAATACGGAAGGTGAAAGGTGGTGATTGAACTCACGCTGTAATTCCCAAAGAACATCGTTAAAATTCTTTAAAAATTTTTATTTCTTTTTTTAAAATTAATTTTAATTAAAGTTTACAGAGACTTAGGGTTTTCATTAATCCATTATGGTACTTTTCTCCCTGCCCGCCTTCTCCCCCCAATTCACTCTTCTCCTTGAAAAAGAAAAGAAAAACTCTTTCCTTGTTATAAAATCCGTCCCCACAAGTCCACTCCACTATGTAGCCTTCATTCTGGACTCCTGTCATGACAATAATGCCTAGTCACATATGCCTTTTAAACAGTTCTCTCCCTCATCTGTTTCAATGTAGTAAACGTTATTTATCCCCTCCTTCTCTGTCTTCCCTCAACCCCGATGTCAGCTCCGTTCTACAACAGTGGCCCTATGCAGCATTTGTCCTTTTGTGACTGAGATATTTCACTCAGCACAATGTCCTCCAGGGTCACCCATTTTACATAATATTTCATGAGTTCCTTGTTTTTCAGTGCTGCATAGTATTCCATTGTGTGAATATACCACAGCTTCTCTAGCCATTCATTTGTTGATGGGCACTTGGGTTGTTTCCAACTCTTTGCTACTGTGAACAAAGCCACAATAAACATGAGTGAGCTTATATCTGCTTGGGTGGTGGTTCTGGTTTCTTTAGAGTAAATTCCCAGTAGTGGAATTTCTGGGTCAAATGGTATTTCTATTTGCAACTTTATGAGAAAGCACCATACTGCCTTCCATAGTGGTTGCACCTTTTCACACTCCCACCAACGGTGAATAAGGGTTCCAGTTTCTCCACAACCTCGCCAGCATTTGATGTTTCCTGTTCTGTTAAATTTTGCTATTCTTACTGGGGTGAGATGATATCTCATAGTTGTTTTCATCATTAGAATTTGTGAAAGCCTCTTATGCAAAATAACTCCTGGTCAGAATATGAGATGAAAAATCACAAGAGTTAGAATAGAACAGCCCAAGATTGAGGCACGCTGGCATATAAGGGTCGCATCAGGGCACTCGGTTGCATCGGGGCACGCAGGTGCATTGACTGTTAGAGGCAGCCGCTATCATGGACGTGTTTCTGATGGTTGGGCGCCACAAGACCACCATGTTCATCGACGCCAAGGAGTCGAGCACCGTCCTGGAGCTGAAGCTTATGATCGAGGGCATCCTTCAGCATCCGCCTGAGGAACAGCGCCTCTACAAGGACGACCAGCTCCTGGACGACGACAACATGACGCTCCTCGAGTGCGGCTTCACCAGCAAGACGGCGAGTCTCTGGGACCGGGCCACGCTGGGGCTGGCCTTGTGGGGGGACGGCGCCTTTGAGGACCTCCACTTCGAACCCTACTCCAACCTGGAGGAGGAGGAGGAGGCGGAGCAGGCAGGGGTGGCAGAGGAGCCGGAGGAGGAGGAGGAGGAGGAGGAAGAGGAAGAGGAGTGGGAGGAGGAGTGGGAAGAGGAGCAGGAAGAGGAGCCGGAGGAGGAGGAGGACGAGGAGGAAGAAGAAGAGGAGGAGGAAGAGGAGGAGGAGGAGGAAGAAGAGGAGGAGGAGGAGCAGATGCAAGAATAAAATGCAGGAAGCAGCGAAGATGAGTACGCTGGGCCCTGAGGGGGGTGACCTCTACCCTACCCCTCCCAGAAAAGAGAGTTGGATGTAAAAAAAAAAAAAATCGAAACAAAAAAATCCAACATTAATAAAATTACCATGTTTACAAACAAACAAACAAAAAAAAAAGAATAGAACGGCCCAGTCATACATAAGCTGCTGATTTTTCAAGTCCATGTCCACGATCTGTGTGAACGAATGGAATGTACATACCCCTACAGATATGGGGCAAACGGGCTGGGCTACAGCTGTGATCATTATAGACCTGAACTCCCGTAGGGGTTTGGCAAGTGTTAAGAAACAGCACCTGCTCATATAAATGAGCCAAGGTGAAGTGTAATTTATAGAGACAGGATGATGGGCTGAAAAATTTTTAAATGGGAAGAAAAACAAGTTTCCCCGGAGTATTTAATTTCTGGGGGAAATAACAGAAGAGGGTTGGTAAAAGAAAATGACCATGTCGTTTGCAATTAATTTTTTTCCATTTATTTATTCATCATTTAAAAGGAATTCCTGGGTACCTGCTGAGTGCAGGAAAGTATCTGTGTGCATGCTTCTACACGCTGCCGGGCTGCAACCAACCCCATCCTTTCTCCAAGAGCTTGCTGGGCTTCCACGAATGACTTGATCATCGTCTTGCTGGGAAAGCAGTTCTGCCTGCGGCTGGTTTTTTATTTTCCTCTTGTCTTGTCAACAGCCATCCTCACCCCTCCAAAGATAGAGGTCACCAACGATGGCTCACACATGGTGATTGAGCTGGAAGATCTAGGGCCTCAGTTCGAGTTCTTTGTGGTCTACTGGAGGAAGGAACCTGGTGCCGAGGTGAGACACCCAGCCTTGGCATATGAGCCAGGCTCCCGGGTTTTTGTCTTATTTTATTTTTATTTTATATTGGTTTGTAGGCAAAAGTCAAATACATTGTGTTTCACACATTCCTTCATTTGCATTGTATTTCATAGAAGAATTCCTGCATATTTTGTTTCATAAAATTTATTGCCACAAGCTATGCCCACTATCAACCTGTCTTTTCAGGACCCCACCGGATCTTTCCTAATTCCTTCACCTTCTCCCTCCACCCACTAAACTCTGTGACCCCATAATTTCTGGCCCTCAACCCCTCCTAACTCTCTCTCCCCCTTCCCTTTCCCCTTTGAACTTTAGTAGACATCTTGCTAGTTATCCTTCTATTTTTATTCTAATGGTCTTATGCAGTATTTGTCCTTACGAGACTGAGTTAGTTCACTCAGCATAATGCTCTCTAGACTCCCCCATATTATATAGTATTTTTCAAATTGTTGCTCCTGAGTACTTCATAGTCTTCCATTGTGTGAATGTACCACAGTTTCTCAGTCAATTCGTTTGTTGATGGACATTTAGGCTGTTTCTATTTTCTTGCTATTGTTAATACGGCTGCTATGAACACTGGTGCACAAATCTTCAGTTGTATCTCAGTTCTGTTTTCCTGGTGGTATATTCCTAGCAATGGACTAGCTGGTCATATGGGATTTCTGTGTGCAGCTTTTTAAGAAAGTGCCAAACTGCCATCCAGAGTGGTTGTACCATTTTACAATCTCACCAACAGTGTATGAGAGTTCTAATCTCTCCACATCCTTACCAGCATTTACTGCTTGCTGTCCTGTTAAACTGTGCTATGGTTACTGGGGTGAAAGGGTATTTCACTGTGGTTTTGATTTACAACTCTCTCTTTTTTTTTTTATTTACAACTCTCTTATTGCCAGTGATTTTGAGCATTTCTTCACATGTGTTTTGGCTAACTGAATGTCTTCTAAAATTTTTTCCGTGTCTTTGCCGATTTTGTAATTGTGTTATCAGTATTTTTCTTGTGGAGGCCCAGTAGGACTTTATAAACCTTTGTTATGAGATCCTTGTCTGGAGATGTCATTGCCAAATACTGTTTCCCAGTCAGTAGATTTTCTTTTCACCCTGTTGGAAAAAATTTTTGATGCACACAGGGACTGGACTTAATCTTTAGGAGGCTGTCGATGTTATCCTCTTCTGGTTGTGCATTTCTGGCTGTATTTGCCAGCTTACTTATACCACAGGCTAAGCCTTCTAAGTTTGCTTCCATTTTGTCTCTTATGATCTTCATGGTTTTAGGCTTTACTCCCAAGGTCTCTGATCTGCCTTGAGTTGATTTTTATGTATGGGGAGAGGTGTGGATTCTGCCTCAGCTTTCTACAACAGTTCACTTTTGCCGGCACCATTTGATATATTTTGTTTTTTTGTCAAATGTCAATTGAGGTAGTCAGATGGGTCAGTTTCTAGGTTCTCAATTCCGTCTGTTGGTCTTTGTGTTTGTCATTGACTAGTATCGTGCTGTTTTGATTACTGCACCTGTGCAGTAGATTTTGAAATCAGGAAGTGCTATGCCTCCCAATTAATTTTTGTTCTTCAGAAGTGCTTTACTTAATTGGAGTCTCTTTCCTTTCTGAAGAAACTTGCTAAATGCCTTTTCAATATCTCTGAAAAAATGAATTTGGTACTTGTATTGGGATTGCATTAAACATGTAGATTACTTTTAATAGGATTATCATTTTCAGCATGTTGGGTCTTCCTGTCCATGAACAGGGAACATTTTCCCACTTATTTAGGTCTCTTCTTTTTTTCTTGCAGTAGTGTTTTGTAGGTTTTTTTTTTTTTTAAAAGTAAAGGTCTTTTGTGTCTCTGGTTACATTTACTCCTAAGTATCCCAATCTGTAGTTAACTATTGGAAATGGTCTTGCTTTCTTAGTTTCCTTATCTGTCTTTGTTACCTTGATCTTGTATCCTGCCACTAGACTAAGTTGATCTTCTAGCTCCAACAGGTTTGTTTAGTGAGATGCTTGTGTACACTATCATATCATTTGCATATAGAGGTGACAAAACTGCCACTATATGCAGATGATATGATAATGAATACAGCCTTCTGTCTCCTGAGGCTGTGGAGACGGGAGTGCACTGCTCACTGCCTTGTCTGGCCTGCAAATGAGAAGAGTGTCAAAGGAGAGACAAGAATTCCGAGAGTTCCAAGAACTTCCTTGACTAGGAGTCTTTTCAGGTCAGATCTGCTGATGTGTGAAGGCTGCTTGCTTGACCTAAAGGCTAACCTAGTTGAACCCACAGCATTTTTTTTTGGTACATTTCTTCTCCTCATCATCTGACTTCCTCAGCCACTCTCCCTAGCATGTTCAGGTGCAGAAAACCAGGTTGTTCCAGATGAACCAGAAAGTTCAAAGGCATGTGAGGCTGTCACAAGCCTCTTGAGGGTGTGTGTCTGGGCAGGGTGCACAAGTAGAGGGAGGGAACAGGTTTCTGACTTAATTAGACTAAGTCTGTCTAATGAATGAATGAATAACTAGGTGACTGAAATGCTTAGAGGAGGTTCTGTCCCCCTCCATGGGAAGTCTGCTGCAGGCTGAGCTAGGGTGGGAGGCCAATCCTCCTAGAAAAACCCAGGGAGCAGTCAGATCGAGCAGGACCTGGGGTACAGAGCTTCTGTCTAAAGTAAAGAGGCCTAGAGGCCAACTCCAGCTAGAACAAGTTACAAAGGGTGCCGTCAAATTGATTGCCACTCATCATGAGGCTACACACAGCAGAACAAAGCCCTGCTTGGTCTGTGCCATTCTACAGTCACACAATCACGGCATTGAGTCTATCATTGCAGCTACTACTATATCCATCCATATAATTGAAGTTCTTCCTTTTTTTCAACAACTTCCTACTTTTCTTTTTTTGTGTTTACTTTTGAACTTTATTTTGCTATTACTGAGCATATATATATACAGTGAAACATACACCATTTCTCAATTTCTATAATTTAGTGACATTGATTACATTCTTTGAGTTGTGTAGCCATTCTCATCTTGCAACTTCCTACTCTTCCAAGCATGAGGATCATGGACTGATGCTTCCTGAAAACAATGCTTTATGAAAACAATGCTTGTCCAAAACACAAGAATCTTTAAACGTCTTCATTATCCTCACTTGTTTTTTTTTAATTTCGTTTTTAATGTGATTTTAACAAAAGTTTACAGAAAAGTTGCATTTTCATTCATTCATTGTTGCACATTTTCCTCCCTACCACACCCCATTCACTTTTTTCTTAAAAAGACATTCATTCATTGTTGCATAATTTCCGCCCTCCTCACACTCCTCCCCCAGTCCACATTGCTATGCACCTCTCATTTGGACTATTGTCATACAAATAATGTCCAAGCATATATTCCTTTTACACAGTTCTTTATCCTCACTCTTAAGGAGCATCGTAACTATACTTTGTCCAAGATAGAATTGATCATGCTTCTGACAGTTCATGGTTATTGTTGTTAAGTGCCGTCGAGTTGCAGGCGACTCATAGCGACCCTATGAAGGAGAGACCTCGACGCTTGGGTGCCTTTCATCCTCTCTCCAGGTTCATAGGGTTTCCGGAGGCAAGCTATTACGGAAGTGGATGCCACTCCTCCTTCCACGAGTTCATGGTATTTTCAAGATTTTTCACCACCAGTATAATTGAAATGCATCAGTTCTTTTTAGGTCTTCTGTATTCCTTGTCTAAGTCCGTATACATATGAGGTGGTTGGGAATACCATGCCTTGGGTCAGGTGCAGCTTAGTTCTAAAGATGTCATCTTTGCACTTTCGTACTGTTACAGATCTTTTGCATTAGATTTCCACAGTGCGGGACACTGTTTGCTTCCCTAACTGCTGCTTCTACGGGCATCAATTGTGGATTCCATTAAAAAGCAATCTAAGGCAACTTCAATCTTTATTTCATGTATCATGATGTTGCATATTTGTCCAGTTGTTTGCACTGAGTAATAAGTGATCCATACTGAAACCTGTCACTCTTTAACAGCAGTCTTCCAAGATTCTCCTTACGTTTGTGGTTTCCATTTGTTGTTTGTTTTTTCCTATCCTCAACTGTCTGGAGGAGATCCACATTTGTTCCTATTTTAAAAACAAAAATAAAAAGATGATCCAACATGATGTGGAAATTATCAAGCAATAGTGATAGCAAGTAAAATCTTGCTGAAGATTATTGAAAAGTGACTGGAATAGTGCATTGGACTGCTAGAAATTCAAGCTGGATTCACAAGAGGCCGCGGAAGGAAGACTATCACTGTTGATGTTAGATGGATCTTGACTGAAAACAAAGAATACCAGAAAGACGTTTACTCATGCTTTATTGACTATGAAAAGGCATTTGACTCTGTGGATTATAATAAATTATGGCTAATAACATTGAGAAGAATGAGAATTCAAGAATACTTAATTGTGCTTATGTAAAACCTATACCAAAACCAAGAAGCAGTTGTTCAAACAGAACGTGGAAATACTGCATGGTTTAAAATCAGGAAAAGTGGTCTCAGAGTTATAGCTTTTCTCCGTGCCTGTTTAATTTGTATGCTGAGCAAATCATCAGAGAAGCTGGACTATATGGAAAAGGATATGACTTTAGGTTTGAAGGAAGACTCGTCTACAACCTGCTTCATGTCAATGACACAAGCTTGCTTGTAGAAAGCGAACAGGGTTTGAAATACTTCCTGCAGAAGATCAAAGTCTACAGCCTTAAATATGGATTACATCTCAATATGCAGAACACAAAAATCTTCACCATTGGATTAAGAGGCAACATCATAATAGATGAAGAAAAGATTTAATTTTTCTTGGATCCACAATCAACATCCGTGGCAGAAGCAGTAAAAAAATAAAATAAAATCAAAACACGTGTTGGAAGATCTGCTGTCAAGCACATGTCCAAAGTGCTAAAGAGCAAGGATGTCAGTTTAAAGAATAAGGTGCACCCGATCCCAGCTGTGGTCTTTTCAAAGACTTCTTACAAATCTGAAAGTTGGACAATAAACAAGGATGACAGAAAAAGAATCAATGTCCTTGAACTGTGATATTGAATATTGAATGGACTACCAAAATAACAAGTAAATCTGTCTTGGAGGAAGTGCAACGAGGGTGCTTTTTAGAGTAAAAAAATAGTGAAACTTTGTCTCATATACTTGGGGCATGTTATCATGAAGGGCTAGTCCTTGGAAAGGACTCCAAGGTAGAGGTCAGTGAGAGAGAACATGAGGACCCTCGATGAGATAGATTGACATAGCGACTGTAACAATGGACTCAAGTATATCTGAGACCAGGAGCATAGTGCAAGACAGGGCAAGGTTCCGATCTGCTAACCGTTCATGGGGTCGCTATGAGTTGTAGGAGGCAATGCTATGTCTTCTGAGCTTTATCCCTGAACAAATGCTGGCCTTTGATCTCACGTGGCTGATTATTCCAAGAAGTGCATATTTCCCTGGCATTCTTGTTCACCTCATAGACCTGTCTATTGTTTCACTAAAAGTCAAGCTACTGGAAGGGGCTTAAAGGGTTAAAGGACATAGGAATGTGGCATCAGGATCAGAGGAAGACTCATCAATAACGTGTGTCATGCAGATGGCAAAACCTTGCTTGCTGAAAGTGAGGAGGACTTATGTATTTGTTACAGAAGATCAAGCAATGCACCCTTCAGTATGATTGCGTCTCAATGTCAAGTGGTAAGAAAAGATTCTTACCACTGGACCAATAGGCAACACCATGAAAGATGGGGAAAAGAATTGAAACTGTTAATAACTTCATCTTACTTGCTTCTACAATTACCTCCCTTGATATCAGCAATCAGGAAATGAGACACATTGCAGTGGGAAAGCCTGCAGTTAGGGACCTCTCCAAATTATTAAGGAATAATTATGTCAGTTTGAGAATTAAGGTGCTTCTGATTCAGGCCATGGTCTTTCCAATCACTTGCTATGCATCTAAGAGATGGACAAGGAATAAGGATGACAGAAGAAGAATTGATACCTTTCAGAGGTGGTGTTGGAGAAGAGCACAGAACATCCCATAGATGGCCAAAAGAACAAACAAATATGTCTTGGAGATGGTGCAGTTGGAGTGATTTTTTTTGGAGGCAAGAATGAGGAGACTTCACCTCATATACTTTGGGCATGTTGCTAGGAGGGGCTATTCCTTGGAAAAAGACATGATGCTTGGAAGGGTGGAGGGTTGGCGAAGGAGAGGAAGACCCTTGACCGGGTGGATTGATGCAGTGACTGGCACAATGGGCTCTTGTGTGTCAGGAAGTGTGAGGATGGTTCAGGATAGGACAGGGTTTAGATGTGTTGTTCATAGGATTGCTATGAGTCATACTTGACTTGACAGCACCCAACAACAAAAATAAAGACTTAAAGGTTCCACCAGTCTCTACCAGAGTAGTGAGCTTGGTGTTTTTTTGAATGTTGAGTTTTGTTGCACATTTTTCTCCTACAAAGATGCACACGAGCCATCAGAACAAAGGACAAATGGACCACACAAACCTTGGGGGCCTTGAGGACTCTGAGACAGGAAAACTAGATGGCGCCTGGTTACCATTGCTCAGTGTTCAGCTCTTTTAATGAATCATTTCTCCCATTGGGTCTTTTCTTTCTTTTCTGCCCTTTTAATGCCTTTTGTTTGCTTTCCTACATGTCATCCCACAGCTCATCTGTCATTAGTGTTCAGTGTATCTCAATATTTGAAGTCAAATACGCCTTGTTAAGCAGATTGATTGGACCAGTAGAAGTTGTCGCTTTTTCTATGACTACAGTTGACACAGAGCCAGGCTACGGCACAGCCTCCCTTACATAGGGCCTTCCAAGGAGGGTTTGCATCCCTCCCAGGGGTCCTTTGCCCTGCAGACTTCCTGTAGCCCTCTGCCTTGTTTACTCACAGGCCTGCTCCCTCATGGCGTTTCCTTGGTTGTGTCTTTGGATTATCAACCCTTTGCGATGACACAGGTCTTATCTCCCTCATTATATCTTCACTCTCCTCCCCTTACTTTTACCTGTGGGTTTGTTGTTGTTATGTGCTGTCGAGTTGCCTGAGACTCATGGCGACACTATGTACAACAGCCCTAAAACCTGATCTACATCTTGCCAATCTTATTGTCTCCAACACATCTATCTCTATTACCCCAGTGACGGAATCAATCCATCTCATGGAGGGTTTTCCTCTCCTGCTCTGTCCCTCCACCTTCCCAAGCATGACGTCTCTCCCCAAGGACTGGTCCCATCTTGCTACATGTCCAAATTATGTCACATGAAGCTTCAGAATCCTTGCCTCCAAGGAGCAGCCTGGCTTCACCCTCTCCAGGACGAACTTGTTTGTTCTCCTAGCAGACCATGGTATATTCAACACTCTTCTCCAGCACCACAGATCAAAGGCATCAATTCTCCTTAGTCATTGTCCAACTCTCTGATGCATAGCAAGTAATTGCAAAGACCAGGTGCACCTTAGTTTCTAGACTGACATCGTTGCTCTTTAGTACCTTGGTGAGGTCTCTAACAAGAAACTTTCCAAATGCAGTTCATCTTTTAATGTCCTGGCTGCTGATACCAAGAGTTTAGACTGTAGAGCCAAACAAACTGAAGTTGTCAACAATCTCAATCTCTTCACCATCTTTCATGATGCTGCCAATTGTCCCAGTGGTAAGAATCTTTGTTTTCTCGATGTTGAGCTTTAATCTATATTGAAGGGTATAGTCCTTGACCTTCTGCAGCAAGTGTTTCAGGTCCTCCTCAGTTTCAGCAAGCAGGATTGTGCCATCTGCATAATTCAGATTGTTGATGAGTCTACCTCCAATTCTGATGCCACACTTCTCCTCATAGAGCCCAGCCTCCTGGATAATCTGTTCCGCATATAGATTGAAAATATATGGAGATAGGACACATCCTTGACACACACACATTGCAATTTTGAACCTTGCGGTGTTTTCTTGCACTATTCTGATGACTGCCTCCTGGTCCAAGTATAGGTTTCACATGAGCACAGTCAAGTGGTATTTTCCAACAATGAATTCTTGCGAAAGGATCTGATTGATCCTGCTCATGTTGTCATGTCTCATATAGGTCGCTCGTCTCTAACTGAGTCCTCTTCCAGGCAGGGGTACCCTTGATTATATATCGTCATCTCGGGGCCTGGTCTGGGCTTCTCTGTGCATTTGTCAGGGTCTGTAAGTGGAGACAGGTGGCACAGGTACTGATCCTGATTTCTAGTACTTACCCAGTCTTTCATGTTGGACCAGGGCCCAGCAGTACAACATGTGTTGCCAGGCAGGCAGATGGAATGGCATGGGGACCAGTTAGGGCCTGGGCACGAGGGTGCATGCAACCCCATCAGATTCTCTGAGCTGGAGCTATTTCCCCACCCTTTCTAAGTGGAACAGCCTGTGCTGACAAAGGAGCGTGTCCTCTGAGTCATCTGAGCCTCACCCAGACAAACCTTCACAGGTTCAGCTACAGATCGCAGACCTGGGGTGTGGGGCTTAAGTGAACAGCGGACAGATGGATGGCCAGATGGACAAGTAGGAAACACTGTGCCTATTGGCGTTGCCATTTCTGGGCCCTTATCTCTCTGATGGTATGGTCATGCCAAGCCCCTGATTGAAGATCAGAGCTTTGACTTTCGCTGGTCAAATGTTGCCCTGTCAGAAAGACCCTTCTCAACCATTATTTTTTCTTTTCTATTTTCTTGTTGTGTGCTGCCAAATCAGATCTGAGTGGCACAGGAGGAGAATGACCCTCCTTCTCCAGCGGAGCATCTGGTGGATTCAAACCATGTGCCTTTGGGATTGCAGTGCAGCTTCTTGGTGCTAGGCTACCAAAGCTCCCTCCAACCACGTGTTTATTTTTTTTTATTTATTTTTTTAAATAATGCCCCTCTTTCTATCCTGTTACCCTGATTAATTTTCTTCATAGCCCCTGCCACCTCATCTGTATTTATATATTGTCTCTCTCCTCACACCCTCACACAGGAGCTCCATGAAGGCAGGGACTTTGTCCATTTTGTTCTCGGTTGTGTTCCAGCACCAAGAACACTGTGTGACTCATAGCAGGTGCTCAGTAAACTATAATTGAGTCACTGGCTGAGAAGGAGCCTTTCTGGATGCCTCCTGGGAAGGATAGATTTATGGCTTTCCCACCTCCCTCAGGACCTCCCTGTGTTCTCTGTTCTCTTGAAGGAACACGTCAAAGTGGTGAAGAATGAAGGTTTTCGAGTGTACCTGGAAACCATGGAGCCAGGGGCCAAGTACTGTGCGAAGGCTCAGACGCTTGTGAAGGCCATTGAGAGGTCCAGCGCCTTCAGCCGGACCGAATGTGTTGAGGTGCAAGGTAGGAAGAGGAAGTTCCCATGGAGCTCTGCATGAGGCGGCACCTCCTGTGGGCTCCTGAGCTTCTGGATCTTTCCTTGGTCTCACTGACCTGCCCGCAGGTTGAATGGGTCCTCACAGTGAGAGAAAGTGTGCCCCACCCTAATTCTCTCCAAGTCAGGAGCATCCCTGAGGGATGGGTAGAGGGGTCAGGTGAGCGGCTCTCTAGAGCACTCCACCCTGAAAACTTTCTGGACCTGGGGCCTGACGAATCGAGAGTGGCTTACAGGTGGTCACTGTGAATGGTGTGAGCTGCAGGGGAGCCGGCCTGGACATCAGATATTCATATCCAGAAGCACCCCATCTGATATCACATCTGATGGAAAGAAACTTTAGGAAACATCTACTGAATCACCTTGTCTGCTTTATCCTTGAATTCCTTCTCGCCTACAGTTTTAGAAAACCCCAAAACATTCACAATTCTGCCATTCAAACACCACTTGTTACATTTCTAAGTGTAATTTTCAGTCATTAAAAATGCCAGTTCTGATTTTGAATATTTAGTATATGAGGCCAGCGGCTGCTCCATGGGAGAAGGATGGGCAATCACCTCCCGTGTCATGAACTGCCTTTGAAAACCCACCGGGAGGGTCAGCTGTGGGTCAGTTCTGACTCGATGGTACACAACAACAACAACAACAGCAACAACAACGTGGAATAAGACACACCTGGAAAGCCCCCATCTCACTGCTCTTTCCCATGCATCTGTGCGTTATGAAGCCAGCTCTACCTTTGAGATCTTGACAAGTCACTTACCCATTCTGTGCATGGATTTGATCCTCTGAGAAAGCAGGGCTGTTCTCACCTGTTTGAAGAAGAAAGGAATAAACATCTACCTCCTGGCACGGTGCCCACGGCAGTTAGTAACTTTAGTATACACGTGAGGTCCTTGATACACAACTGTCATTGCGTGCCTGCTTTCTGAAGGCAGCGTTTCCCTCCCATCACAGGGATTAATGCCAGGAGCAAATTGTGAAGCGTGCTCTGTTTTCAGCTAGCATCCTTCTGAGCTGTTCTCTTTGGCACTCCCCCACATCCTGTCCCAGGGCTGGCACTGAGCCATCCTCCTGATAGCCCAGCCAAGGTACAGACGATTGGTTGCTTCACAAATGATACTCCTTCCTTTTCCCTTCCAAAGAAAAGGATTTGAATCATCCCTGGAGCTTTCTGGAAATCAGACCTTAATCTTGATGTTGGGGTGGAGGGGGGGAAGAAATTATTTTGATGGTAGTCATTTTAATCACTTGGGCACGGATGAAGTCTCAGAATGTTGGCATCTGCTGTCTTGGCCGACGTGCAAAGCCAACTCTGGGGAAGTGAAGAGGCTCAGAATTGGAGACTGAGTCTTTGCTGCTGTCTCCTAACGTCTCCTTCTCTCTGTTTCCAGGACAGGCCCTCCCCATGGTGCTAGCCCTGTTTGCATGTGCTGGCTTTGTGCTGCTCCTTGTGGGGGTACCACTGTCCACTTGGAAAATGAGTCGAATGCTCCAGAACTCCTGCTGCCCCACGGTGGTCCTCCCAGACACCTTGGTAATAATGCTCTTTTTTTTTTCCTTTATTTTTTTCTTTTCAGCATGACACTGGCTAAATGGTTAAGTCTTAATCAGCCATGGCACATAGTGTGTGAGCTTGAGGGCAGTTGTAGAGCAGGGGACGAGCACGGAGCACGTGTCGGATTTCACTTCTAATCAGGAAGGCTGGGAGAAATCTCCTCCCTCTGTACTTGACACCATGATCCAGCCTGGTCAACAAGCATCTTAGGATGTCTGACATCCCAAGGGCCACTTGTGTACGGTCTCCCACATCCCCTTCCACACTGGCCTGCTATGCTTCCCTCACCCCTTTCCACAAGTTTGTTGTTTGTTTGTTTTTTTTTTTAATTTATTTTGTTATTTTTGTGTGTACTGTCAAATAGGATCTGACTTGGTACAAAAGGAGATTTCCCTTCCTTCTCCAGCAGAACATCTGCTGGGATTTGAACCACATACCTTTGGGATTGCAGTACAGCTTCTTGGCACTAGGCCACCAGAGCTCCATTTCCACAAGTTTTAAGAGCAGCTAGTTCTGGTGGCCTAGTGTTGAGAAACTGTGCTCCAATACCAAAGGCACACAGTCATCTACTCCACAGGAGAAGGGTGGATAATCTCCTCCTGGGCAATTTACTGTCTCTGATAACCTGCTGGGGGGTCAGCTATGTATGAGTCGGTTCTTCCTCCAGGTACACAACAACATATTCAATAACATGCAGCAGCTATATCCAATATTATCCATTATACTAACAACTATACCCAATAGCATCTATTGTAACAGCAGCTGTACCCAATAGCATGAGTTGTAACACAGCTATCTCTAATAGCATCCACTGTCAGCTATACCCAATAGCATCTATTGTAACAGCAGCTATACCCAATAGCGTCTATTGTAACACACCTATCTTCAATGGCATCAATTGTAACACAGTTCTCTCAAATAACATTTATTGTAATAGCAGCTATATCCAATGACAGTGACGCGTACTTGAGGCAGGGACTCTGTGTGTGTGTGTGTGTGACTGGCTGTGATTTGCCCTATGAAGTGGGAGGAGCAATCTGGACTTGCACGGTGACAACGGAGCACAGTTTCTGACTGATTTTTTTTTTTTTAAATATTATTGTTTTATTAATTGTCAAAGAGCCCTGGTAGCTTACCTGATTACACGTCACACTGCTATCTGAAAGGTCAGTGGATTGAATCTACCTAATGCTCCATGCAACAAAGATGGGCAGTCTCCTCCCATCAAGATTTACAGCTGAAGAAATCTGATAGTCACAAGGAGTTGGAATCAACTTACAGCAGTGGGTTTGGATGGGATTAATTACTGAAAACTGTTTGGTTCTTACATCAAATTTTCTTTCAAATATTTTTGAAGCTCTTTTTTTGGGAACCCACACATTTATGACTGCTACAACTTCCTGAGTAACTGAGTCTTTCATCATCATGAAATATCCTTCTTTATTTATCTCCCTGTTCTGATATCAATATTGCTTACTATTTTTGTGATGTATCTTATCCATGTTTTTCAATTAATTTGTGTCTTTTAATTTACTGCGTGCCTTTTATAAACAATATCTGATGGGAATTTGCTTTTTTGTTGATTTGTCATAGATCCTCACAACTTTTGCTTTTTTTAAAATTTTTTTTACAACTTTTGCTTTTTAATTGGAACATTTAGTCTGTTAACATTTAATGTAATGCTTGTCTTGGATTTAGGTTTATAACTTGATTTAAATTTTCTCTTTCTCCCATCTATTTTTGCTCCCCAATCTTTCTTTTCTGTATCTTTGTATATTTCCCCCAACAGTGTTTTGATTTATCTATTGACCCTCAAATTTACTAGCCAGTCCATGTGAGAAAATTGGGCAATCTCTCAATGAAATTTACAGCTTCAAAAACCCAATTGGAGGGTCAGCTATGAGTTGGTTCTTATTCGACAACAATGATCACACACACACACACACACACACACACACACACACACATACAATTTTATTGAATCATGAATGATTTAAGACTGGTACAATCATCAGCTTTATTTTAGATGATGTGGGGTATTAACTCCAATCAACCATTAGTAAATTAAAAATCTCATGACAAATAAAAACCAAATAGGAAGGAAAGGAGGAAAGAGGCTAGAGGAGGAAGGAGGAGGCATACCATACACGAAATACTCAATTTCTAGTTTTCTCTTTTAAAATGGCTAGAAAAAAAATCATCAAAATGCAGCACTTTAATAAATGACTTACAATTTCTGTGTTGCAATGAAAAAATATACATCTTATAGGATATATTTCATGTTCTATAAAATGACCTTTTTAATTCTAATAAGAGAGCTCTAGTAGAGTAGCTCTTAGTGGAGAAGCTCAACTATTAACCTAAAGACTGGCGGTTTGCTGTGGCATTTGAACAAGAACAAACTGGGAGGAGGGTAGAGAGAATAGTGCAACAATGAATGAGTGGAAGCCCAAAATCTCTGTAAATGTTTATGAAAATTAATA
>NW_006399777.1:13697310-13734202 GCF_000299155.1 Elephantulus edwardii | reverse complement strand
AAAATTAATAAAATATAATTATAGAAAAAAAAAAAAAGACTGGCGGTTTGAACCTACCTACCGGTATTATAAAAGTGTGGTGGTTTTCTTCCATTAAGATTACAGCCAAGAATAAATGGGGGGGGGCTAAATGGAAAGAATATGCTGTAAAAAATATATATGTTGCATTAAAAAAATCATTACTAAAAAAAATTCAAAATTAAAAAAATAAATTACAGCCAAGACAATCCTATAGAGAAATTTATGTAGCAGACAGTCACCAGGAGTTGGAATCGTTGGAAAAGTTTGGTAGTTTCTCTCTAGACTCTGCTGTCCATAATTCCTCTTTTTTCATAGGCCATTCCACTCCTAACAGGCCCCTGTATTTTTCCTCTCTTTGGGCCACATTCAGAGCCATAACAGAGTCCTCCTCTGACTCAGGGTCGGGAGAGCTAACTTTTTCCCAAGGTGTTGTTCGTGAAAAACAGTTAAGGGTCAAGGAAATTAAAAAACAAAAACAAACCTCTTTCAAGTCAATTCCTTTCAGGGTTTCAGGTCTTAAAATGTAATTTCTGCTGTGTTTTTTGTTTTTAACCCAAACAGAGCAAGAGAGGAAGACCATCAATGAGATGGATTGATTCAGTGACAGGGTTAATGAGGGTAGGTGTGTTAGAGACGGTCAAACTGGCACAGGACAGAGCAGGGTTCAGGGCTGTTGTACATAGGGTTGCTATGAGTCGCAGGTGACTTGATGGCACATAACAACAACAACAATAACTCAAGAGTTGCTTCTTTCTTGTGACTCATTTTTTGAGTTGTGCTTTTGAGTTGTGGTTTAAACAGTGACCCCCACCCCATATTTCACTATAATGTAGGCAGTAAGCATGAAGGGGGTGTGTGTCCCAAGTTAGTTCTTTCTCTTTGGACTTTCGAAATCTCTTTCTCTTGAGACAACTCACTCAGGGGTCTCTGGTCCCTGGTCCCTTCTAGTCATTAACTCAGCACCCACTTCTCAAAGACTCTTTTCACCCTTCTCCCAGAAGGTGTTAACAGGGAAGAGTATGACATCCCAAGTATAATCTTGGATGCTTCATAGAAAGTGCGTTTTGCAAATGCAGATGCCTGGAGGTGGGTAGGCGGGTTTTCCTTCCTCATTTCAATGAATGTGTAGCATAAAGAATGTTATTCAACACATAAGAATGGTGGTGTCTCTGGATAAACACTCTCCATTTAAAGAAAACACATGGCTGTGGAGTTGGAATTGTTCCTAGCTGACACCCCTGTGGATTCCCCAAGGCTATAAATTTCAAGGGAGGAGATTCCCCCATTTTTCTTCTGCAGAGACGCTGGTGGATTTGAACTTCTAGAGAGACTTGACATTTAGATTAGCAGTATCATTCCGTTTGAACTCCCCACCAGAGTTCCCTTTCCTCCTCTGTTTTAGCCTCAGCGCATTGGTGGCGTAGTACAGAGTGTGTTACTCTGCTAACCAAAAGATTGACAGTTCGAATCTACCAGCTACCTTGAGTTAGAAAGATGGTCGGTTTCTTCCCCTTAAGATTTATGGCCTCAGAAACTCAATAGATGGTCACTGTGATTTAGTCTCGACTCCCTGGCGCTGGGTTTGGATGCTGTTGAATGGAAAGTGTGAAGTCAGGGCTGCTGGATGTTCAGGCTTCAGCAGAGCTGCCAGAAACACAAGATTTGTATGAGAAATCTCCTGAAGGTTATTAATGTGAAGAGATAATAATAAAAAATTAAAGTGGGAGAAATCAGGCTGAGCCTCATTGGGAAATGTATTCTGGTCTGTGGCTTCAAAGGTTTTCTGTTTTCTGAAAATCTGTCCTTACAACTGTTGGCCTCACTTTGATGAAGTGCACTGTCCAGTCCTCTAACTGTAATTACTAATTAGATATGATGTTGTTGTTGCTGTTACGTGCCGTCGAGTCGTTTGCGACTCATAGCAACCCAATGTACAACAGCCCTAAACTCTGCTCTATCCTGTGCCAATCGCACTGCCTCTGACACTCCCATCCTGATATTACCCCAGTCACTGAATCAATCCACCTCATAGAGGGCCTTCCCCTCCTGCGCTGTCCCTCCACCCTACCAAGCATGATGTCCCTCTCCAAGGACCTGTCTCTCCTTACAACATGTCCAGAGTATGTCAGACGAAGCCCCAGAATCCTTGCCTCCAAGGAGCAGCCTGGTTTAACCCTCCCCCTGACGAATCTGTTTGTTTTCTTGGCAGTCCATGGTACATTCAATATTCTTCTCCAGCACCACAGCTTTTAGATAGTCATATAGTTTGTTGCCCTATAGATGTCCTATCTTGGAGCTAGTCTGTACAAACATTTCACCAATACAGAATGGAGTTCTCTCTGCATTCTGAACAGAATTCTATCATATGTTGAGCACCTACATTTGGGTTATCTTTGTACAGCAAAAAGGACAGACCAGAGCTGTACTACTTAGAAGACTGTTTGACCAAAAACAATTAAAACCAGGCCTGAGGGCTACAATCACCCACCTTTGGCTTGGTAGCATCACTTTCTATCCACTAGGCCAACAGAGCTCGCTCATTGTTTTTGTTGTTGTTAAGTGCCATTGAGTCATAGACGACTCATAGCGACCCTATGAAAGAAAGATCTGAGCACTTGTATAACTTTCATCATTTCTTCAGGTTCATAGGGTTTCCAGAGGCAAGCTATTTCAGAAGCCCCAGAATCCTTGCCTCCAAGGAGTCGCTTGGTTTAACCCTTTCTAGGATGAATCTGTTTGTTTTCCTAGCAGTCCATGGTATTCTCAATACTCTTCTCCAGCACCACAGCTCAAAGGCATCAATTCTCCTTCTGTCCTCCTTGGTCATTGTCTAACTCTCTGATGCATAACAAGTGATAGCAGCCACTTGAAATGTGGTTAATCCAAATCAAGATGTGATGTAAGTGTAATATAGATGTTAGACTGCATCCTGAGTGAGTGGCATCCGCTTCTGAAACAGTGTCGCTCTATCATTTAGAAACTAGTCAAGTATCTGCCCTCAGTTAAGTAGACAGTGGACTGTTGTTGTTCTGTACCAGTGTTCCAATGTTGTGTTCAGAACTGACCTACATCTGGCCCTCTCCCATGGGTTTTCAGAGGCAGTTAACCACATGAAAATAGATTGCCCAGTTTTCTTATGTGGAGGAAATGGTGGACTTGAACCAGGTACCTTTGAAATTGCAGCACAGTTAGAAAGATGGTCGGTTTCTTCCCCTTAAGATTATGGCCTCAGAAACTCAATAGACAGTCACTGTGATTTAGTCTCGACTCCCTGGCGCTGGGTTTGGAAGCTGCTGAATGGAAGGTGTGAAGTCAGGGCTGCTGGATGTTACACCACGACACCAGAGCTCCCGACCCAGTGGATTAGCAGCCCTGAATTGATGGTGGGTTTCCACATTACCACCCAACACAGCGAGCTATGCTTGTGCCTGGCTGTGTCTTTCGATGTTGATAATTGCTGTGAACACTGGGTCAGCCCCAGGGCTGCCTCTTTACAGACAATGATCTAGATGGCTGGTATACACAGCTAACCCCTCCTGGGTGACTAGCGTGGAGGGAAGCCACTATGCAATTTATCTACGACCTTGTGGCACTCTTTGGAACAGGGCTAAGAAGGGATGTGAGAGATGTGGAGGATCTTGGCAGAGCTAAGCATGATAGCAGTGGGTAGGACGTGTCTGCATGACATTGCACGAGGGCTGGGAGAAGCTGGAATAGGAATCTGGAAAGAATTCCTTTTACCCCTCTGCAGATGCTGGAAATCCAATATTTAGGAGTTGGAATTGTCTTTGGGCTTTTTTTTTTTTACTGCTTGAAAAATCACTCTGGTTAGGATTTGTGTATATGTGTGTGTTTGCTGTTATTACTACTACCAGCATCTAATGAATAGTCATACTTGTTTGGTTTTTTTTTTTTCCCCAGAAAATAACCAACTCGCCCCAGAAGTTAATCCGCTGCAGGAAGGAAGAGGTGGAACCCTGTGCCATCTCTGTGTTATCTTCTGAGGAGCTCCTTGCGGCCTGGATCTAATGGACTCTGGAAGACCCATTTGAAGCTGAGACCTGGTCTGTCCCACACAGGAGCAATAAAGAGAAAGACTGTGTTTCTGACTTCCTCCGCGGACAAGAGATGGGAATCAAGGAGAACCCACCCTGACCACGTCTGAATGCATCTCTCTGAGGCAGAGTAGTTTCATGGACAGCGCACTGACTGGTCAGGAGATGTGACTCCTAAGCCTGGCTCTCTGCCATTTACTTTCTGTGTGATCCTGGGGAAAAGGACTTAATCCTTCTGGTTCTCAGTCTTCTCATCTGTATAATGGGAGGATTCGCTACCAAAGAATTTTATATATAAAAATAAACCCAGAGGTGCTTGTTGGTCAGATTTTGGTCTGCCCGAGTAACCTTTTGCAGAAGTAAAATGCCTTGCCTAGATCAGACACACATTCACAAAGCCCAACAATGCAGAACTTGTAGAATGTAAAAAAAAAAAAAACCAAAACAAACAAACCTATTATGATTGGTTCAGTTTTTCAGGGGAGCAAGATATAAATGTTTAATAAGAATTGTCAAAGACGCTATGAAACAGTTGTCATGTATATTCCACGGTCCCAAGGAAACGTTGAAGATCTCGGATGGACGGTTCTAATGATGCTGATTTTGTTTCCACTCATATCTCTGTGCCGAGGTCACTGGTTCAGCAACTGTACAGTTTATGGATAGTGGAGGTTACACCCCACTGAAAATGGGACACGCCTCAGCACTGTGGATATAAGGGATACAACAGCGTGCAAATCGTGTGTGCATGTAGGGGCAGCAGGTGAAATGTGTGTGTGTGATAACGACATCAATTGTAGCGATAATGCTTTCTGTGTTCCTTTTTCCTGCGGCATTGTTAAAGTGAAGAATAAAAAAAAAAAAGAAATGGGACCACTCAAAATGTGAAAAAGTGTTCTTAGGGTTCATCTTAGGTCAATAGCCTTAAGTCTGGGGAGGCCTTTGGAGGACACATGTGGTCAGGAGGAGTGAGTGACCCCTGGCAGTAGTTAGCCTTCATGCCTGCCCTGTGGGTCAAGGCCGGCCTGGCATTAGACTGAGAAGCTGGGGCAGCCTCCCACTACTGGTTTTCTCTTGGGGCTTCTGTCCACAGGAAATGCCTTTGGGAATCTCTTTTCCTTGAGACGATTCACTCAGGGGTCCCTGGTCCCTTCTAGTCCTTAACGCAGGACCCACTTGTCAAAGCCTCTTTTCACCCTTCTCGTAAAAGGAACAGGGAGGAGGTTTCTTGAGTTAAAGGTTTGGTAGAAGTGACCTCTGACTTCCTTTTCAGCTCACCCCTCTCAGCTCTGAAGCCTTTGAGCTGGGCTGTCTCTGCCTCTATTTTGGGGCCCTTTCCAGCCGCACAGCAATGGGGATTATCTAACAGTTTATAACCCGACTTCCACTTGGTGTTACCACAAGCAGACAGGACTGAGACTTTCCCCAGAGGAGATCTTGCTGAAGAGCTTTTGCTTTGCACCATGTGACATCCTTCTGTGTTACTTGACTTTAAAAGAAAAGGTTTCTAAAAATTTTATTATTTTTGTGTGTGTGTACCGTCAAACTACATCTGACTGGTATGAGAGGAGATTGTCCTTCCTTCTCCAGTAGAGCATCTGGTGGATTCGAACAGTGCACCTCTGGGATTGCAGTGCAGCTTCTGCCACTAGGCCACCAGAACTCACTGTTAGTTGACTTTTTAAAATGAAGAGTGTATTAATTTTATCTGAACTGTAGATAGCTTCTTTTTCAGTTTGGAAAATCAAAGACCCTTGAAAATATAAAACCCCTGTTACTCTCCTTGCTGCAGGGGGTCAATGACTGCAGTCTTCAGTATAGATTGAAGTTCAACGTTAAGAAAACAAAGATTCTCACCACTGGACCAATGGGCTACATCATAATAAATGGAGAAGAGATTGGGATTGTCAACACATTCAGCTTGCTTTGCTCCACAATCAACACTCTTGGCACCAGCAGTCAGGAAATAAAAAATGAATTGCATTGGGAAAATGTACCATCAGGAATCTCTCCAGAGCTCAAAAGAGCAACATTGTCAGTATAGAGACTAAGGTGCACCTGATCCAGGCTATGCATCAGAGATCTGGGCAATGACTAAAGATGACAGAAGAAGAATTGATGCCTTTGAGTTGTGGTGCTGGAGAAGAGTATACTACTCATACCATGGACTGCCAAGAGAACAAACAGCTCTGTCCTGGAGAGGGTGAAACCAGGTTGCTCCTTGGAGACAAGTTTTGTTTTCTTTTTAATTTTCTACTAGTTTATTTACAAAATTCAAGTACATTGTTTTCAAGAACACTTTCTTGCAATTCCCCTTATCCTTCTACCTAACGAATTGTATAACCCCATGATTAATCCCTCCCTTCCCCTGCATATTTTCATCCCTTTTGAAGCTCAGTCTCACATACTTTGGGCACACAGCTAGGAGGGGCAAGTACTTAGAGAGGGACATCATGCTTGGAAGGGTGGAGGGACAGCACAGGAGAGGAAGACCTTGGATGAGATGGCTTGACACAGTAACTGGGGCCATGGAGGTCAGTGTGTTGGAGATGATGAAATTGGCTCAGGATAGAGCAGGGTTCAGACCTATTTATTATACACAGCATTGCCATGAGTTTGAGTTGGCTCGACAGAACATAACAACAACCACCACCACTACCACAATTCTCATTCTTCTTCCTTCTTCACCCCTCTGCTCTGTGAACATCACCCAGGCCCAGAACCCAGAAATGACCTCTTTTCTTCCTCTGCTTTGGTCTCTGTTATTACACAGTATTAGGAGCTCTGGTGGATTAGTGGTTAGGTGTTTCACTGCCAACCCAAAGGTACTTGGTTTGAATCCACCAGCTGCTGTGCTGGAGAAAGAGAAGCAGTCTCCTTTACAATCTACCACCTCTGAAACCTTATTAGAGGATCAGCTGTAAGTTGATTCTGATGTGACACACAAAAATACGACTCATCCATTCTGGCTGATGGATACACCCCCTAACCTCACAACCGAGTTGATTCTGACTCCATGGTTCTATACAGCAAAGCAGAATTTCCCCACGAGATTTCCAAGACTGCAAAGCCTTAGGGGAGGGGACCACCTCACCTTTCACCCTCAGTGCAGCGGATGCGTTCAAACCTACATCCTTTCAGTCGGCAGTTCAACACTTAATGCACAGTGCTAAAGGGGCTTCGGGCTGATGTGTGTAAACATTTCTCTCAACTGCTCTGTTGTGTGTCCATGTACCCAACATGCATCTCTTGAGCTCATTTGTCAGGTAGGTGCCTTTTCTGTACCTGGTTGTCAGCTCTCTCCTGAAACATTTACTGCCTGTGTCTTTGCCCTGCAGTCAATTTAATCCTATCCCAGTCCTTTAAACAGAGGCACTTTCATGAGCGAATTAGAAAGCAAGAGGGTGCTGGCAAACTAGGATGTGCTACCCCACTTTCAGGCCCAGGTTCTGAAGGTCTCCTCCTGTTTGAAACCTCACAGGTGTTCAGTTACAAAGTTCAGGGGGTCACACTCACACTAACAGAGCTTCCCCAGCCCCATCTATAATGGAGTCCCACGGGACTCAATTCAACAAGCCCTAGACCCAGTGAGAAGTGTCCTTATAAGAAAGAGGCAGAAAGAAAGTAATAGAGGCAATGAATGCTAGGCCTCTCTTGGCATCTTCACTATTACCTCTCTTGGCAGAGGTTCCCTGGCCCCAGTGTGATCAAGCCCAGCTTCCTCAGTCTCGCCTTCAAGTGACGACTGCCAAGACTTACTGAGCAAAAATCTTTGCCTTCATGAGGCTTACCTTCCTACAGGGAAAGGAGAGGAGAGAGCAACAGCCACTATTATTTCTATTATTATCAAGTGAATCTTATAGCGTGTTGGGTATTCATAAGTGCTATTGTAAGAAAGAAAAAGATATACATATATCATCTCTTCAAATGTTACAAGATTGGCTTAAAGCTGAAACGAGAACACTTTTCTGAAAAATTACTAAGAGAAACTCCCTTGTCCTTGTACGCTTGTTGTGAACCAGCCAAGGCCAGTTCCTGGTGCCCAGAAACAAAGACATCCCAAACATCCTTAAGCCCCAACCCCCTCCTTTCAAGCCCTCTTCTTCCAAGTGTAGGTTAAATACTAACTTATTTTTTTAAAGAGTGACAGTAATTTTTTTAATTCATTTTGATGAAAGTTTACAGAGACTTAGGGTTTCCACTCATTCATTGTTGCACTTTTCCCCCTGCCCACCCCTGCCCACCCTTCCCCCCAATTTACTCTTCTCCTTGAAAAGTAAAAGAAAAAAATTCTTTCATTGTTATGCAATCCCTCCCCCCCAAGTCCTCTCCACTGTGCAGCCTTCATTCTGGACTCCTGTCATGACAATAATACCCAATCATATGTTCCTTTAAACAGTTCTCTCCCTCATCTGTTTTAATGCTGTATACATCAAATATTAACTTTTAAAGTAAATTTACAACTACTGGATAAGTACAGTACTGCAAGGTCTCACCCTTGACCAACAGGGTGAGACACAGGCTTGCTTTTGCATCAGTGATAAAAACCCAAGCAGATCACCCACTGACGTGCTTGTTGGTTAGACTGAGGTCTGCCCGAACAACCTTCTGCTGAAGTAAAATGCTCTGCGGAGATCTTTTGTTTCCATGTTTCTGTTGTGACACTGAGCTGTGTTTCTAACACCATCAACAGATGAAAGGGTAGAGCAGAGAGAGGAGGATGGGGGCAAGTTGCAGCCTGACTAAAATGAAAGTGAATGGACGCAGCTAAATGGAAACTGTTAGACAAGTTCTCACACACTGCACAGTGTGAAAGGTAACAGAGATTTTGCTTACAAATTCTCAGGGCCTGGTGAGTATGGAGCTGTGGGGGCAACCCGAAGGCATGCAGTTAGCAGTTATCAGCTGCTCCTTGGGAGAAATACAGACACTCTCCTCTTGCTGACCCTGAAAACCTACTAACCCGGTCAGTGATGGGGTGATTTCAACTTGACCAGCACACAAACACCAGCATGCAGTATCACACAAAAGCTGTATTCCGTGAATTGCCACTTTTTGTCTGTTATTCTTTTTGTAACCATTCTCTTACACTGCCAGATACAGCAAATAAATAATGATAGTTATTTTGATAGAAATCCTAGGTTGTTTTTATGAACTGTCAAGTTGGAACTGATGCCTGGCTGACCTCCCATGCCCAGGTTTCAGAGGCTGTAAGTCACCTGGGAGGAGATTGCCTGTTTTATCCCTTGGAGCAGTTGAGTGGATTTGAACTGCCTGCCTTTGGATTGCAGCACCTCTTACCACTAAGCCGCCACAGCTCCCCTGATAGCAATCTAGGTTTCACAATTGATGAAAAAGGAAGACAAGTGCTGACTCAAAAACACGAGGAGGAACAATGCACCTTATAACTGGCTTTAAGAAACTCAAAACTAAAATTCATTGCTGTTGAGCCAGAACTGACCCATAGCTGTTCTTTTGTTGGGTTTCCAAAGCTGTAAATTGCATAGGGAGAGATCAGCCACCTTTCTCCTGTTAGAACCTTTGGGTTGGTGGTGCAAATTCCTACAGACTATACCATCAGAGAGATTAATATGATGTCACAGCTTATAAAGACATTAAACAAACCTGATTTTCTTTTCCTCCCCATTAAAATGGCCCTTTAGCAATGTCACGCTCCACGATAAATCTTAATGCTCATCTCATGGCTTCTAATGCTATTTTCTTCCCCAAAGGAGCTATGATTTCTTAAAGCAATGGTTAATTTCACGTCTGGAGCTAAAGGGTACAGGAAAATTATGGAATATCAATACTTGTTGGCTCAGAAAGCAAGAGCGTTTTAAATAATTAGGTTTTTAAGATGATCTCTGGTGGCCTAGTGGCAAGAAGCTGCACTGCAATCCCAGAGGTACAAGGTTCGAATCCACCAGATGCTCTGCTGGAGAAGGAGGAGCAATCTCCTCTGGACCAGTCAGATCCGATTTGACGGTACACACACACAAAAATAATAAAATAAAAAAAATTATATAACAGTCAGCCTTAACAGGGCTCCTGATGGCCGATGATGGGATAGTGTGAGTATCAAAAGGAGAATGCTGACTTATATCAATTGATATAACCAATGTGACAGTCATGAGTATTTAGTGATACACAAAAGAGAAAAAAGTATACAATGGATTCTCAAAGACAGTGAACAGAATATAATATTATCTGCTGAGTCTTGTTATTCTTCTGAATTGGGCACTTGAATTTCTGGATGTTTTCTAGCCATTTAAAAAGAATGTTTTTTATTTCAAAAATAGTCCAATAAGCAATATCATAATACATGGAGAAGAGACACTACCAAGGACTTTTATTTATTTGGATCTACAAACATCTATGGAATCAACAGTAAAAGAAAAAAAATGATATGATCTATTAGGCAAATTTTGTGCAAACATCTATTGTGAAAGTTAAAAAGCTATCACTTTGACGACTCACATGCACCTGTCCCAAGTTAGGGTATTTTAAAGTACTTTGTATGCCTCTGGAAGCTGGACAATGACAAAGACCCAATGACATGGACAGTGAATAAATGAGATCCAACACTAAAAACAATGTTCAGCAAAGTTTGACTTGTGTGTGATAATAATGATATTTATTATTTGACAAGTTCCACACTTTTGGGTCACCTTTCTTTGAAATGGGAACAAATAGGGTTCTTTTCTGATCAGTTGGCTGAGTCTCTCTCTTCCAAATTTCTTGGCACAGCCTAGTGTGCATGTCCAGGGCTGCACCTTTTTGCTGAAACGCCTAAGTTGGTATTGCATCAGCTCCTGGGGCCCAATTTTTTGCAAATGCCTTCAGTGAAGCTTGACCTTCTTCCTTTCTTCCATTGGTCCTTGGTCCTATGCACCTTCCTGAGTGCTTCCTGTGTCATCCAATATTTTGCCCACAGAATCCTTCAGTATTGCAACTTGAGGCTTAAGTTTGTTCCTCAGTTCTTTCAGTTTGAGAAATACTGTATGCTCTTCCTTTTTTTATTTTTGAACTCCAGCTCTTGCACATTTCATAATACTTTGCTTGGTCTACTAGGTCTGCCCTTTGAAATCATCTATTTTGTTATTGGACTTCAACATTTCTTTTGGATTCAGAGAAGGCATTGGAATGAAAGACATCATTATTGATGTCAGATAGATCTTGGCTGAAAGAATACCAGAATGACATTTATTTGTGTTTTATTGAGTATGCAAAGGGATTTATTTGGCACTGTGGATCATAACAAATTATTGGTGACCTTGAAAGCACGGGAATCCCAGACTAATTAACTTGCATTATGCGGCTGATACAAACTTACTTGTAGATAGTGAAGAAGACTTGAAGAACTTAGTGCAGAAGACCAAAGACTACAGTTTATAAATTACAATAAAACAAAAATCTTCACCGCCGGATCAATGGGCAACATGGTGATAGAAGGAGAAAATATTGAAATTGTCAAGGGTTTAATTTTACTTGGATCCACAATCAACACTCATAGTAGCAACAATCAGAAAAGCGGAAGATATGAAACAGATGCGGGAAAGAACAGACTAGAAGTGATATATGATTGAGTATTATGGTCAGCACAGGAATCCAGAATTAAGGTTGCATAGAGAAGTGTACTCGGGATGGGGGGTGGGGGGAAGGGACGTGGGAATTGTATACTAATGAAGGAATTTTTTTTTTCTTTTCTCTCTTCAGAGGGGGAAGTGAGCTGATGGGGAGGGGTGGGAAGGGAGAAAATTGCAGCAATGAATGAATGGAAATCCAAAACCTCTGTAAAAAAAAAAAATTATAAAAAAAAAAAGAAAAGCGGAAGATATGCCGCCCTGGAAAAAACTGTTGTCAAGGACCTTTCCCACAAGCTAAATAGCAGTGATGTTTGTTTAAAGACTAAGGCATACTTGATTCAAGCCACGTTGCATTGTTGTTGTTGTGTGCCATTGAGTCAGTAAATCCCATGGAAAGAGATTATCCTTCCTTCTCCTGAGAAGATGCTGGTGGATTTGAACCACATGCCTTTGGGATTGCAACACGGTGTTTTACCACTAGGCCAGCTTAGTTCCCTGACCCATGGTTTCCCTATTGCTTAGTATGCACCTGACAGTTAGACAATGAATAACGAAGGCCAAAGAAGAATTGACGTCTTTGAACTGTAGTGTTGGCGGGTTATTGAATGTATCACAGGCTCATAAAAGAACCAACAAGTCTGTCTTATAAGAAGTACAACTAGAGTGGTGCTTCTTAGCGGCAATGATGGTGAAGTATATCATACCTTGGACATGTTATCAGGCCAGGCCAGGCCATGGAAAAAGATATGCTGGAAAAGGTCAGTAAAAGAGAGGACAGATTTCAAGGAGATGAATCAACACAGAGACCGTAACAATGGGCTTGAGCAAGGCCGAGATCATGAAGGTGGTGGACTGCCGGGCAGAGTTTTATCTGTTGTTCCCAGGGCCATTACGAATGGTAGCTGACCGATGGCATCTAACAACAACTAACAACTTGTTCAACTGTGTTGGGCTTATTGACTTACTCACTGTATTAATGGAGAATACAGTACTGTGTTGATGTGAACACATCACCCACAAGGCATCTTTTTTTTTTAAATGACTTACAGAAAATAGGACTAGAAAGAAACCATAATTTTTTTACCTCAGTTCAGAAGTCAATAGAACGCAATTTCAATAATTTTTGTAAACATTGCAGAACACTAAGGAAGTTAGAGAAAGCAAGATTTCCTCACATTCCAAGGTCTTTCAAATGGCATTTCCTGCTGTTGTTAGCTGTGGTGAAGTCAATTCTATGTACAACAGGGTGAAACCCTGCCTCATTCTGTGCTATTCTCACAGTTTCTACTGGGTTCAAGCCTATCATTCCAGCCAATGGTTAAAGTTCTGGTTCAAGCCTATCATTCTAGTCAATGATTGAAGGTCAGGTACAAGTCTATCAATCCAGTCAATGGTTGAAGTTCTGGTTCAAACCTATCATTTCACTCAATGATTGAAAGTCAGGTCCAAGTCTATCCTTCCAGTCAATGGTTGAAGTTCTGGTTCAAACCTAAAATTTCACTCAATGACTGAAGGTCAGGTCCAAGTCTATCCTTCCAGTCTATGGTTGAAGTTCCAGTCTAAGCCCATCATTCTAGTCAATGGTCAAAGCCATCTGGTTGAAGATACCTCTCTATTCTTCCCAACTATGCTGCCTTTCTCTGGAGACTGTCCCCCCCAATAACAGGTCCAAAATATTTGACACAAAGTCTCACCATCCCTGCTTCTAAGGAGCACTCTGACCACATTCCCTCTGGGACTGTTTGTCCTTTTGACACTCCACGGCACATCTGATATTCTTTGACAACTCTGTAATTCAAAGGCATCAGTTCTTTGTACCCCCTTATTTCATGCAGATGAAGCAACTGAAAATAACATGGCTTTGGTTCAGTATGCTTTTGTCTTTAAAGTGACACACCTAGTTAGCATATTTAAAGAGGTTCTTGGAAACAAATTTGTCCAGAGTTATTCGCAGTAATTTGACTTCTTCATGGATACTTCCATGGTTGTGAACTGTAGATCCAAGTAAAAAAAAAAAATTCTTAACAACTTCAATCTTTTCTCTATTCATCACCACATCATTTATTGGCCTTGCTGTAAGGACTTTAGTTTTTCCTCATATAGAGATATAATTCATACTGATGAAGGTAGAGGTCTTTGATATTTTTCAGTAAGTGCTTCAAGTCTCTGTTTTCTTCAAACAAGGTTGTCTCATTTACAGTTTATAAGTTGTCGGTGAGTCTCTGATCTTGATGCCACATTCTTCATATAATCCAGCCTCCAGGATCATGGAATTTCTTACTCAAATTTGAAACTCTTGATTCCGCCTCATCATGAGCCTCTGTCAGGTTTCTGAGCTGCTAAATCTTGACAGGAAGAGACGATGCATCTTTCTTCAGCAAAGTTGCTGGTGGTTTCCAGTGGTTGGAGACATGACCTTGTGGTTAACAGTTCAACAGTCTGTATTACACCACCAGAGCTCCCATCTGACAGAGAGAGAGAGAGAGAGAGAGAGAGAGAGAGAGAGAGAGAGAGAGAGAGAGAGAGAGAGAGAGAGAGAGAGAGAGAGAGAGGGGGGAGGGGAAGGGGGAGGAGGGGAAGGGGCAAGGAATGGAGGGGAAGGGAGGAGAGAGAGGAAGGGGAAGGAAGGGGAAGGGGAGGGGGATGTCAAGGAAGGGGAGAGGAGGGAAGAGGTGTGGGAGGGAAGGGAAGAGGAGGGAAGGGAAGGGAGGGGGATGTCAAGGAAGGGGAGAGGAGGGAAGAGGTGTGGGAGGGAAGGGAAGAGGAGGGAAGGGAAGGGAGGGGGAGGCGAGAGGAGGAATGGGAAGGACAATTTCTTAGAATCTCACAAAATTCAAAGATTTAGAGCTAGAAGAAGAGTGATGTTTACATATCCTAAAAATGTATAGATTTTGGTAGGGGCTGAAGGACGTAACCTCTTAGTTGGAGCAAAAAAAATCAATAATGAATTTAACTTGAATCTCGTAGTGGGATAACGAACTCTCCTCAGGAAATTCTGACTCATTGACCTAACAGCCTTAAAAAGGGTCCAGCCTTTCCCTCTTGCTTTACATCTCTGGAGCGGGCAATTCAATGACAGCAGAGCAGAGGACCCGGGTCTGAGGCCCTCCTCCGGTTGTCATGGATACCATGCGAGCTCTAGTTCAAAGAGCTTGGACTGTACGAAGTCATCACGAGTTAGCCCAAGGAGGTTGTAAAGGGTTGAATGTTGGTCCCAAATGACATGTACACGCCCACTCCCGGGAACCTGTGACTCTTTGCTTATTTGGAAAAATGCTCTTGGCAGAGGACCAAGCTAGGGCTCTTGAGATGAGTAGACAACACTATCCAGTGGGCATAATGTCTAAGGACGAGTGTGCTTCCAAGAGGCTTGACTCAGACAGATGAGGAAGAGCCATTGGGACTAGGAGGCAGGGACTCCAGTGAGGTGAACATTGCACGGAGGCACAGGGGCAGCGGTCAGAATCCCGGAGAGGCCTTTGGGGAAGAATCGTCTCCTAAAGCCCCTAGAAGTGTAGTACTGGTGACACCTTGAATGCAGGCATCTCACCTCTGTCACTGTTTCTTGTTGTAAGTCATGACATCTGTGGTAATTTTAAAAATATTTTATTATTATTAATAATATTAATGAAAATTTACAGAGATTTTGGATTTCCATTCATTCATTGTTGCACTTTTCTTCCTGCCCACCCATCCCCTCCAGTTCATTCTTCTCTTTGAAAAGTAAAAAAAAATTATTTCATTGTTATACAATCCCTCCCCCCAAGTCCACTCCATTATGCATCCTTCGTTCTGGACTCCTGTCATGACAATAATACCTAATCACATATCCCTTTTAAACAGTTTTCTCCCTCATCTGTTTCAATGCAGTATACATTATTGAACCCATCTTTCTAGGTCTCCTCCCAACCCCGATGTCAGTGCCATTTTACAACAGTGGACCTATGCAGCATTGTCCTTTGGTGACTGAGATATTTCACTCAGCATAATGTCCTCCAGGGTCACACATTTTGAATAATATTGCATGAGTTCCTTCTTTTTCAATGCAGTGTACTGATTGTGTGAATATACCAACATCTGGGGTAATTTGTAAAACAACCTGAAAACAGATAAACAAAACACTAAGACAGGGATATACCTTTGAGAGTCAGAATCAAACAGGACAACCATGCTTCCTTGGGTCTCTTAAGTTTTACCCCTACGACAAGAAGCAGCTGTGTTCTTTCTCTATTAGTGGAAAATGTTTGGGTTTTCTTTCTCCACCTTATACCTGCCCTGGCTTCCGCAGATTTTACTAACTAATGGTTTCAGTTTATTTCCACCTGTTCTCTTCTGAGGACACACGACTGTTAGTCTCCAACCCTCACTTCTACTTCAAGTTCCTTTTCAGTACTAAGTGTGTACTTACTAGCCGACACTGGGTTCCATTCCACACCACTGCCTTGTTTTCTGGCCAGACATCCTGGCCTCTGGAAAGAAACCTAGGCAAAGAATTGCCTCAGGAAAGTCCTGGGCCCCTGTGAAACCCTTCTCATCACCATGATTGTGTGGCACAGCTGCCCCTTGTCTGCTACTGACTTTGAGAAACATATCTTATGGTATGGAGTTCTGGTGGCCTTGCGATAAGAAGCTGCACGGCGAACCCAAAGGCAGATGGTTCAAATACACCATCTGCTCTGCAGCAGAAAGATGGGCAGTCACCTCTTGTGCAATTTTCTGCCTCTGAATTCCCACTGGAGAGTCAGCTGTGGGTCGGTTCTGATTTGACAGCACATAACAACAACAATGGTGTGTTGACCCAGTGTTATCCATCAGAAATCCGTGGACGACGAACCTCAATGACATCAACATAGTCACTGGAACAGTGTAAGCCTCAGTGAGGAAACAAAGATTTAAACACTCAGCATGATTTAGAACAGCACAAATCCAATACCCAGGAACACGTCTACCCAAAAGCTAGGAATACAAAACTGTTGATAGGAAGGAGAAGTTCCTCTTCTTTCTCTTTGCTCTAGTCCTGCAAGGATTCTTTATTTCCTCTCCACTTTGAAAGCAGACACTATCTCTTCTCCTTAAAGGCCATGGACTCTGGGAGGCGCCAGAGCAAGGTGTGTTCCACTCGGAGAAACAAACCTGTAGAGGCAGGAAGCACGCACAGGCATCATCCAGAGCTGTCTCTACTGCATGAGTTTGGGCTCCATCACTGTCCGTAACTTGGCCTGATTGAGAAGGAGTGGCGAACCCTGGGGACCTGGGATTCACCTTGGAACTCTTTCTAGTGCTGCCACCAACACTGGTGGCACAGTGGGTACGACATTGGGCTGTTAACTAAAAGGTCAGTAATTCAGACCCTTAAGCCTGGAGAGAAAGGTGAGGGCATCTGCTTCTGTAAAGACTTAAATAGCTTTGGAAACCGAAAGGGGTAGTTCTGCCCCGGCTTCTAGGGTCATTGTGGGTCAGAATTGACCCTGTGACAGTGGTGAGGTTCTTTTAAAGTTCCCCTAGATGTCTTTCCACTTCTTCTTCTTTTTCCTTTTTTTAATTCTTGTTGTGTGCTGTCAAATCGGATTCGACTGCAACTGGAGATCTCCCCTCTTTCTCCAGCGGAACATCTGGTGGATTCAAACCACGTGCCTTAGGCATTGCAGTGAAGCTTCTTGCCACGAGGCCACCAGAACTCCCTACAATTCCACTTCTCAGAGTCCCTTTACTGTCTGTATTGGTTCAATCTCAGAGACTCACAGCAAAAGAAAATGAATGGAAATTCAAAATTTCTGTAAAAGTTCATTAAAATGAATTAAAAAAGAAAGTCTTCACTCTACCTGCCTTCATATTATCATTGCCTGGCTCGATTTGGTTTTGAGCCTGGCCAGAGTGGTCATTACAATGAAATGGACTTATTTTGCTCATTCACTCATCCAACAAATACTTGTTTCTTGTTTATCTAACACCAGGGTTAGGCGTCAAGGATAGAAGGAACACAGTTCTCACCCTCCCAGAGCATACAGTCAATTGACAGGGGAAGGAAGAAAAGCCCCTGAGAGTCACCGAGTAAACATGGAGCTGCAAGGAAAAGAGAAAGTTACACAGAGCTGCAAGGTGGGCCAAGCACTAAGAAGGAAAAGAGAAAGGGGCTTGAGAGATGTAAAGGGGACTTGGTACTGATCAGGCAAGGACCCTGATACAGTTTTCATAGTCCGTGCCTGGTTTAGGGTAGCTGATGGGCTGTACAGCAAGAGAATCAGTGTTCTAGAATTTTCCTCTGAAACCCCACCGCCACACAGATCCTGCATATAAAGGTTAGAGTCAACTGGAAATCTCTCTCTCTCTCTGCCTCTCTCCCTCCCTCTGTTGTTGGTAAGTGTGTTAAGTGCCATCGAGTCAAGCATGACTATGGTGACCCTATGAACAAAAGACCTGAACCATGTTCCATAACTATCATTGTTTCTCTAAGTTCATAGAGCTTCCAGATGCATGTTGTTTAGGAAGTGATACCACTCCTGGTCCTAAGCCTGTCTTAATCTGGGAGCTCTACCAAACACTGTCCACCATGGGTAACCACCATGGCATTTGACAAACTGGTGGCACAGCGGTCAGCATCACAGCAAACCCAAGTTACCTCAGTACAGTGAATTGACAGACCAGTGCTGTATCACTTAGAAGAATGTTCATTCCAAAAACAATTAACACCACGCCTGAGAGCCCAACCAACCTTTAAATGCACAAGTCCTGATTGGTTCTAAAGATGAGCTTCCAGCCCACAGCTCTTGTTAGTCAAATCTAGCAAGTCCAATTTCTATCTATCTATCTATCCTCTATCACCTTTGTTGTTGTTGTATACTGTAGAGTTGGAATTGACCCATAGCGATGCTCTGGCAGATTTTCAGAGGCACTGAATCACATGGGAGGAGATTGCCCATCCTTTGGGGTTGCAATGCAGCTTCTTGCCATTAGGCCACCAGATACCATATATAGATATAGATATAGATGATAGAGATAGAGATAGATATATGTGTGTGTATGTGTATGTATACGTGTGTGTGTATATATATGTATGTGTGTATACACACACACACACACACACACACACACACACACCCCTACACACCTACACACACACACACACACACCCGTGCCTATCTATCTACTGGAGATAGCACGCCTGACTCTAGGTCCTCTGCAAAGAGACACAGTCTTGCTTCTTGGAGGTGTTAGGGACCACCCCTGTCCTCCCTGGTGCTGTGGGTCTCCTGGTCTCGTAAGCTTTTCGTAAGTCTGCATTTGTCTCTTGTATGCATTTGCGACTCCAGCAATTGGGTTAAGAGTCTTTAAAGTGAAAATACACCTCGGATAAATAATGAATTCATTTTTAACACATAACTATATACCAAATATCGCATGGAATATTCTTAGGCTATAACATTCTGTGTTGTTTATCTAGAATTCACATGGAACTGGATATTCTTCTGGGTTTTATCTGATAATCCTAGCCAAGGCCACAGCCTTGAGTGAAGGAAGCCTGCATTTCCTCAGTTAGATGTGACCTTGGCTCGCAGTGTTTCTGACATTCACACGCTGTCTCCCTCCCACTTGCTGGCCTCAACCGTCTTCTCCCGCCTGAACACCTGGAACAACCTCTCCAAGACTGGCCACACTTGTCTGTTTATCAACTCTCAGGTGATTTGATGGTATAGTCCTTTCATTTCTTTTCAGAGGCTTATGGACTTTTAAGCTTCCTCATCCTTCCTCTTTTTTCGCCTTTAATTATTTTCTGATTTCATCAAGGTGCTAGATTCCTTGTGAATCCAAATCCAAAGCTTGGTGTCTTTCTCCTTTACCTTTGGCTTGATTTGATGCCTTGGAACTTGCCCTAGCTGTGGGTGACCACCTTGAAAGGAGGCCATTGTGTTCATGGGCCTCTGGCACCACCTCGTGGTAAGCACTGGAAAAGTCTCTTGCTCGTCCCTCAGCAAAACTGTGTGCATTTCCAGGATAAAGGAGAGTTCTGCAGGGATTCCTGGAGAGCTCAGGGTCAAAACTTCCAGGAGTGTTGAGACTGAGGAGCTTCCCCCATCATTGGAGTAATCCATGTAGCCACCGTCTCCTCACTTACGCTGCTGTGAACACTGGTGTACAAGTCTCTGTTTGTGCCTCAGTTCTCATATTCTCAGGGTATATTCCACACAGTGGAATAGCTGGGTCATATGGAATTTCTATGTTCAGCTTTTTGAGAAAGCACCAAACTGCTTTCCAGAGTGGTTGTACCATTTTACAATTCCACCAGCAACGTATTAAGAATTCCTTTCTTGCCACATCCTCTCCAACATCTATTACTTGCTGCCCTGTTAAACTTTGCCACTCTTATTGGAGTGAGACGGTACCTCATTGTGGTTTTGATTTGCATCTCTCTTATTGCCAGTGATTTGGAGCATTTCTTCATGTGTCAGTTGGTCATTTGATTATCTTTCTCTGTGAACAATCTTTCCATGTCTTTGGTCCATTTTATAACTGTATGATTAATCTTTTTCATGTGGAGGCCCTGTAGGATTCTGTATGAGACTTTTGTTAGGAGACCCTTGTCTGGAATGGTATTGGCAAATTTTTTTCCCCCAGCCAAAAGGCTTTCTTTTCATTCTGTTGGGAAAAGCTTTTGATGTGCACCAGGATTTAATCTTTAGAAGGTTCCATTCATCAATTTTATCCTCTCCAGATTATGCATTTCTGGCTGTATTTTGCAGTCTCTCTGTACTGGACACTAGGCCTTCTAAGCTTGATCCCAGGTTGTCTCTGATGAACTTTATGGTTTGGGGCTTTATTCTCAAGTCTCTGATCCACCTTGAGTTGTTTTTTGTACATAGCGTGAGATGTGGATCCTGTCTTAGCTTTTTGTAGATAGAAGTCCAGTTTTGCCAGCACTATTTGTTGAAGAGGTTGCCATTTCCCCATTTGATGGGTTTTATTTCCTTGTTGAATATAAGTTGATCATAGATAGATAGGCCCATTTCTGGGTTCTCAATTCTGTTCCACTGGTCTATGGGCCTGTCATTGTTCCAATGCCATGCTATTTTGGTTACTACCACTGAATAGTAGGTTTTGAGGTCACTTTTGTTTTTCAGACGTGCTTTGCTTATTTGGAGTCTAGAAAGAGAAGATCATAGCATCTTGAACCAGAGTTGCTCTATGAACTTGGGCTTGTCACATAACTTCTCTGAGCCTCAGTTTACTGATGTGCAAACAATTGCTTCAGTAATTTGGAGAGGTCCCGGACAGCAAACACACCCAATGTGATGTCTCCTGATCTCCTGACTGTTGGTACCGCAATACTGGTTGTGGATCCATGTAAGATGAAATAATTGACAATTCCAATCTTTGCTTCATTTATAATGATTTTGGTTACCAGGCCAGTTCTGAGGGCTTTTGTTTTCTTGATATTGAGATTCAGTGTAGTCTTTGATCTTCTGCAACAAGCATTTCAAGCCCTCCTCACTTCCAGCAAGCAAGGTCGTGTCATCTGCATAATGCAGTTTGTTGAGGAGTTTTCCTTTGATACTGATGTCACATTCTTCTTCATAAAAGTCCAGCTTTTATAATGATTTGCTCCACATATAGATTGAACAGTATGGAGAGAGGCTACAACCCTGATGCACATCTTTGCTGATTTTAAATCATGCAGTGTTCTCTTGTTCTGTTTGGATGACAGCTTCTTGGTTTATTAACAGCTTTCATATGAACATTATTAAGTGTCTTGGGATTCTTACTCTTCTCAATGTTAGTCATAGTTTATTAGGATCCACACGGTCTTCTCTGTTTTCAGCCAGGATCCATCTGACAGCAGGAATACTATCCCTGGTGCTATGGAGTTTAATATTTTTGTAACTCATAGTAAATATCTATCTATCTCTATCTCTGTCTCTGTCTCTCTCTCTCTCTATCTCTGTCTATATCATCTACATCTATCTATATATCATTTATATCTATATCTATGTCACCTATAGCTATCTCTCTCTCTATCTATATCTACATCTATATCTATCTCTCTAGATAGATAGATATAGATGATGATATAGAAGATATAGATATAGATACAGACACATAGAAATAGATATAGATACAGAGATACAGATAGAGATAGATGATAGATAGATAGATAGATAGATATCTACCCACTAGCCTTTTCTGTCTCTCAGATTTTGGTTCTTATTATTCTTGTCGGTCGTGCTAGAATGGACCCAGAGCTGCAGTGGGTTTTTGGAGGCAGTAAATTGTGGGAGAGGAGGTTGCCCATCTTTCTTCTGCTGGTGGATTCGAACTGCATGCCTTTGGTTGGACAGCACAACTCCTTACCACGGAGCCACCAGCACTCCCTCTCAGCTTCTTAGGAAGCTGCTTTCTCAGTTGTAGTGGGTACTGGAGGGGAGGTCTCGGACCACAACCTGCCTGGCTCTTCAGGCAACTTGCTAAGGAACTAGCCAGTGCTTCTTGACAGAGTACAATAGAGTAAACAACGATGAATGGTGACGATTTCTTTATTTACCACCTCGCATTAGCAGAGTGGTAAATGTATTAAAGTGCATACTCTAAAAAAAGAGAGCAGATGAGCAAGATTTATATACGTCGGCTGGGAAGCAAGTTTATTCAAGTGTCAACACACTTAAGGAAGAAAGTGGGCTGTGCTTCTCAAAAGTGAGGAAAAGGCTTTTCTTTTGTCTGGGATTGAATTTTATTTTTGCTGTCCATGGGTGGTGTATCTTCAGCATGAAGTAATGCTTTGTTACTGACCAGTTATAAGTTAGGGTTCATAGAGGGAGTTTCAGGTTCTGGGCTTTGGGTAATTTCTCCCATAATTCAATCTGACTCTTCTCTAAGCTTGGGCAAAACTACAATGCTAATTTATTATAATGCTCTAACAACTAGGTCTCCAGTCACTTTTCATCAATTTTCCCCATACTTTACACATACTTGAATTAGAAAAGAATCCCTTTTTCTAATCTTTCTCTTCTTCCCATTGGTCCATTAGAAGCTGTGACCTTCATTTTTCTCCACATCTAATGTACCTAGTATCACCTCTTGGTGAAAATCTGCGTAAATGTGTGAATCTGAAGAAATGGGTCTTAACTTTGTCAACTTAGCATTTGATCTATTAGGAACATAATTGTATCAAAATCCCTATGTTGTTGCACATTTTCCAAGATATGTCTGCTAGTTCTTTTGGAAGTCTGGGGGGTACTCAGTACTCTTCTCTGACATACCACAACTCAAAGGCATCGAATCTTCACCTGTCATCCTTATTTATTGTCCAGTTTTCAGATGTGTAGCAAGGGATTGAAAAGACCATGGCCTGAATCAAGCACACCTTAGTATTCAAACTGACATCATTGTTCATTCCCGAGAAAGGCGATACAACAGAATGTGGGAATTATTGAACAATATCATTGTTATCACACGCAAGCAAAATATTGTTGAAGATTATCCAGAAATGGCTGCAATAGTACACTGACAGGGAACTTCCAGAAGTTCAAGCTGGATTTAGAAGAGGCCATGGCACCAGGGATATTACTATTGATATCAAATAGATCTTGTCTGAAAGCACAGAATATCAGGAAGATGTCTGTTTTATTGACTATGCAAAGTCATTTGACTGTGTAGCTCATAACAAACTGTGTCTAACATTGAGAAGAATAGGAATCCCAGAACATTTAATAGTGCTCATACAAAATCTGTTCCTAGACCAAGAAGTTGTTCAAACGGATCAAAGGAACACTGCACGATTAAAAAACCAGGAAAGGTGTGCATCGAGAGTGTATCCTTGTCTCCATATCTACTCAATCTCTATGCTGAGCAAATAATTGGTAGATCCAGACTCTATGAAGAAGAAGGTGACATCAGGATCTGAGGAAGACTCATAACATACGTCTGCAGATGACAAAGCCTTGTTCTTTCAAAGTGAAGAGAACCTGACGTGCTTGCTGCAGAAGATCAAAGACTAAAGCCTTCAATATTAATTGCATCTCAATATCAAGAAAACAAAGGTCCTTACCACTGGGACAATAGGCAACATCATAATAGAGAAAGGATTGAAACTGTCAATGATTTAATCTTGGATCCACAATTAATATCCAGGGTACCAGCAGTGAGGAGATAAGGAGATGTATTACTATGAGCAAGGCTACTGTCAGAGACCTCTCCAAAATACTGAAGAGGCCACCACAGGAACAAATAAACTGTAAATAGATGTCTTGAGTTGAGAGACATCACCAACTAGTAAAAGAGCTTGGAGGAACACTCACCCATCTCTAGGATCCATCTCAGTTTAAAGACTTTCATTAAGTTCTGTAAGTTCCTAAGGCAAAGATTTTCAAATCACTGGCCCAGTCTGTGCTATTATCATAGGAATGAATATTTATAGGAGCTCCCAGTGGGCCTGAAGAACACGGGCCCATTATGGTACATTCATCTTGGTTAGGCAGTGCCCAAATAGAGGGGCCACTGTGTGGGTTTGAGCTTTTAAAATTTGCATAACTTGATTCTTCACACAAAAATATACATCCTCAAGAAGCACAGAAAGCCTTTGGGAAGGAAGCCTTCTCAGAGGAATGATTGCCTGCAGGCGCCTGTCAGGGAGCTAAATAACCCATGGAGCTCGATCCCAGGACCTTTGTGCCCAGGCTTGGGGTAGAGCGGGACACTTTTTGGAGCACTTGAAATAGCTGAGACTAATGTCACATGGCTGTGGGCCAGAAAGAGGCTTGTCTCAGCAAAGCAAAAAGAACTTTGTAGCATGTGCCTAGGCAGAGCAGGGGTGGTAATGAAAGCTCAAAACAAAAAGGTGCTGGTGGGGAGAGTGGGAAACGAATGCAGAGATAAAGGACATTGTACTGGAATACGTGAAAGGAAGAACAATCTGGAAGGAATGGACAATTAAAAATGATGAGTGTGAAAATTGGGATAGTACAAAGGGCATTGGTGGTGGGAAGGGAGGAACACGTGTATGCAGGTGAGAAGAAAGCTCTTTGTGAAGCTTCACTATAATAAAAGAAAGGGAAAAAAAAGAAGAAGAGAGAGAGTCAAGGGGGAAAAAAACCCCCACCCAAATAAAGTGAAGTAGTGATTCTGTTGAATGTGAATTGAATTTTAAGAAATTTAAAAAAAAATCAAACTTAATCAAGATCAATCAATGGAGTTTGCTTTAAGCCATTATGAAAGATCAATAATTGCTCAATTGAGTTTAAATTCTCATGAAAAGAAAAGACATTTTAATGAGACTTGGAGAGAGAGGTGGCTGGATTCAAGCAGGCCCAGAATGGAGTCCAACATTGGAAGTAGCTAGAAGAGGTTTGTTAGAAGTCTGCTAGCAGAAAAGTTGGATTAAAAGAGAATGAAGCTGGTTTACAGATCTCCATTTATGTCTCAGTTCTAATTTCCTTGGGGTCTATTCTAGTAGTGGAATAGCTGGGTGATATGGAGTTTCTATGTTCAACTTTTGGAGGAAACGTCAAACTGTCTTCCAGAGTGGTTATAACATTTTACAATCCCACCACAGTGGATAAGTAGAAACCACTGATATGGTGCTGTTAGATGCTTAATTTCTAGTGTTTTCTAGTAGTTTATGTGCCCCACATTGTATCTGCTTTACTTCACCTTATTTTTCAGTGTGTAATGACATTTCTTGAAAATTAAGAGAGAACAAAAATATCTTCAAGGGAAATTTCATTATGTACATGAATTTTTTCCCTTCATACCATTGAACATGATGTGTCAAAAAAAGCTTCCACTTGCTGACATCCAAGCAGATATATGCACACCCATGTTTATTGCAGCTTTGTTCACAATAGCAAGGATTTGGAAACAACCTAAGTGCCCGTCAACAAACGAATGGCTAGAGAAGCTGTGGTATATTTGCACAATGGAATACTATGCTGCATTGAAAAACAAGGAACTCATGCAATATTATTCAAAATGGTTGACTCTGGAGAACATTATACTGAGTGAAATATCCCAGTCAGTCACAAAAGGACAAATATCACATGATGTAGAATGGGACTAACCTTGGGGTTGGGGAGAGACTGAGTAAGATGGGTTCAATAATGTATATTGCACTGAAACAGAGGAGGGAGAAAACTGTTTAAAAGAGATATGTGACTAGGTATTTCTGTCATCACAGGAGTCTAGAGCGAGGGCTACATGGTGGAGGGGACTTGGGGGAGGGTTTGTAAAACAATGAAAGAATCTTTTCTTTTACTTTTCCATAATTTTTGACTCATGTACTTATAACTTGTTAGTTAAATTTGTGTCTTCTAGGTTGCAAACCCCCCATGATACATCTTCAAGGATATGAACATGTATGGCTAAGCACAATTAATAACAGTGCATCTAAATTCCAAAATCAATCTCCATAATAGTCTATGTGTTTCCTACTGCCAAAGGGGCCCTTTAGAGTAGTGGGAGAAGATCTTCACCCTGAAACCCACAGCGTCCCTTTTCAGCAGGAAGTAGCTAAGAGAATATGCCATCCCCTTTTCCTTATGAATCAGGGTGAAGTCTCTCTCAGGGAGGAGTGATAGGGAATGGCAAAGGACACACTGACAAAGGAGATTAATCAGAACTGACTTTGACAAGCACTGTGGCAATTGGACAATTAAAACAGACATTCAGATGGCGGGGGAAGAAGAACAAACTGGGGAGGAGGGTAGAGAAAATGGTGCAGCAGTGAAGGAGTGAAGACCCAAAATCCCTGTAAATGTTCATTAAAATTAATAAAATTTAATAATAATAATAAAAAAAGCTTCCACTTAAACTCACACATGTAATTGATGATCTGTTCCACAGTCAGCACCTTGCCTAGTTTTAACTGTTGATAATGAGCTTCTCCAATTATTTCTTCTACAGATGTAGTCAAACTGATTCCTATACAGTCCACCAGGTAAGGTCCATTTGTATTTTGTAAAAAAGGTATTTGTGATGAATAAATCATTGAACATACAAAAGTCAATCATTCTATTTCTGGCCTCATTTCTATCACCAAATCTTTATATTCCAACTATCCTTCTTTCTTCATTTCCAGCTTTTACTGTCCAATCACCCGTTATTGTTAACGTCTTGACTGGCTGTTTGGTCAATTTCAGATTGCAAAATTTGATAAAAATCTTCAATTTTCTTTTCTTTGGCTTTAGCGTTCGGTGCATATATTTGAATATGCTGTCTTTCTTGTATGCATATGAGTGATATTCCATCACTAACAAAATTATACTCAAGGATGGAACTTGGAATTGTCTTTTTCACTATGAAAGCAACGCCATTCTTACTCTTTGTTTATTTTCAGCATAGTACACCATGTGGTTGATTCAGCGTGGCCAGTGATTGTGCATCTCTTCTCACTGACGCCTCGACTGTTGATGTTCATACGTTCCATTTCATTTTTTCACAATTTCTGGTTTTCCAACCTTCACATACTCTGTCCATTCTATGTTCCAACTATTAAAGGACGTTTGCAGCTGTTTCCCCTCATTTTGATGGAATTGCAAGCTGGGCTCTCCCTCAAATACTGTATCTATCTGTATTCCACTAGTAGGGTTTTCAGAAGCCTCTATAAGGTCTTCAGAGGCCTATTATTTAAGAAGTATATTTCGATTAAAACAAGCTTGGAAGCAGGAGTGGCATCCACTTCTGAAATGGCTTGTCTCTGGAAACTCTATGAACAGTGCTCAGGCCTTTCGTTCATAGGGTCGCTATGAGTCGTCTATAACTCAACACACCTAACAACAATAGACAACTCAGAGAGAGCTATTTTGGCCTAGTGGACAGAAAGTTATGCTACCAAGTCCAAGGTGGGTGATTTTAATCTGTGGCCCTCAGGCCGGTTTAAATTGTTTTTTATCAAACATTCTCCTAAGTGGTATAGCACTGGTCTGTGCATGGCTGTACAGAGGTAACTCGTGGTTGCTGTGATGTTAAACAATGACACTGATGTGCCAAATGTGATAATGGTGAACAGTGTTTGATGGAGCTCCCCGATTAAATCAGGCTTGGAAGCAGGAGTGGCATCCACTTCCGAAATGGCTTGCCTCTGGAAACTCTATGAACAGTGCTCAGGTCTTTTGTTCACAGGGTGGCTATAAGTTGTCTACAACTCGATGGCACTTAACAACAACAACAACAACGATAACAAAAATAACAACAACATGACGCATCCTACTTCCTGGTCTGTCTTAATCCGGGAGCTCCACTAAAACTTGTTCCCCATGAGTGAGTGGCCCCTTTGGCTTTTGACCCACTGATAACACAGCGTTCAACATCATAGCCACCCATGAGTACAGCACACTGACAGACAAGTGCTGTATTAATTAGAACCACAACCAACAAGCAAGAATCTAGATATCGAAGCTACCAGGTAATTATCAATATGCAGCTCAATCCCCCCAGACAACAAACAGACAGATAAGTCTCACAGTTTAAGAAGCTCTGTGTCCGAGTTCCAAGCTTTCTCCTTAGCAGCTCAGGAGGAAGGTCCTTGTCTCGGATCTGCTCCAGGACTGTACTCCTGTGGCTTTAGTGTCCACGCTCTTACAGCAAAACAGCCCGTCTGAGGCCAGTGGCAGCATGTCAAGAAGGGGTGCTGTGTGGGTGCTGGAGCCGTCCAGCTGAGACACACAGTAGGCTCATGTCTCGGGTGAGGGCGATGTCTCAGCCAGCTCCTGTATGCTAGGGAGCTTTTATGTATCCTTGTTGTTTCTGATGTGCTGTGTACCGTTGAGTCAGAACTGATCCACAGCTGACACTCCAGTGAGCTTTCAGAGTCAGTAAACTACATGGGAATCCAACTAACCCCCCCCCCCCCATTGCTCTTCCTTGGAGCAGCTGGTACATTTGAACGGCTTACTTTTTGTTTGACAACACAGTTGCTTACCGTTAAGCCACCGGAGCTCCCTTTGTGTAGAAGGAAGGAAATAAAATCCATAAATTCAATTGATGCTGACACATTCATGCTTTCCTAGGAGGAGACTTCTCCCTGTCCACTTAGTCTCCAAGCTCCTATGAGGATGAAATAAGTCTGAAAAGATTTCTGAAAAGACACAGTGACAGTGGGCATAGATATAATGGTGATAATTTTATAAAACACAGTGTATGCAAATGATCATATAAAATACGATGTGAATGAAGGAATGTGTGAAACACAATGTGCATGAATGAAACACAGTGCATTAGAATTTTGTACAGACAACAATAGAAAATTAAAACAAGTAATACTTTAAAGAAAGGTAATCCAACAGAATATGATAACTATCTAATAATATTGTTAATGTTGATGGTGATTGTCTTCGACTCGAGCACGACACATAGTGACCCTTATGAACAAAAGGCTTTACACCCCTCTACAACTATTGACATTTATCAAAGTGCATAGAGTTTCTGGAGGCGTGTTATTTAGGAAGTGGATGCTACTCCTGATATCACAAGCAAATATAATATTTCGGAAGGTCATTCAAAACCGAGTACGTAGAGAATTGGTTTGTCTTGCTCAAGCTGGTTTTAGAACAGGCTGTGGCACCAGAGGTTGATTGTGGTTAAGTGCCATCGAGTCGTAGATGACTCATAGCGATCCTATGAACGAAAGACCTGAACACTTGTATAACTTTGGTCATTTCTCCAAGTTCGTAGGGTTTCTGGAGGCAAGCTATTTTCAGAAGTGGATGCCACTCCTGCTTCCAAGCTTGTTTTTGTTGGGAATCTCCACTAAACACTGTCCACCACGGGTCACCATTCTCACATTTGACACATCAGTGTCACAGTGTTCAGTATCACAGCAACCACGAGTTACCTCTGTACAGCAAGTGGGCACACTGGGGCTATATGATCTAGAAGAATGCTTCACCAGTGACATTAATCAATGGTAATGAATGTGTCAAAACAAAATGTCTATAAATTATTGGACAATCAGTAAGGATGACAGAAGGAGCTTTGGAGTTGTGGTGCTGGAGAAAAGTACTGAACTTCCCATGGACTGTCAAAAGAACAAACGCGTCTCTTTGGGAAGGGAGTGTAGCCAGGGTGCTCCGTAGAGGCGAGGATGATGAAGCTCTGTCTCACATAATTAGAGCCAAAGGGGCCAGTCCTTGGAAAAAGACATGTTGGGAAATGTGGAGTGTCAGAGAAAGAGAGGAAGACCCCCATCAAGACCCCCAGACTGTAACAATGGACTAGGGCGTACCATAGATTGTGAGGCTGGCACAGGCTAGGGCAGGTTCAGGTCTGTGGTTCTCAGGGACTATGTGTACTGTGCTGAGCGTACCTGGACGACACCGGAGAACAACGGGGCCTTTCCAGGAGCCGCTGCAGCCCGCGGTGGTTCTCAGAATCGCCACTAGGTGTCAATGTCGGGCTGACTTGCCGCGGTCTCCGGGGCCGCCGTTAAGGTGCTAGGGTCCCCGCGGAGCTCGCGCTGTCCACTCGCACTATATAACAAATGTCCGCGGTGCAGGGCGCTTTCTTTGGGAAGGACCCCAGGGAGCTCAGGGGTTTGCATAGGAACCCGTGGGAGTGGCTTCTGATAATGATATTCAGCGTCTAACGGGGCTGCGCCCAGCTTTGATGTATGGGATTATTACAGGGCAGTAATGCAGGGCACCACAGGCCGGCAAGCGGGCTGTGCAAGAGAACTTCTGGGCGCACTGAGCCTCCTCACCGCAGACATGGTTGGTGCAAAGCGCTGGTGGGGAGGGGCAAGGTGGGCACGAGGGGAGAGTGACAGAGGACTGCGCTGGGGTGGACAGAGAACAGTGGGGTATCCTGGGAGGAGTGTCCTTATAGAGCTACTTTGGGTGGGCTGCCCTGGGAAAGGTACCCTGGGAGGTGTGCCCTGGCAGAGGTGCTCTGGGTGGGGTGCCCTGGAAAAGGTGCTCTAGGAGGGGTGCCCTAGGAGGGGTGCCCTGGTAAAAGTGATTTGGGAGGGCTGCTCTTGGAGGGGTAACCTGGGAAGTGTGCTCTTGGAGGGTAACCTTGGAGGGGTGCCCTTGGAGGGATAATCTGGAAAGGGTACCTTGGCAAAGGTACTCTGGGAGGGGTGCCCTGGGTGGATCAGAAAACTACTCTTTGCTTACTCTCTGCAGTAACAGATCAGGCCTCTTCCCCAAGGTGCAAAGAGAGAACAGATAAAGCTTCGGTCAGTCATAATGGGGAGCTTGGAGCAACCGCCATGGAGCGGGCCTTGGTAAAATGACCAGAAAGGCTGCTACATAGCTTTTCTACTTTGGTCTCCTGATTAAATCATGGTTTCATTTAGCAAGCCCTGCCAGGCTAGGCTTTTATCATTTCCTCAGTGTTGTTGTTATGGAGTCTGACCTGACACATAGCTGATCCTTTCGGGGGTTTTTCAGAGGCAATTCATTGCCCAGGAGATTGTCCATCTGTCTCCTGAGGAGCCGCTGGTGGATTTGAACCCCTTGCCTTTGGGCTGGAAGCACAACTCCTTGATAATAAGCTACCAGAGTTCTTTAATTCACCAGGAGAACTCTAGGTTCAGACTTGATGGTGTCAGAAAGGGTCCTGGAAAGGACAGAGCTGCTCTCTGACTCATCTCCTTCTCTAAGGAGTGGGGTGGACAGTGTGAAGGTCTCCAGGCAGTTGATGTTTTTATGTGCCGTCCTGCGACTCATAGCGACCCTATGTACAACAGCCCTAAACCCTGCTCTATCCTGTGCCAACTTCACTGTCTCCGACACAACCATCCCCATTACTCCAGTCACTGAATCAATCCACCTCATAGAGGGTCTTCTTCTCCTGAGCTATCCCTCCACCCTCCCACGCATAGCGTTCTTCTCCAAGGACTGGTCCCTTCTTGCAACATGTCCAAAGTATCAGACGCAGCTTCAGACTCCTTGCCTCCAAGGAGCAGCCTGGGTTCACCCTCTCCAAGACAAATCTGTTTGTTTTCTAAGCAGTCCATGGTATATTCAATACTCTTCTCCAGCATCACAGCTCAAAGGCATCAATTTTCCTTCTGTCCTCCCTAGTAATTTTCCAACTCTCTGACACATAGCAAGTGATTGCAAAGACCGTGGTCAGTATCAGGCACAGCTTAGTCTCCAGAGTGACTCCATTGCTCTTCAGTACTTTGGAGAGGTCCCTAACAGCAGACTTTGTCATCACAATATATCTTTTAATTTCCTGGCTGCTGGTGCCAAAAGTGTTGACTGTGGAGCCAAGCAAACTAAAGCTGTGAACAATCTCAATCTCTTCACCATCCATCTTGATGCTGCCAGTTGGCCCAGTGGTGAGAATCTTTGTCTTCAGCTGATAGAGACAGAATTTCCACCACAACAGCCAACCATCTCTTCTCCTGGGTTATGTTCACCCTCTCTTTGACCTGCTCTGTTTAGACCACAGTGTTGTCTTGTCTCACAATTCATTATGAAATCTGAACCATATTGTCAGCGTGGACTATAGATGCCAACCTCTTGCTTCTGTGATGTTTCTCCTTTCTCCTGGGTCTTTATAGGCTCTTCCCATAGAGGCAGTGAGAATCTTTTTCAGCTCACTTAAGACTGTTCTAGGTCAACAGTTAGTTTACTCCTGGCCGCTGCTTGTTGTTATGTGATGTTGAGTTGCCTATGAGTCATAGTTCTGAAGCCTGTGCTCTCCTGAGTCAGTCTCACTGACTCCGACACACAAACCCCCAATATCCCTGCTACTGTATCAGTTCATCTCATCTGGAGTCTTCCTTTTCTACACTGTTCCTCCACCCTTCCGAGCATGATGTCCTCCTCCAAGGACTGGTCCCTCCTGGCCACATGCCCTAAGTATGTGAGACAGATCTTCAAAATCCTAGCCTCCAAGGAGAAACTTGGTTTCATCTTCTCCATGTCAGACCTATTTGTTTTCTTGGCAGTCCAGGGTGTGTCCAAGGCTTTTCTCCAGCATCACAGCTCAAAAGCATAACTTGTCTATTGTTTGTAATCTAAGGGATTTTTAAAAAAATTATGTGTGTGTGTGTGTGTGTGTGTGTTCTATCAAGTCAGATCTGACTGGTACAGGAGGAGATTGTCCCTCCTTTTCCCGGCAGAGCATCTGGTGGATTCGAACCGTGTGCCTCTGGGATTGTAGTTGCAGCTCCTTGCCACTAGGCCACCAGAGCTCACCATAATCTAAGTCTTGTTGTTGTTGCCTACAGTTGAGCCAGTTATTACTTATATTGGCCCGTAGGACAGAGAACTGGCCCCTGCAGTTTCTTTTGCTGTATTCTTTATGGGAGCAGATTTAGAGGGTGTCTATGTGTGTGCTTGTGTGTGGTGTATACATGTGTGTGTTTCAGAATAGAGGTAAGGAAAGCCCACATGCCCCAGGCTCAAGCAGGAGGTGGCCAGGGTGCAGGAATGAATCCTGAGAAGCTGATGTCCACTGGACTTCTCTGCCTGGGAGCTGAAGGAAGTCTTACCCTTGAGTCCTACAGCAGACCCTCTACCTGGGCAATAAGGCTTCACCTTTTCCCAAAGGAGTCAGCAGGAAGCACCCTGGTGGCCAACAGGGATGAAGAGCTGCTTTTCTCCTAATGCACTATGCAGCTGGACACCCTCTTAGGGTCTAGTATCCCCATCTGTGAATAGCATTGTTGTTTTTATTGTTGTTAAGTTCCATCGAGTTGTAGACCACTCATAGCAACCCTATGAAAGAAAGACCTGAACACTTGTATAACTTTCATCCTCTCTCCAGGCTCATAGGGTTTCTGGAGGCAAGCTATTTTGGAAGGGGATGCCACTCCTGCTTCCAAGCTTTCATTTAGTGGACTAAATTACCAAGAGCACTCTTTGTACGTGAATAGCACCTAGCCAATAGGCTTCCCCATCACTCTTACCATTGCTCTCTTATCATTTCTAGGTTTTTTCCCCTCTATCAGGGAGCAGACATGGGCTGCCTGGGGACCTTTCTGATCGCTGGTAACTGACTATAGTGAACTCTGAGAGGAAGGAGTCTTCCATGGAGCACAGAAAGCTTCTCAGGAGGCTCAGAATCGGAGAGCCTGAGAACAGAGATGGAAACTGGGGAAAAGAATGTGGTCTGGGAGTCAGGCCTCCAAAAGGACCGTGGTTCATCAGTCAAGGGGGCTGGGTGCCCCAAGAGAGCTTGTGTTGGCAGGCTCCAACATCACAGGGCGGTCTCAGGAATGACGGGGTCCCTTCCAGAGCTCCGCACAGACCTGAGCTCCCTCTCCCACTGCCCAGCACGTCTCTCTCAGCATCAGTGGTCTCTGCCCTAGTGGCCACACCAGAGCCACTTTTGGAATTCACTAGTGATCTTTCCCACTGAGACCATGTCAAGAATCCTGGGCAGGACTGGAATCTAGGCAAGAGCCTCAAATCTACAGCTTATTTGTCTTCAGCTCCATAAGTTTTGTTTGTTTTGTTTTTTTCTTTATAATAAGCAATGTTTTAATGGGGTTAACAGGACTGACAGCATAAACAGTTACAGTTACTTTTCATTTTTTAAAAAGTTTTCATTTTAATTGTGATTTTAACAAAAGTTAACAGAAAAATTGGATTTTCCTTCACTCATTATTGCACATTTTCCTCCCCCCTCCCTTCCCTGGGACACTTTTTTTAAAAAAAAATACTCATTCATTCAGTGACTGGGGTAGTGGGGGTTGGTGTGTTAGAGACAATGAGATTGACACAGGCTAGAGCAGGGTTCACAGCTGCTGTACACAGGGTTGCTAGGAGTTGAAAGTGACTTGATGGCACATGACAACAACAACAGCAACAGCAGCAGCAATAACATTAATTGTTGCACAATTTTCTCCTTTCCTTCTTCCTTTCTCCCTCCCCCCAGTCCTCTTTGCAATGTTCCTCTTATTCTGGACCCTAATCTTACATATAAAGCCTAATCATATATTGTAGGAGTGGCATCCACTTCCTAAACAACTTTGACAATTGTTGGTAGTTATTGAAAGGCTTCAGGCCTTTTGTTCATGGAGTCGCTGAGTCGTGCTCGACTCAAGTGCAATCAACACTAACACCAGCACCAACATCAGCACCACCAGCACCACCACCACCATCTATTCCATGTATTTTCAATGCCAGCGCATCTCCCTCACTTCTTTCCTCTGACCCTCTATCCCAGTTGTCTGCTCACCAATCAAACCATGTCTCGGTTATCTAGCACTGCTGTAATAGAAATGACACAGGTGGGTGGCTTTAACTAACCGAAATACATTCTTTCACAGTGTAGGAGGTGAAAGGTTCCAAGGCAGCACAAGAAAAGACCTTTTCTGTCAGTCTTGAAGGAAGGAGACCTTGTTGCCTTTCAGCATCTATAGACCTAACCTTCTTTGGAGATTTCCAAGTTGATGGTTCAAATCCACCAGCCTCTCGGGGGGGGGGGGGAGGGGGAAGTACAGTTTTCTCCAGTGAAAATCAACAACCTTGGAGACTGAACAGAGAGTCACTTTGAGCTGGACTTGACTTCATGGCAGTGAGATGTGCCCACATACAGAAATCAACTAATAATTAACACTTAGAGATTTCACGTCAAGCATTTCCAGAAACAGAGGCAAAGAGGTTAATAGGAAAAATAATTCCATCTAAAGTGAGGCAAAACGGAACAAGTGATCCTGTGTCTTAGTCCATTGCCTAAGGATAACAGTGATTCACAGGTGACGAGTCTGTCTTCCACATCACCCCTCCCCCCATTTTTTCCTCATCAAAATGATGTCATAATCAAATCCTCTTTTTTTTCCCCTCAGAAGTAAGAATTCCACACACGTTTTAAACAGTAATAATGATCCAGCATTGCAACAGGTGATATGTAGCTAGCTCAGTCAGCTGGCTGTGACGTTCTACTGAATCACATAAACTCCTGGGCATGTCTATTCTGAAAACCCTCAGTTTTGACTAATTCGTATGTGATGGTCTAGTTCTACTCATTGGAGATGATGTGCAGCATGATTTGAACCAATAACAAAATTTTTGTTCTGCTTTTTTTTTAAATGACAACATCCTGTGATTCTTTCCCCCCTTTTTATTTTATTTTTTTTTGCCACAAGTACAAAGCACACCGATAAAAAAGATGTATGTCGCATGGATCCGTGATAATAGCCATGGCAAAGACACTTTAGAGGCATATTAACAACAGACTTATCTATGGAGTAACGTCTTATGTAAGATTCATTTTCCTCCAGAGTCGAACAGCAAGGAATTCACCACCACGAGCAGATAAGTGGCCCCTGGGCTCCCACTCGGTCCAGCGCTGGGCCCTGAAGCTAAGGGAGTTTTCTCACCTATATAATTGATACAACTAGAGCGGATTTCCATTCAGCACTACAGAAGATAACATGTAAATTGGCATTTGATGCTCTGCGCTCTGCCTGAACTAATGTTACCTATGGGAGCCCAGGAGAATTCCAGACATCTTTCTTTTCTCTGGAGGGAAGAGCTTGCTTTCTGTCCATGTCCAGTTCATAATCCTGGACAAACATTTGCATGACAAGTGGGGATAGCACACTTAAGGTTTATTTGAGTTCAAGCATTCAAAATAGTTATAAAACTATGCCCCATTCCTCTACCCCAAAGCCCTCAAATGTTTTCTGTCCACATCTCCTCTTTCCCCTACTCCCCCAGTTGCCGTCTTGTGGGGTCTGCCTCCTAGCTGATCATACCATGTGGGTTTCCAAGGTTGTAAATTGGACAGGAGACGACCAGCTTTCTCCCATGGAGCCACTGCTGGGTTCATATCACCAGAGAGGTCTGGTCTTCAGATTAGCATGACTCTCTATACTTCCCTAAAAACTACAGAGCTAAATAATTATAGAAAACCACCACAAGCTGCTGTCGAGTCTCCTCTGACTTGACTCCTTACATGTCAGAGTAGAACTGTGCGTTTTCAGTGGCTGATTTTTTTTTTGGAAGTATTTTACTAGGTCTTCCTCCCAAGGCACTTCTGGATGGACTTGAACTTCCAACTTTTCAGATAAAAACAGCGCACTTTAATTAATGCCTTGGAGGTGTGGTGTTGGAGAAGAGTGCTGAAGATCTCATGGACTGCTAAAAGGACAAACAGACATGTCTTGGAGAAGGTGAAAGCCGAGTACTGCATGGAGGTAAAGAATAGAAAGCTTCGGTGAGCTCTGGTGGCCTAGTAGCAAGAAGATGTACTGCAATCCCAGAGATGCATGGTTCAAATCCACCAGATGCTCTGCTGGAGAAGGAGGAACAATCTCCTCCTGTACCAGTCAGATCTGATTTGACG
>NW_006399777.1:13681693-13697210 GCF_000299155.1 Elephantulus edwardii | reverse complement strand
ACACACACACACACACACACACACAGTAATAAAATAAAAATAAAAAAAGGGAAAGCTTCATCTCACATACGTGGAGGATATTGTTGGAAGAGGCCATTCCTTGGAAAGGGACATCACCCTTGGAAAGAAGGAAGGACAATTAGGGAGAGGAAGACCCTGAATCAGGTGGATTGACACAGTCACTACAGCAGTGTGTTCGAGAGTGTCAGAGATTGTGAGGATGGCCCAAGATAGGACAGGTTTCAGATTGTTATTCCAAGGGTTGCTATGAGTCGTACTTGACTTGATGGCACCTAACAACAACAGTGACAATAATTAGTACATTCAGGGAAGTCATGAGATAACCTGATGGCTTTTCTGCCACCAGGCAAGGAGCTTCCAGGCTGTGGTAAGCAAATATGATATCCAAGGAAGCTTGTCATTTTTCGTTTTTGTGAGAAATGTCACACTGTTTGTCTCTGGGATCGCACATCTGAGGACAATCTCCTCCTCCATGACACTCAGGGAATTCTTACAGACACATAGACTGATTCTTCTGTTTGCGAAATGCAAATACTTATCATACAGTTAAATGAGAACAAACGAGACAGGAGCCCTACCTGGGAAGAACCAGTGACTCTGCCTTCTCCTCTATCTAGTGGTTCAGTTTCTCCTGCATTTCTGTGAGATCACTCTGTTTTCTTACAAAATTCCTTTTTAATTTGAGATGGTTTTGGTGGATCAATGGGAACTTGAAAACAGGGGATGATACCAGGCATAGATAACGGTAATTAATTATACAAGTATAATGTAGATGAGTGATTACATAAACACAGTACACCTGAAGAAAACACGATGCTTATGAATGATAAAGTACCTGTACAGGACACAATGTATAGGAACGATTGTATACAAACTGATAACAATTTAAAAAAGACTCACAGCATAGTCTTTAACATATAAATATAGAAAAATCAGAAATGATAAAAAAAGAAATAAAACAGAAAAAAAATGATAGTTCTGGAGGGTTTCTGGTTGCTTTTTTTCCCAACTGAAAGACACTTGGCTATAATGAGCATTGTTGCCCTGTTACCCAAGCCAGCAGGTATGTCTTGGAAAAGGTGCAGCCAGAGTAATTCTTGTGGGCAGGAATGGCAAAGCTTTGGCTTTTCTCATACTTTGGATATGTTGTTAGTAAAGGCTATTCCTTGGAATGGGACATCGTGCTTGGAAAGGTGGAGGGTCCATAAGATAGGGGAAGACCCCCCCCCCCCCAGTAAGATAGAAAGACACAGTGACTGCAGCAATGGGCTCAAGTGTGTCAGAGATGACAATGACACAGGATTGGACAGGAGTCAAGTCTGTTGTTTATCGGGTCACTTTGAGTGGTACTTGACTTGAGGACACCTAACAACATTTGCATAAGCATAGCAGTGAGTGATGAGAAACTTCTTAACTCAAAACTTCTTGGAGAGGCTTAGAGAACAATTAGGTGAGGAAACACACAAGTCGTCCTGCAGGGGAAGCTAAGGAGATGGCTTTGTGGACATCGACCAGGGGTAGACTACACAATCCGCAAGGGCTTTCTTGTACTCACATATTAATCTATACAGAACAATTTCATACAGACAATCGTTAGCAAAGACTATCTGTGAAGTCAGAGAGACATCAAATTGCTTGCTACAGACATAAGCAAACCTATGTTTACTTTTCTTACTGGGTACTCTATCTGTTGTTGTTGTTGTTACTATGCACTGTCAAGTTGAGCATGACTCATAGTGCTCTCGTGAACAACGTATATGAATACTGTTCTATTCTGCCCAATCCCCCTTCAGTTCTGACACATTTGAACACTCTCCTGCAGTCACTGTGTCAATCTGTCTTGCTGAGGCTCTTCCTCTCTTTTGCTGACCTTTCATGAAATCCCTCTCCAAGAAATAGCCTCTCCTAGCAACATGCCCAAAGTACGTAAGATGAAGCTTTGGCATTCTTGCCTCCAAAGTGCACTGTGGCTACACTGCCAGCACCAATACTCACAGCTCTCTGGTGCTTCAAATCCCCCAGCTGCTCTGTGAGAGAAAGGTGAGCAGTCTTCCTTGTGACTTAGAGCCTCAGAAAATCCACTGGAGGGTCAGGAGTGAGTTGGTTCTGACTTGATGGCAATGAGTATAAGAAGTAGGTCAACAGATCTTTCTTCTCGGGTACCTTCAAATTCTCAGTAACGGGGAGGATTAACCATAGATGCCACTTGTTGAAATGAGGTTCCATCAAGTTGTGTGAAAGTCATAGTGACCTTAGGAACAGGGGATCCAAACCTTGGCCTTTCCTGCACCATCCAACCTCTGTCATACTTGAACCTATGTTTATAGCCACTCTGTTAATTCATCTCCTTGAAGGTTTTCTTCTCTGTCTATGACCTTCCATCTTTCCAGGCATGATATATTTTTCCAAGGAATGACTCCTCTTAATGACACACCCCAAATATGTGAGACAGCTTGCTATCCTTGCCTCTAAGGAGAACTCTGGTTGAACTTTCTTCAAGGCATATTTTTTGTTCTTTGCACAGTCCATGAGATATTAGGTACTCGTCTCTAACACCACAACTTAAAGGCATCTTCTAAGGATTCTTTTCCTGTCATCCTTATTCATTGTCCTACTTTCAGAAGCATAGGAAGCAACTGAAAAACCGTGGTTAGATCAGGTGTACCTTAGTCTTTAAACTGACATCATTGCTTAATAAAACTTTGGAGAGACTCTTGACTAGATTTTCCCCAAGGGTGTTGATTGTGGATACAAGTAAGATAAAATTGTGGGAACTCCATTTAATACAATGTTCTGTAACTGTAAAAAGCAAGAACCACATGGGGTCGGCCATGCCTGACATTTATCAGCTTCACAAAGGGGAACTGTAACTGTCAACAGCGTGGATAACACAAAACTAGTTCCCATGAGGTCAGACGTGTTCCCCACACTCCCACACACCTCTTTCTACTCATCTTAACACCAATCTTACTGCTTTGCTGTGTCCAAAATCTGAGGTGATAGCTCACAGACCACACAGAATCATATTGAGGAAGTCAAGAGTTATAATCCAGATTAATAACAGAATACAGTCAAGATAGTTCCTGAAATGTACACACAAGCATCCCAGCTCAGAGCCTCATGGTTCCAGGCTAGAGTTTCCAAGTTCTCAGTCCTGCCAATATTGGCTTTCCCTTCCCACCAAGGTGTCATTTCTCATGAGGTCTCTAGTTCAGCCTTTACATGTTGCCGCCATAAAGTGTAGCTGAAGCAGAAATAACATTCTCCATTGTCTTGCTTTCTCTTCAATGGTGCTGTAAGATCTGTCCGTCTCTCATTCTGGCTTGCTCAATTCTATGTCAAGACTAGCCAATTCCCGTGTAAAATGTTGAGACTGGCCAATCCCCGTGTAAAATGTTGAGACTAGCTAATCCCCTTGTGGAATGGTAGATAGCCACTGTTCTTGTGGATAGGCTAACATGCCCCATTTGCATATTCCCGCCCATCTACATAGCATCCTCTTTCCTTAACACAATAATTAATTCAGCATAAAACAAACAGCTATTTTTTTTGGCTAGGAAAACCAATTTTGAATGATAAACCTTAGACACAGAATAATGATAAAATATTTCTAGCCCTAGAGTTGAAACTGACTCATAGCTGACTCTCTGCTGAGTTTCAGGGGCTATAAATTACATGGAAGGAAATTTCTCTCCTCTCTCCCTGAGGAACTGCTGTGGATTTGAACCATTAGACCTTCTGCCTTTGATTTAGCATCACAACTTCCTATAGACAACACTAGAAAGCTCTTAACTATGAAATGTTATTGTTGTTGTTGTTGACTATTGAATCAGAACCAACCCATACCTGGCCTTCCAGCCAGTTTTCAGATTGTCCATCTTTCTTGCATGGATTAGAACTTGGTGGATTAGAACCATCTGACTTTGAGTTGGCAAAGCAATGTCTTACAGCTAAGCCAATAGTTGTTTATATAAAATGTTGAACTAGGAGTTGCATGTAATAAAGTTCTTTCTTCAAAATCATCTCCTTTTGAAGATTCCGGGAGCTGAAGGATAGAAGCCTCACAAGTTGCGTGCTCAGGATGGCTGAAAACACACTGGAGTGTTTCTGTGTCCGAGTAAAGCCTTCTAGGTTGGCTGCGGGCTGGCTTTGTGAGAACTGATTAGGATGCAAAGCAGCGATGCAGGCTTGTTCACCGAGTTTGTCTCACCTCTGTCCCCTCAACTCTGCCTAGGTCCATTGCTGTGTGTGAAAGGGGCGATTGTTATCCTGGTTACAGCATTCCATTCCTTGTCTGTTTTCTTTTGCCCTTATCCTCACATTTCTTTGAATGTCCTTTCGTGGAACGCCTTGATCTGTTCCCACAGAAATGCAATTATCAGCACCAACCTCTCTCACCTATTTCTGCCCTAAGCAGCTTTTGCCCACTGGTGAATTTCACATTGTACTGAGAGAGTCAGCAACTAATACTAATAACAATAAAATATGTTTGTATGTTTTAGATGACTTTTTTCCACCGGGGACTCCCTGGTGAGAGCCACGCGCTGAGCAGATGAGGGTGCATATGAGCTGGAAATAGAGGGGGAGAAAGAAACCTGGCTGGCTGAAGTCTTTCCTTGACAGCTAATTTCCATTTTTTGGTATCAAGGGGTCTGTACCAGTAATTGGCATGCAGATTGTGTCTGATGGGCCTGTTATACAGAATAAAGGAATCTGCTAGTTAGAATAAGCCAACCCCAGGCTGATGGATGGGGCATAAGGAGGTCATTGCGAAAGAGAAATTGTGTGTGTGTGTCCCTGTGCACACATGTGCGTCCCTCTCTCTCTTTATCCAGCCAACTCTAATCTTTCATATTGCGTTGAGACAAATGCTGCTCCATTTCTCTCTCTCTCTCTCTTTTTCTCTCGAAAGGATATTTGACGGAACCCACTGTAAGTTTTAATAAAGTGTGGGGGCAAAGGAGAAATGAAAGCAGTGTCATGGCTTGTTAGAGGACCAGGATCTTCTCAGATGGCCCCAAATGACAAATTGCACTCTGGAATGAATTGACACAGGGTACTTCATCTGTCCACCAGCCTTAATCCAGAGGTGTGGACGGAAGCAGCCATGGGAAATCAACAGGAAGATGCGTGCTGTTAACGGCTTCCCTTTTCCTTTGTCTAGGTGGCTAGCCAGCTGACTAGTTCTTGTACTGACCTTCTTCTTCTTTTGTTTTTGTTTGTTTTATTTTTAACTAAGATTTCTTTTGAGGGTCTCACTAAACTTTGTTACCCACCCACCCCATCTACTTTGCAGAAGAGTTAATACAGTGAATGTTGTAAAGTAGGTATGAACATCTTGAAGGATTGGAATCAACATTAACTGAGAGAACAACTTCCTTTTAAGTCATCATAAAAATGTTTAAAGAAGAAGGGGGGGAAGAGAAGGAAAAAAAGGCAACAGGGGTTTCAGACTGAACAAATCTCACATTTCATCTAATACATTCAATCCTGGCTAGAGTGTAACAAAACAGAAACGGGACTATCATACAAAACTCCCACTACAGCACGCTGTACACACTTGTGTTCCAAGTCCACCCCCATTCCCTAACGCTTCCAATTCCACTATTTCCCAGCCTGTTGGGCCTGTCGACGCAGGAGCACGTAGATCTTCTCCTTGACGCAGTTTTTGTTGTAAGGCTGGTGTGTCTGGATATCGGCTCAGTAAACAAGACGGCTGAGGTCGGCCAGATCATCAATCAAATCAAACAACTGACTGCTATCATATGTGATTGAAGGACTGCTGGGATTCACTCTTTTCAGATGTTCTCCATACATTTTACAAACGCCTTCCATGCATTCATTCACTGATTCATGGTCCGCATTAAGTTCTGCCTTCTGGCCTCTTGGTGGGCTGTACCAACAAAGTGGTGTGAGACATCGGGTCCACTCTCTCTCTGCAGCCACTGCTTTGTGCTGACCTTCTTAACCTCTCTATGTGTTGGCTAGGTGTGAATGGTTCTGTTTGCTTTGACCACTAAGGCTATTGCTTTTAGGCTGTTAAGTCCATCTCAACTCATGGTTAACCCACGTATTATACAGTAGAATTGTATTCCGTAGGCTCCTGCTAGTGGTAATCCTTATAGAAGTGGATTACCAAGATTTTCCCTCTGTAGTTCAGAGTGAGTTTGAACCTTTTTGTTACCAGGATTTAGTTACTGTTGTTGTTTACTGTTGCGTTGAAACCGACCACAGCTGACCCTCTAGCAGGTTTACAGAGGCACTGAACAGAATGAGAGGAGATGCTACCTTTCTCCTGTGGAGCAGCTGGTGGATTCGAACCACAGACCTCTAGGTTGGCAGTGCAACTCCTTACCACTAAGCCACCTGATGCCAGTCCAGGCATGTGAGGGCTGGACAATGAATAATGATGATAAAGAAAAAATTTGATGCCTCTGTGCTGGGTGTTGGAGAAGGGTATTGAATATTCCATGAACTGCCAAAAGAGTAAACATTTATGTCTTGGCAAAAGTGCAGCTAGAGTGTTCCTTGAAAGCAAAGTTTTGTTTGTCATGCTTTGGAGATGTTACTAGGAAAGGCTATTCCTTGGCAAGGGACTTCATGCTTGGAAAGGTGACAGTCAGTTTAAGAGAGGAGGATTCTTAACCCGATAGATTAGCACGGCGCAGTGATGGTCTCAGGTGTGTCAGAGATGATTAGGATGGCACAGGACAGGCAGGGTTCAGGTCTGTTGTTCTTAGGGCCGCTGCGAGTAGTACTGACTTGATGACATCTAACAGTTACAAGAACTTGTTGTGTACCTGATACAGCGAGACTGTGCATTCAAACCTCATACCTTTGCATTGACAGTGCAATTCATTAACTGATTGTAAATTGCTGGCTGGCCAATTCCAGGCCTCCTTTTAGTCTGAGCGCTTTTATTTCAGGTTCCTATTATAGGCTAAAGCAGGGAAGGGTGGAGGGTCAGTGAAGGAAAGGAAAACCCTTGAATAGGTGGATTGGCACGGTGACTGCTGCAAGGGGCTCTTGTGTGTCAGGAAATGTGAGGTTGGCACAGGATAGAGTGGGGTTCAGATCTTTTGTTCATAGGGTCACTGTGAGTGATATTCGATGGCACTTACAACAACAAACAACAACAGCAATAACAACAACAAGAAACATAGGATGAAGGATTTCTACGCTGTGGTCACAGGAATCAGCTAGGCTTCTCATGAACATGGAAATGGAAAAAGAACTTAGCTTCCTTTCTCTAAGACCTAATAACATCAAAACCCCAGCAGAAGTCTCATGTTATCAGCCAGCACTTAGCTCGCTTTTCCAGTTTCTTTCCTCATCAGTCTCTCTCTGGGTTTTATTTTTCCCTCTTCTTCTTCTTTGGGATTCAAAGAGTGAAGAGAAGTATTTGGTGGTGGGAGAGGGGTACAAACTAGATGTGGAAAATAGGGTGCTCTGGTGGCACCGGGCATAGAGAGTTGTATTGATGACCCCAAAACAATGGCTCATGGGCACTCAAATCTTCCAGAGGCTCTGAGGGAGAAAGACGTGCATTAGAGGGCATGTGATGATTCGGTTCTGACTTGAGGGCAGTGACTGGGTAAGTAATAGCATCTGTCAGGTTCAGCTGGACGGACTGGGGATGAGCACATGTGGATTGAGAGTGATGTTACTGGAGGTGATAGAGTCACATAGCAAGGCTTTGGGTGACACATGGTGGCTCTGAGGTCCTGGGTGACGGGGTGAGTCACACAGGGGGAGAACCTGCAAGAGAGACCACTGCAAGGGATTCAGCACTGAAGGAGCGTCCGAGGACGGTGTCTCTGCTCACCTGTCATGGGCACTGTGACACGGATGGTGACAAGGTCCTGACGGCTGACTGAAGTGAGACTCATGTGAGTAGCTTGTTTGTAGAGGATTGTTGTTGTTATGTGCCGTCGAGTCACCTGCGGCTCATAGTGACCCTGTGTACAACAGCCCTAAACTCTGCTCTATCCTGTGCCAATCTCACTGTCTCCAATACACTTACCCCGATTACCCCAGTCACTGAATCAATCCACCTCATCGAGGGTCTTTCTCTCCTGCACTGTCCCTCGACCCTCCCAAGCATGATGTCCCTCTCCAAGGACTGGTCCCTCCTTGCAACATGTCCAAAGTATGTCAGACGAAGCTTCAGAATCCTTGCCTCCAAGGAGTAGGATGAATGAAAAGCAGGGGAGAGAGAAGTGGAGAAGATGTGCACAGAGTCCCAGAAAGAACCAGGTATGTACCATGTGTATCTTAGAGCATGGAGTTGTGCGCATTAAACGAGGATTGTAGAGCCCAGGGATGGAGCACTTGGACGCTAACTGAAATGTTGGTGGTTTCTAACCCGTCAGCTGCTCTGCAGAAGAAAGAGGAAGCATTCTGCTTCTGGAAAGATTTTCAGGCTTAGAAAACCAGTGGGATTGGCCTACTCTCTTCTTTAGGGTTGCTATGATATGCAATATTTATCCAAATCCTGAATAACTCATTTACATCAATAATTTCATTATACTTTCATTCACTTGCTGTACAGAGAGAACTCCTGATTGCTGTGAAGCTGAACACACTGATGTGTCAAATGTGATAATGGTCACCCAGGGTGGACAGTGTTTGGTGGAGTTCCCCGATTAAAACAAGCTTGGAAGCAGGAGTGGCATCCACTTCCGCAAATAGCTTGTCTCCAGAAACCCTATGAGCCTGAAAGTCATGCAGGTGTTGAGGACTTTCGTTCACAGGGTCCCTATGAGTTGCCTACGACTCGACAGCACTTAACAACAACAAATAACCACATTTACATTCAATAAACTCTCTCAGGAAGTAATTAGTAATAAGAAAACCAAGACTCCTGGATGCTGCCTCTGAGACCCATGGGGTCAAACTGAAGGACCTGGTTAGAAATTAGGAGGGAACTGTTGGTGAAGAGCTGGCATTCAGTTCCAAGATCTTGTGCTAGAATTCACCCCTTTATGGTCTGTGCAGCAAAGTTAGCCAGTGTTCCTGCTGGGAACCCCAGACAAAGTCATTTCCATCTCCTCCCAGCCAGCGTCGGAAGCAAGGCTTCCCGATTAACCCGTGCAGTAAAAACACACAATTATGGTATTTATCCTAGAAGTTCTTTTGAGGCTTAAACTCAACAAATGTCTCTTCTTTGTTCTGTCTCGGTTGTACCATCTCAGGGCAGTGAGTTAATGGAGGGGGGCAGACAGAGATCCCTTCATGCAAGACCCCCGTTTCTATATCCTTACTGAAGATTTTCAGACTGGAGTTAGTTTTGCTTGTTTATTGTGAACTGCAAGGTGATGCATCTTGCAGGAAAGGGTCCCTTATAAATGTGATAGTGCAAACGTTTGTTAGAATAGAAAAACCTCTCCCTTATGACGTTGTTTATAAGAAGAGTTGTTCAAAAGTTCGGTTCATTTTGGTCCATCTGGTATATTCAGTTCTGCTGGACACATTCACTCACTCATTGCTGTCAAGTCTAAACCGGCTTATAGCTGACCCTCCAGTGGGTTTTTGGAGGCTATAAATCACCTGACTGAGCACATACAAACATGCCTGAGAATACACACGGGGCTAGGTGCCACACAGACCACTGACCCTCTTCATGAGAGTGTGACAAGCTGGTGTAGTAATTTGAAGTACCAGCTCTAGAAACACACCAGAAATGAGAGGGAGTGAGCAGCCACGCTTTGAAGAGGTGCTTCCAGGGCCAGACAGGATGGAAGGGCAGGCAGACAGAGGGGCAGAGGAAGCCGGGCAACGGACGCAGTGGGTGGAGGGAGATTTTAGGTGACGTCTTGGCCTCAGCCTGATGCTTTGGGATGTTCTGGTTTCTAAATGACCATCATTAACCCCACATCCTCTAGAAGTGAGAGCTGGGCTCTTACACTCCTGCTGAGTCCTGCAGGAGCTTCAGACTGAGAACCTCAGGAGTAAAGCCCAGGGAGCTCAGAGAGGAGCTTGCTCAGAGCAGGCAGAGGGGGCCGATGCCGGCCACGGACAGGGAATGTAGGGAGGTGACAGGGAGCACAGAGAGTGGACAGACTTCCTATAAGAAGTTTAAAGAGTCTCCCTCCAGAGTCAGAGAGGACACCTGTGGTTTCACTCCTGGCTCACAAACATCACCTGGGTCAGGGCTAGAATGGGTACATAGACACAGATGTATAGGTATGTAGTATGTATAACACATCAAAATCCTCCAGCTCAGGTCTGGGCAAGGGGAAGAGCAAGCATTTTCTTGGCATTTCTTTAAAAAACCCAGTTGTTAGTACTGCTCACTCTTGCTGACCCCATGTGTGTCAGAACAGAACTGTTCTCCACAGAGTGTTCATTGGCTGATTTTTTAGAATTAGATCCCCAGGCCTTTTTTTCTGAGATGCAGACTCTGAGTTGACTCAGACCCCCAAAATTTTTGTCTAGCAGACAGCATGGTAACCATTTCCACCCCAGCTGCTTCTTGGAGGCAAGGATTCTGAAACTTTGTCTGACATACTTTGGGCATGTTGCAAGGAGGGACCAGTCCTTGGAGAGGGACGTCACACTTGGGAGGATGGAGGGTCAGTGCAGGAGAGAAAGACCCTGGATGAGATGGATTGATTCAGCGACTGGGGTAATGGGAATAGGCATGTCAGAGAAAATGAGATTGGCACAGGATAGAACAAGGATCAGAGCTGTTGTACATAGGGTCACTATGAGTCACAAGCAACTCAATGGCACATAACAACAACAGCAGATATCATAGGAAAAGAATAGGCAATCTCCTCCTGTGTGATAAACTGCCTCTGAAAACCCACAGAAGAGTAAGCTATGGGTCTGTTTTGACTCAACAGTACACAACAATAGTAACAGTAGATATCACCTTGTTTTAATTTTCTTCAGAGATTCATATTTGTTTCCATTCCAAAAAAGGTGACCAAATAAAACATGAAAATTATCAAACAATATCAGTGATGTCATATGTAAGTAAAATCTTGCTGAAGAGTATTTAAAAATATAACTGGAATAATACATAAATAGGTAACTATTAGAAATTGAAGTTGTATTCAGAAGAGGTTGTGATATAAGAGATATCAATTCTGATGCCAGCTGTATCTTGGCTGGAAGCAGAGAATACCAGAAAGATATTTACTTATGTTTTACTGACTTTACAAGGGCATTTGACTGTATAGATTATAACAAATCACGGATGATATTGAGAAGAATGGGAAGCTCAGTGCACATACTTGTGCTCATGTGGAGCCTATAGAAAGATGAAGAAGCTGTTTCAAAAGAGAACAAGGGAACATTGCGTGGTTCAAAATCAGGGAAAGTGCACATCAGGGTTGAATCCTTTCTCCATACATTGAGAAGTTGGACTATATGAAGAAAACGTGATACCAGGATCGGAGGAAGACTCATCATCAGTCTCCATAACGCAGATGATACAATCTTGTTTATAGAAAGTGAAGAATGTGACGTACTTGTTGCAGAAGACTAAAGTCAACACTCTGTCACGGATTACATGTAACATCAAGGAAGCAAAACTCCTCAGCACGGGACCAGTAGGTAGCACAGTGATAGATCAAAAAAGGATTGAAGTTTTCAAAGTGTCATTTTACTTGGATCTAGAAATCAACACTTACAGAAGCAGCAATCAAGAAATCAAATGGCAGAGAGCTCTGGTGGCCTAGTGGCAAGAAGCTGCTCTGCAATCCCAGAGGTGCATGGTTCAAGTCCATCAGATGCTCTGCTGGAGAAGGAGGGACAATCTCCTCCTGTACCACTCAGATCTGATTTTACGATACATGCAAAAAAAAAAAAATAAAAAAAAGAGAAGTCAAAAGGCGTGTCCCATTGGGCAAAATAGCTCTCATGGACATCTTCAAAGTACTGAAGAGCAAGGTGATCACTGTAAAGACTAAGATGCACCCTATCCAAGCCATTCTCTCTTTTTTTTTGTTTTTATTAATTTTAATGAAAGTTTACAGAGACTTAGGGTTTCCATTCATTCATTGTTGCACTTTTCTCCCTGCCCCCCCCTCCCCATTCACTCTTCTCTTTGAAAAGTAAAAGAAAACTTCTTTCATTGTTACACAATCCCTCCGCCCAGGTCCACTCCCCTATGCAGCCTTCATTCTGGACTCCTGTCATGACAGTAATACCTAATCACATATCCCTTTAAACAGTTCTCTCCCCCATCTGTTTCAATGCAGTGTACATTATTTATCCCCTCTTTCTCAGTCTTCCCTCAACCCTGATGTCAGTCCCATTTTACAAAAAGAATAAATACATTTGTTTATATATAAGGGAATGCAACCATGTTGCTCCTGAGAGCCAAGGCTGGTGAAGATGTCATCTCACATACATGTTATCAGGAGGGTCCAGTACTTGGAAAAAGACATTCAGTTGGGAAAAATGGACGGTGAGAGACAGAGGGGAAGCTACTCAGTGGCTCTAATGACGAGCTTAAACATTTCGGACGTCATGAGGAAGGTGCCAGGTTTCCCATCTGCTGTCCATGAATGGTAGTTTGCCCTATGACACACAACAACAACAACAGCAGCAGCAGCAGCAGCAGCAGCAACAAGAATCATTTCACTTGTTTTTGGATGAGTAAAATGATTAGTCCAAGGTCACACAGCAGGCCAGTTCAGGGGAATTGTGGAATTGGAGGTCAAATTCACACCTGTGTTCCTTACAGTTAGATTGTTTAAGGGTTAAAGGATGAGTGTTCACTGGGATGGGGGCAGCAATAGCAAAGCGTCAGGGAAACCCTGTCCACAGATGTGGGGTCCCACCTGACCAGTCGAGTCAGGATTTGTCAAGCATACTCAGAGTTTCTCTCTCTTTGGGAGGAGGTGATCAGACCTGTGTCTCTTTTTGCATGGGCTACTTTGGGAATCTTCTTGGAATAAACACAGGGAGATACAAAGGAATTAATCTTCCATGAACAAGCAAACAGTTTCAGAGACTGGACAGTTTAATATTTTAAAATAATGCATCTGCAAGAAGAGAGTCCTGATAGAATATCAACAAATTTTTCACGAGTAAACAGACCACTCAACGTCTCAGCCTGAAACACTAGTTCAGGGCTATCTTCTCCAAGAAGCAATAAGAAAAAAATTGCTTTTTCTCTGTCTGCCTAAGAGGTTACCAGCATGCAAGCCTCCAGAAGGAAAAGAAGGCCTGACAATCGTCTCAAGCTTGAAGATGCAAAATCCACTTGATTACCAAAACAACTCAGCTTCAAAGAGAAACTTGTGTTATGATGGGAAAGAGTTTGTTAGCAATGTCGATATACACGTTTTCGCTGTTGTCCCTCTCTTAAGGAAGATTGTTGACGCCCTTCGAGAAATACTTGATAATTTGACTGAAAAGCTGCTTTGACCTTAATCTTACAGTGTTTGAGCACTGATTCCTCAAGTAACGGAATGTTAAGAATAAAGACTTGACCACTGGATGCTTCTTCCAAGCTTTCAGTGAGTGAAAGTTGGGGTGTGTATTTATGCTTTTAAAGGAAAATACTTTATTACAGCTCCAGGCATTTTAAAAGATTTATTTTCTCCTTAGCTAGACCTGTTATTATGAGATAATTATAGATTCAAATGAATTTTTTTCAGGTTTTTTAAATTAATTTTAATGAAAGTTTACAGACTTAGGGTTTCTAGTCATTCATTGTTGCACTTTTCTCCCTTCCCCCTAATTCACGCTTCTTGAAAAGAAAATGAAAAACTTTCATTCTTATGCAATCCCTCTTTCCCCACCCCTAAGTCCACTCCACTATGAAGCCTTCACTCTGGACTTCTGTGATTACAAGAATACAAGAATTCTATAATTACAAGAATATGTCTCTTTTAAACAGTTCTCTCCCTCATCTGTTTCAATGCAATATACATCATTCCTCCCCTACTTTTCTGTCTTCCTCAAACCTGATGTCAGTCCTGTTTTACAGCAGTGGCCCTATGCAATATTTGTCCTTTTGTGACTGAGATATTTCACTCAGCATAATGTCCTCCAGGGTCACCCATTTTGAATAATATTACATGAGTTCCTTGTTTTTCAATGCTGCTTAGTATTCCATTGTGTGAATATACCACAGCTTCTCTATCCATTTGTTGAGGGGCAGTTGGGTTGTTTCCAGCTCTTTGCTATTGTGAACAAAGCGGTGATAAACATGGGTGTGCATATATCTGCTTGGGTGGTTGTTCTTGTTTCTTTAGGGTAAATTCCCAGTAGTGGAATTGCTGGGTCAAATAGTATTTCTACTTGCAACTTTTTGAGAAAGCACCATACAGCCTTCCATAGCGGATGTACCATTTTACACTCCCACCAACAGTGAATCAGGGTTCCAGTTTCTCCACAACCTTGCAAGCATTTGATGTTTGCTGTTCTGTTAAAAGATGCAAATGAAATTGAAGAAATAAATATGTGCCTTAGGAAATTTCATGCTTCTGTGAACCTTAGCTTCCATGGCCCAAGAACAGAACCAGATGGTGTTCAGTGACCACAGCTGACCAATCTAAAGGGCTCCCAGCAGAGGGTCCTGGGCAGAGTTGAAGAAGCATGTGGACCATTGTTTAAACTCATGAACATAGCCAAGCTACTGACCTGAGAGAGACTGGGAGCTCTTGGGCTCTGGTCTCTGTTGTTCTGTGCCATCTAGTTGCCTGTGACTCACAGCGACCTTATGCACTATAGTTCTGAACTCTGACCTATCCTGAACCAATCTCACTGCCTCTGATACACCTGCTCCTATTGCTCCAGTCACTGTGTCAATCCATTTCATTGAGGGTATTCCTCTTCTGAGCTGTCCCTCCACCTTTCCAAGGACTGGTCCCTCCTGGCAACATGCCCAAAGTATGTGAGCTGAAGCTTCAAAATCCTTGCCTCCAGAGAGCAACCTAATTTCACCCTCTCCAGGGTAGATGTGTTTATTCTCTTGACACTCCATGGTATTGTATCAACACTCTTTTTCAGCATTACAACTCAAAGACATCGGTTCTTCTTCTGTCATGTTTCTTCATTGTCCAGCTCTCTGATACATGGCAAGCAATTGCGAGGTAATTATATAAGTGTGTATGGCTCTATGAGGAGAGATGTGGCATCAGGATTCGAGGAAGACTCATCAATAATATGTGTTATGCTAATGACATAACCCTTCTTGCTGAAACTGAGTAGGACTTGAGGTCCTTTCTCCAGAAGGTCAGGGAATGCAGCCTTCAATATGGACTGAAGCTCAACATCAAGAAAACAAAGATTCTCACCACTGGGCAAATTGGTAGCTTCCTAATGGATGGTGAAGAGATTGAGATTGTTAACAGTTTTTGTTTGTTTGGCTCCACAATCAATACTCTTGATACCAGCAGCCAGGAAATCAAGAGACTAACTGCATTGGGAAAGTCAGCTGTTATAGACCTCTCCAGAATACTGGAGAGCAATGACGTCAGTCTGGAGACTACGGTGTGCCTGATCCAGGCCATAGTCTTTGTAATTGCTTGAT
>NW_006399777.1:13668194-13681257 GCF_000299155.1 Elephantulus edwardii | reverse complement strand
TGTGTGTGTGTGTGTGTGTGTGTGTGTGTGTGTGTGTATGTAAGGTCAGAAATAGAGAGGAAGACCCTCAGAGAGGTGAATTGACACAGTAACTATAACAATGGGTTCAAGTATATCAGAAATGGTGAGCACGGCACAGGGTGGAGCAAGGTACAGACCTCTCATTCACAAGGCTCCTAACAATAGCAATGTAAGTGTGCATTATCACCCAAGCTGGTGAGGCTCTGATTGATTACATGACTGAGACTGTCACCTGTGCTTACGATGGTCCTCTGACAGTGGCTAGAGGCAACACTATTTTAGAGAAATGTTAGAGTACACCTGTGTTGCGGTGTTGATTCTGATTTAGTGACACTCTAAAGGAGAGAGTGGAACTGCCCCGTCGAGTTCCCAAGCAAGTTCTCTTTATGGAAGTAAACTGTCTCCCATGGAGCGGCTGGTGGGTTCAACCTGTTGATCTTCCAGATTACAGCTGAGTAATTAACCTCTGCACCACCAGGTTCTTTCTGAGTCGGCTGAAGGCCCAATGCGTTTGATAGAGGTTATGTGTGTCCCAGCAGGTACTGTCTGCAGGCTTGGAGCTGAGCCTTGGGGGCCTGATTTGACTTGTGATTTCACCAAAAGGTGTCACAATAGCCAGATGAAAACATTGTGTGTGTTTCTCTCTCTCTCTCTCTCTCTCTCTCTCTCTCTCTCTCTCTCTCTCTCTCTCTGTATGTGTGTATTGTCTCTGGTAAATTATAGACCAACAGTGAATGAACAGTATGATTCCTATATCCAGGCTTATCCACCTCTGGGTGTGTTATTACAAAATGCCATTTGAGCAGAGTTTATTCATGTTCTGTCCATCACAATGGCATTACCGCCCGCCATGCTCCTGGTCTTAGGCTCTGTGCAGGGAGAATTATGTTATGAACAGACTCGCAGAACAGTTTCTGCTCTTATGGTTTGATCAAACAATATTAATTTTAACAAGTCCTTATGGAGGCCCTGCTGCCATTAGGTGGTGTGGATGACACAAACAGGCTATAAAACTCCTCTAACTTTCCCCCCAGAAATCTCATCTCCCACTGCATCGTAGCTCATCTTTTTTCTAAAAGAAAGAAATTGACACATCAAGCTGCAGACACAGCTGAAAGTCTATAAAAATGAAGGTAGAATGTGCTACATTGGTACAAAATTAGAGTCCTCATGAAGGCGTGTGGAACTTCTTGTCAGGACTTTCTCATTCTGGTCACAGATACTTTGAATTTGTCCCTCTGTACGACTGAACTAAAAATCTTGATCCCTTTTGGGGGCTTATGACCTTTCCTTAAAGTAATCTCTCTCTCTCTCTCTCAAACACACACACACACACACACACACACACACACACACACACAGAGAGAGAGAGAGAGAGAGAGAGAGAGAGAGGGAGAGGGAGAGGGAGAGAGGGAAAGAGAGTCTTATTATTGCTATTGTGACAGAATTTATAGATGGTGACTGGTTTAGTCATAATAAGAATGATATTAAGCAAATAGAGTATACAAGTCTTTTGCAGGCATCATAACCTATGAAACTTAAATAGGAAAAATGATGTAAAACAAAATACTCAATTCAGCTTAGTTTGCAAATTCCTATTCTTGCTGCTTAAAATATAGGCATGAATGGAAATCCAAAACTTCTGCAAATGTCTATTAAAATTAATAATAATAATATTAATAATAAAAATTAAAAATATTAAAAAAAGAAAAGGTATTTGCTATAAATAAATCATAGATTGTACAGAAAAAAATAATAGCAATGGGACATAAAAAATATGTATATATGAACAAAGCACCAGAGGCAATCAGAATGGTATCAAACTTGTCAATCGTTGCTGTGTACTGTTGAGTTGAAACCAAGTCATAGGTGATTCTCCAACAGATTTTCAGAGGAAATTATAGCATGAGAGGAGATTGCCCATCTTTCTCCTGTGCAACAGCCAGGAGATTTGAACTGTGTGCCTTTAGGTTGGCAACACAGCTCTTTATTACTAAGCCACCTGAGCTCCCCATTATGCTTTATGCTTAGTAAACTTGTAGTTAGAAATCCTGGAAGCTGGACGATAAAAGGAATGCTGTACAATAAAAGTTTAAAACTTACTCCTGGGCCTTCACAAGGAAAAGACTGGCGATCCAGTCACAAAATGAGCAAAAGGCATGGAAAGATCGTTCACAGAGGAGGACATTTGGATGGCCAACAGACACATGAAGAAATGCTTCATATCAATGACAATAAGAGAGATGCAAAACAAAACCACAATGAGATATCATTTCACTCTAGTAGCAGAGGTAAAGTTTAACAGGAGAGCAAGTGATAAATGTTGGAGAGGAAGTGGAGAGATTGGAACTGTCATATACTGTTGGTGGGATTGTAAAATGGTGCAACCATTCCGGAAGGCAGTTTGGTGTCTCCTTAAAAAGCTTAACATACCCAGTCAAAATAGCAAAATTTAACAGAACAGCAAGCAACAAATGCTGGCAAGGTTGTGGAGAAACTGGAACCCTGATTCACTATTGGTGGGAGTGTAAAATGGTGCAACCCCTGTGGAAAGCAGTATGGCGCTTTCTCAAAAAGTTGCAAATAGAGATACCATTTGACCCAGCAATTCCACTACTGGGAATATACCCTGAAGAGACCATAGCTGACATCCAAGCAGATATACGCACATTCATGTTTATTGCAGCTTTGTTCACAATAGCAAGGAGTTGGAAACAACCTAAGTGCCCATCAACAAACGAATGGCTAGAGAAGCTGTGGTATATTTGCACAATGGAATACTATGCTGCATTAAAAAACAAGGAACTCATGCAATATTATTCAAAATGGTTGACTCTGGAGAACATTATGCTGAGTGAAATATCCCAGTCACAAAAGGACAAATATTACATGATGCCACTGTTGTAGAATGGGACTGTCCTTGGGGTTGGGGAGAGACTGAGTAAGATGGGTTCAATAATGTATACTGCACTGAAACAGAGGAGGGAGAAAACTGTTTAAAAGAGATATATAACTAGGTATTTCTGTCATCACAGGAGACTAGAGCGAGGGCTGCATGGTGGAGGGGACCTGGGGGAGGGTTTGTAAAACAATGGAAGAATCTTTTCTTTTACTTTTCCATAATTTTTGACTCATGTACTTATAACTTGTTAGTCAAATTTGTGTCTTTAGGTTGCAACACCCTCATGATACATCTTCAAGGATATGAACATGTATGGCCAAGCACAATCAATAAGAGTGCATCTAAATTCCAAAATCAATCTCCATAATAGTCTATGTGTTTCCTACTGCCAAAGGGGCCCTTTAGAGTAGTGAGAGAAGATCTTCACCCTGAAACCCACAGCGTCCCTTTTCAGCAGGAAGTAGCTAAGAGAATATGCCATCCCCTTTTCCTTATGAATCAGAGTGAAGTCTCTCTCAGGGAGGAGTGATAGGGAATGGCAAAGGACACACCGACAAAGGAGATTAATCAGAACTGACTTTGACAAGCACTGTGGCAATTGGACAATTTAAACAGACATTTGGATGGCGGGGAAGAAGAACAAACTGGGGAGGAGGGTGGAGAGAATGGTGCGGCAATGAAGGAGTGAAAGCCCAGAATCCCTGTGAATGTTCATTGAAACTAATAAAATTTAATTTAAAAAAAAAAAAGCTTAACATAGAAATGCGACATGACTCAGCTATTCCGTTGCTAGGAATTAGAAATGAGAACTGATACACAAATGGAGATTTGTGTACCCATATTCATAATTGTATTATTCGCAACAACAAGAAAATAGAAACAGCCGAAACATACATCAACAAATGAACGGACTGAGAAATAATAGTACATAAACACAATATAATACTATGCAACACTCAGGAACAATGATTTCATAAATACAATATAACACGGGAGAGTCTAAAGAGCATTATGCTGACTGAAGTAACTCAGTCTCGTAAGGACAAAAATTACATAAGATCATTATTGTAAAAATGAAAGGATAATAAGTAAGATGTAAACAAATTCAAAGAGGAAGTGGAGAGGGGCAGGGGGGTTGAGGGTGGGAGAAGAGAGTCACTGGGATGACAAAATTTGGAGGGCAGAAAAGGAGGGACGAAGGAATTAGGAAAGATCTAATGAGGACCTGAAAAAGATGGGGTAATAATGGGCATAGATCAATGGTGATTAATTTTATAGAACAGTCTATAGGAAAAATTGAAACAATGTGAATGAAGGAATGCATGAAATACAAGGTACATGAATGAAGCACAAAATACATGAATTTTATACACACACCAACAGAAAATATATTCTTTTTTAAATTCCAGAAGAAAAATATTTCAATCCAGAATTAGATGTTCTATAACTATTAAGTGTGACAGTTGAAGACATACAAGTTCTTAAGAAATTATTTCCTAGAGAAAAACTATGGTACATTCACCCAATGGGCTATTATGCAGCATTAAAAACAGTGAACTCATAAAACTCATGCAACATGGGTGGGCCAGGCGGAAATGATGTTGAATGACACAAAAGGACTGCATAACACCGCTGTTATAAAATAGGGCTGACATGAAGGGTTGAACCGGGAGAGACTAGAAAAAGAGTGGATAGATAATGAATACTGCATTGGAACAGATGAGGGGCAGGATGGTCCGAAAGGAATATATGATGGAGCAGGGCATGTATTACAACACTCTGGAGCAAGAGGTGCCTTGCTGGGGAGGGAGGAGGGAAAAGGAGGGAAGAAAAATGTGCAACAAGGAATGAATTTAGAAAAAAAGGGGGGGAAATCTCCTTTGTGTGATTTTCAGAAAGTTATTTGGACCGTGTTCTACCAAATGAGGTTGAAAATCAATCAATAAGACATCACCAGGGACAAGCCACCTCCCCAGATGATGAGAGTTGGCAGAGTTGTAGGAATGCAACTGACCGTTAAGTTAGAATGGTGCCGCTTGAGATTGAACAGAGGGTGGAAGGCTTCAATCAAAATATCTCTAAGAAAACAACCAGACTGGTAGATTGTCTGGTGGTGTGTCTGAAGACACTGGGATGGTCCACCTCTCAAACATCAGAGAGTTGACAAATAAGGTTGTTGTTGTTATGTGCTGTCTAGTCGTTTGTGACTTATAGTGACAGTGGCTTTACCCTGCTCTATCCTGAGCCAATCTTATTGTCTCTCACACACCTACCCCCGTTACTCCAGTCACTGAGTCAATCCATCTCATCAAGGGTCTTCTTCTCCTGCACTGTCCCTCCACCCTCCTAAGCATGACGTCCCTCTTGAAGGACTGGTCCCTCCTTGCAACATGTCCAAGAATGTCAGACGAAGCTTCAGAATCCTTGCTTCCAAGGAGCAGACTGGTCTCACCCTCTCCAGGACAAACCTATTTGTTCTCCTAGCAGTCCATTCAGCACTCTTCTCCAGCACCACAGCTCAATGGCATAAGGTATAGAATAGAAAAAAAATAAAGACATAGTAATGCGTTAATGTTATTTAGAATTGAGGAATCAGGAGAGAGAGAGAGAGAAAGAGAGAGAGAGAGAGAGAAACACCTCCAACACGGAATACAAGGAGTATCTGCTGGGGCATAATTATCAGGAGTGAGGAAAGGTGAGCCGAAGTGCTAATAATTTTATCGTAAGCCTATAAAAATCCCACACCTAACTAATCTCGGGTTGATTCTCCTAGAGACCACTGCAGAGTGGTTGTTTGAACTACCAACCTTCAGGTTAATAACTGAGTTCTTTAACCACTGCACAATCAGGATCCATCTTTTTAAGTCTGAAGTCTGAAAGTCCCTTTGTTGTTGTTATTGTAGATTCAGACCCTCTGGCGGATTTTCCGAGGCAGTTAATCTCAGGGGAGGAGATTACCCATCGTTCTCCTGAAGAGCAGCTGGTGGCTTTGAACCACATACCTCTGGGATTGCAGCACAGCTTCTTCCCACTAGGCCAACAGAGCTCCCCTTCAGGTTAAAAGCTGAGTTCTTCAACCACTGCATAATTAAGACCTATCTTTTAAAGTCTGGCTTTCTCTTTAGACTAATTGGGAAATATCTTTAATCTACTCTTTTCTGTAAAATGCTTGTCTGTCAGGTAATGTTCTAAATCTGAGCATTCAAATTAAGACAGACTAGGAAGAAGGATTTGCCATCCACTTCTGAAATAGCAGGCCTTTGAAAACCCTGCGTACAATACAGCACACTTAGACTAGCAGATGTGGCAACTGAGGCTGAGTCCTCAAGTGTGGACAATAAGATTAGCTCAGGATAGAGCAGGGTTTAGGACTGTTGTTGGTTACTATGAGTTGCAAGTGACTCAATGGCACATAACAACAGCAACAACAATGAAATATATATACATACACACACAATTTAGATAAATACTTGATTAATTAATTTAGATTTATTGATATATAAAAGTTTCATAGCAATGTAACATGCTTCAACTTATTAAAAGTGAATTAAAAAAAAGCAATCAGTCTGTCTTAGAGTTTTCCTATGGTTCTGTCCAAACCAAGAATTTTTTTCTCAAGGCAAAAGAAAAAACAAAAACATTTATAACCACTTTGGTATGACTCAGACAAAACACTTGGGCCATGTCATGTTTGCATAGTCTAGTGTTTTGCGTACCTGTGTTTCAACTTTTTCCCATGAAAAGATTGTATTTGTTTTCTTCAGCTGTCTAAAAAGCCAGCCATAGTGTGGTTTCTTTCTTGAGAAATGTTCATTTGGTCCATGTTTCCTGGGAGCTGATGGATATGACACAACCCTGTCCTATCCTTAGGAGAGACACTGTGGTTTGTTTTGCCCAGAATCTTGGATAGCAGACACATTCTCATTATTCTGGGGCATTTCTTCCAGATATTCTTGGTGAGATAAGAGCAAGCCTATTTTTATTTATTGTAAGATGTGTCTCCTTAGAGTGCTCCAAGAGCACATGTGCTTCTCCAGGAATATGGGATGGAACAAGAATTCCAGCCAGGTAGAGTCTTTGTGGAGTTACAACCTGATGCCTCAGAAGCTCTGATTAACTCATTCTCTGCTGCCGATGAAGGCTCAGGAAATGCCAGTTTACAGAGAGAGGCCAGTGAAGAAGATGCCCCGAGATGTTGAGGATTTGAGAATCAGAATCAATAGCACGATGCCTTTCCAGTTTCATCTTCCAGGTTTTTCTACAGAAAACTGCATTCTTTCTCTTAAGTTTTGCAAGGCCAGCTAGTAGCCTTAAAAGAAATACTCTCCTTTCTTATTTTGCTAACGTTAAATGTACTGAACTTCAGTGACTTGCAATCATGAGAGTACAAAGCTTCTTTGGGGGAGCTCTGGTGGCCTAGTGGCAAGAAGCTGCACTGCAATCCCAGAGGTATGTGGTTCAAATCCACCAGGTGCTCTGCTGGAGAAGGAGGGAGACTCTCCTCCTGTACCAGTCAGATCTGATTTGATGGTACACACACAAAAGCTTCTTCTTAATATTTGAGGCCACTGAGTTGATTCCAATGCATCATGACAGAGGAGAAGTGCGTGTAGAAGTTTCTTAGCTATATTCTCATAGGGTAACTATGAGTCGCCTACAACTCGACGACACTTTACAACATAGAGACCAGTTGGCCTAGTGGTCCAAAAGTGATGCTACCAAGCCAAAGGTGGGTGACTCCTTGCTTTTGGTCATTCTTCTAGGTGGTATAGCCCTGGTGTGTCCACTTGCCATACAGAGGTAACTTGTGGTTGCTGTGAAGCTGAACACTGTGACACTGATATGTCCAAGGCGGTAATGTTTACCCATGGTGCACAGTGTTTGGCGGAGCTTCCTGATTAAAACAAGCTTGGAAGCAGGAGTGGCATCCACTTCTGAAATAGCTTGCCTCTGGAAACCCTATGAACCTGGAGAAAGGATGAAAGTGATGCAAGTGCTGAAGACTTTCATTCATAGGGTTGCTATGAGTCGCCTACGACTTAATGGCACTTAAGAACAACAACCACAACCACCACCACCACCACCACCACAACAACATATTCTGTCCAGAACCAGTTCACTTGGTTTTTTTCCTCCACAAAGTCTCTAGCTAAAATCTGTAGCTCTAACCTTTCCCAGCAGCTGAGTGCTTAAGCACTGCATCACTAAAGCCCCTTAGAATATTTTAAGTACCTGCTAGTTAATATGACCCAGTGACATGTGGTATGTTTATGATGTTAGGGACTAGGGAACAAGAAGTCCTTGACACAGAGGAAATCTGGATAGGTACTTGGAGGGGTTCTGAGTGGGTGAATTATGGTGTGTTTGGTGAATGTGATAAGGCACGTAATTCCCTACGTCATGAGTCTTCTTGGAAGAGAGCTGGAGCAAGTTAGCTAAACAGAATATCCTTTTACGTTTTGATGTTAGGCTTTAAAATACGGCATAAGAGTTTAAAGGCTTAAATGAGGTTAGGTGATGCTTAATTGTGGCAAAGAGGAGGGCATCTTGATTGGTTAAGCATTTCCCTTCTGGTTGTCAGTGAGTGCAGTGTGGAATTCAGGGTTTTCTTGATTCTCCCCTGTCTGACCTGATATGATGTCATGTGGGCTGTATTAAAGAGGTTTGATTTTTTTTTTTAAAAGAGTGAACATTATACATTTCATTCCCCAAATGCTATTTCTGGGTCTACAATTCATCTCTGCCACAGCATTTTCCTGGTTCCTAAAGGACTCTGGTACAGACGAAGCCTCTCCCCACACCCCCTTCCTTTCACCTTGGATCCAGTCCTAAGAACACGTAAAAGATATTAATAAGGCAGGAGGTACTTTATGCCACAGGGCTTAGGTGATAGTATTGGAAATGAGGAATCTTCTTTCTGAATGTTGTCAATTTGTTACTTTTCTGAGCTCACTGGTGGCTGCTCAGCGTGGGGCCCCCTTATCTCCCAGCCCAAGCAGCTGGCTTTGGGCACAAGTCTGGACTAAGAGAGATTGCTTCATGGTGCCAGTGGGGCATTTTCTTTTCCCTGAGAAACTTGGAAAAACCATCCAGGCTCCACTACCTCTGTTCTTCGTTTAGAGTCTCTGTCACGTGATTCGGCTCAGGAATTGCAATGGCCACATTTTCTGCTGTTGAGAGGGGAGAGGGTAGATCACCCATAGTCGTGGTGCCGGAGCACAGAGGGCAATGAGAATCAGGTCAGTTTGGGTCAACAAACACTTTATAAATGCTCACTGGGTGCCAAAAGTTATGCTAGGCTTTGGCGTAAAGAGGAAGAAGGATTACAACAAGACACAAGGAATAAAAGCTTGATCTTATGGGTGTTTTCAGAAGGTTTATGGTAGGTTTTCCTATCAACAATGTCAGGGCCGATATCTCCACAACTTCTCACGATCAGTTTACGTTATAGAAATTAATGAACACATTTTAAAAGGGTCCTGACTATGACATTTTCAGAAACAAACAATGAACCAACTGCTATTGAGTTGATGGTAATGCATGATGACTCTGTGTATCGGAGCAGAGTTGTGCTTTAAGGAGTTAAAAAAATATTGGTGAGGATACACACAAAAAAACATACACTGCTTCAACATTTTCTGCACTTACCATTTGGTGACATTGGTCGCATTCTTCAAGATATGTAATAATTCTCATCCTCTTATTCTCAGTTCTTTCTCTTTTTATTTTATATTGGTTTGTATACGAAATTTGAACTAACAGATGCTGCCCTAGATATATGCTCACCAACCAAGTTGTTCCAAGAAATCTGGAAGAGAACGACTTGGCCAACTGACTGGAAGAGAACTATATTTGTTCCTATTCTGAAGAAAGGTGATCAGACAGAGTACAGAAATGATGGAACAATATCATTAATACCACATGCAAGCAAGATTTTGCTTGAGATGATACAAAAATGACTGGAACAGCACATAAAAAAAAAATGTACCAGAAGTCCAGGCTGGGTTTAGAAGGGGTCATGGTACTACTAGGGATATTGTAGCTGATGTTAGATGAATCTTGGCTGAAAGCATAGAGTACCAGAAGAATGTCGATCCATGTTTCATTGATTATGCAAAGGCATTTGACTATGTGGATCACAACAAACTGGCTGAATCTGAGAAGAATGGGAATCCCAGAACACTTGATCGTGCTTACGCAAAACCTACACATGGACCAGGAGACAGTCATCAGAACAGAGCAAGGAAACGCTGCATAGTTCAAAATTGGGAAGGGTGTATGCGAGGGATGTGTCCTATCTCCAAACCTTTTCAATCTATATACAGAACAGATTATCCAGGAGGATGGGCTCTATGAGGAGAAATGCACCATCTGGATTGGAGGAAGATTCATCAACAATCTGCATTATGCACATGACACAACCCTGCTTGCTGAAACTGAGGAGGACCTGAAGCACTTTCTGCAGAAGGTCAAGTACTGCAGCCTTCAATATGGATTGAAGCTTAATATCCAGAAAACAAAGATTCTCACCACTGGGCCCATTTTTACACCCAAATGCATTATGAGTTTTCTTTTGTGTATAGTTTGAGACATAGGTCCTATTTTATGTTTCTGCATGAGGAAATTAAATTTTTCATGCATTTTTTGTTGAAAAGACCCTTCTTCCCCAAAAAGAATGGACTTAGCACTGTTGATAAAAAACATTTGACTTTTAGTTTTATTCTTAGACTTTCAATTATCTTCCTCTTTGCGATGTGTCTTATATCTATCAGAATGTTTGGATTGCTGTAACTGTACAGTATTTTAAAACCAGGAAGTTCCTCCTTCACTTTTCTCTTTCACCATTGTGTTAACTATTTGATATCTTTGTCATTGCAAATACAATTGAGAGTTGGTTTTCTCTTTCTATGAAAAAAGCTATCTGAATTTTTACTAGGATTTCATTGAATTAAGAAATTATTTTGAGTAGTATTGACATCTTAACAGTCTTCTAATACATAAACATATTTAAATTTTAACTGTCTTAAAGCTCCAATGTATGTTATTATTTACTGTAGAATTGGAACCGACCTATAGCTGACTCTCCAGAGGTTTTTCAGAGGCAGTTAATCACATGGGAGGAGATTGGCCTTCCTTCTCCCATGGAGCAGCTAGTGGCCTCGAACTGTGTGCCTTCAGCTTCTTGCCACTAGGCTACCAGAACTCCAGTGTATGAGGCCTTCATATTCCTTGTTAAAGTCCAGATATTTCATTCTCTTGGATATAATTGTAAATGGAATTTATTCTCTAATTTTTCTTTTAGGCATCTCCTTGCTGGTGTATGGAAATTCAAACGGTGTTTGTTTATCTTGTACCATTCATCTTTGTTCATTTGCCATGTTTTTTTAAAAAAAATTTATTTATAGTGTTTCCAATGCCTAATTTTTTGAAAATAGATCATCAGGCCCCCCCCCCCAAAAAAAAAAAACAACCCAAAACCAAAAACCACCAGTAGGTGGATTCAAACCTCAGACTTTTCAGTTAGCAATCAAGTGCATTGGCCTTCTATTAAACCCAGTGGTTCTATTTCAAAATATATTTCATAACATGAGGGGTGGGAAAAGGAAATGGGAAAGATCTGGTGGGGTTCTGGAAGGACAGGGCAATAGTGGGTATAGTTCAGTATTGATTAATTTTATAAAATATAATCAATTGGAGGGACTCCTGGTGGCCTAGTGGCAAGAATCTGCACTGCAATCATGAAGGCATGCGGTTCAATTCCACCAAATGCTCCGCTGGAGAAGGAGGGTCAGTCTCCTCTTGTACCAGTCAGATTGGATCCAATTCGATGGCACACAACAAGAAAAAAAAAAATAATGACAACCTGTCCTTAAAAAAAATTCAAAATATAATGAATTGCAATGACTGTATGAAACACAATGTGAATGAAGGATAGTGTGAAACACAATGTATATGAACTTTGTACGGAAACCAATATGACCCAGTTATTCCACTACTTGGAATATACCCTGAGAATATGAGGACTGAGGCACAAACTGAGATTTGTACACCAATGTTCATAGAAGCATTATGAACCATCGCAAGAACAGGGAAACAGCCCAAATGTCCAATCACAAATGCATGGATTGAGAAATTATGGTGCATTCACACAATGGAATACTATGCAGCACACAGGAGCACTTTTTATTTTTATTTTTCAATTTAATGCCATGAAGTTTATTCTCATTCTTGTGAAATACAGTAACTATTGTCATTAATTTTTAAACAGCAAAAAACCCACTCCCTTTTCCTATGTACATTGAAAACATAATAAATCTTCTAACAATATTACCCTTAAACTACAATAAAGTTCAACAGCAAGCCAACACTCTTCGAAAATATGCAGAAAGAACATAGAAAACATGGAGTCATTCACCATCTTCTGAGATTATACAGATGGAAAGCGAGCCCTAAGGAGATTCATTAGAAAAATAAGGCCAAAGTTTTCTGTAAAAGTGTCATCAACTGTGTAAACAAGATCTCGCATTTGCATATCATAAAAGGAAAGCTCTTCTCCCTCAACATCCAGAAACACACCCATCTGTCTGCATGTCATACGGGGAGAACAACTGATTTTCCAACACTCCAATTTCCAGCATCCGTTTTCTGAAACTGCTGCGGGACCAGTCGCACTGGCTGATGGGTCTTTACACACACCTAGGACCCACTGACCTGTCATTTCAACTTGCCAGGAGTACCTGCCAGCATCAAATCCTTGTGAGCCCAGGACAGTTGGATATAAAAATGTCTCAGGGTTGTAGCACGATTTTCTGGTCTTCTTTCTATATTTTACAGTCTTTAAGTCGTCTGATACAGTAAGATTGGGATGAGCTCTGTCACGATCAAGCATCAAATCAACCTTAAATGTGCTGATCAGTTTTTGTAGAATAATGGGTAGAGGATGGACATACCAACGACCTTCCTCTATTTCAGAGGAAAACAAGGTCCATGCTTGTAGGTCCTCATACCTCCTGTGGATGCTGCCAATATGTTAAATTAACTCGTCTGTCGTCAGTTATGTCAAATAGCAGATCATTTACAGTGGAAATATGGTCTGAAAGTAAGGCTATGTTTTCCATTAGTTTTCTCTTTTTTTTTTTT